>NW_025544650.1:0-399193 GCF_011800055.1 Colletotrichum gloeosporioides
CCTATAGATTATATAGGTATATACCTATATAGATATCTATAGATAGTTTGAAGCCTAGTTCTAGAGTCTTAGATGGATAGCAATAATTCTAATAACGACGCTAACGACTCCTCTGACATGAATGGCAGCACGAAAGAGTCTTCTAGGGACCCTCCTAGCTGGGATGAAGATGATGGAACAGGTTTGGTGAAGGTATACTGGGCATTTAGACTCTTGCAGCAGGAGTTTGATGAGAAGTTCCGCAAGGTCTGGGCTTGAGTAGTAGTCAAGTACGAGTTTTCGTGTGGAAATGATGGAAACGACGGATTACTGGAATTGCAATCAACGAAGTGTGAGTAGCTTAGAACAATGAAAAAACACAGTTTGTGGGTATAACTTGATGGCTTTGTCTCTCAGTTCGAAGCCCCCTTCTATCAAAACACTAAGTTATTTGGGGGCACGTTTCCCCGGATCACTGATGGCCAGCCGTGAAATCGACGGAGAATAGGCATCCAGCAGAAGAAATATCTCCAGCTCGAAGAGTGAAGACGGCTGTGGTGGATTATACACTCTTGTGGCTTTCACCTTGCTGGTTTTTTACAGTATAGTTCCCTAACACCTTGAGAGCCTGAAGCGTCCAACCTCCAAGGCAAATGTCTTTGAGTTACTTTCCATCTAGTCATTACGAAAGGGTTACCAAGCTTGTCACATCTAGGATACAATCATTCAACGAGACTAATCCGTAGTTGTAGTAAACCCAGCCTCGTCCATCAGTCGCTTCCGCTTCTGTGCCATCCGCCCCAACCGTTCCTCCCAATATTTATCTCTATCGTGCCCGTTTCCACTTCCATTGGGACCCTGTTGAGTCAAAGTCACGTACCCACTCGCCGCGCACCCGTCGATCCAGAACATTGTGTCTCGCGGTATGAATGGCGGCCATTGCTGACCCCACGCATCCCCAAACGTTGCCGACTCGGCGAGAATGATATCGTCGTGAAGTGTATGAAGCCATTCGTGAACTGCCACTACCACCTCACCCAACGTGACGAACGGTTTCTGCTTGGCGTCGACATGTAGCTTTGGCGGATTTTGATAATATCGCCAGGGGTGGTCTTGACATTCTTCGTCGATGCAATATTCGCTGACCTCGTTTCCGTCTTCGTCTAGCTCGAACTCGTGCTGTTCGGAGATTCTGTGGCACACAGATTCAAACTCTTTCAGGTGGTCAACCTCGACAGTAAGGCCAGAAACGAGGGGGTAGCAGGCGGGCAATGAGGCGATTGGATGAAAGGTTTGCGAGACTCCATCGGCGCCAGGAAAAACAAATGGTTGCCTCTTCGCGTAGGTCTCCTGAGGAGATGCCGTGGGATCCAAGACTCGTATGTCGCTCAGTGGCCCGGGGAAGGGCCAGACGAGAAGCTCATTTTCGGGGCACCCCTGGGGCTTCCGCAGTTCAAATTCCTCGGACCGGGGGAGAGTTGTATTTTCAGTGATGTAAGAAGGGTCATAGATGATGTCGGTGCCAGGCGGCGCTGTGATGGGTATCTTCGTTGAATCCATGCATGAAAAAGCCACGAGGGAGTCTGGCGCTACTTATATGACAACGACGACGACGGTAATGAGGATGGAATGGGCGGTTTAAATAAGAATCAATCGACTCAGGGGACCATCGCTCCCTACGCTGACCGGGTTCGGCCATTCCACTTGCCTATTTGAGACCCATGTCAATGCCCAATTTTGGTCTTCCGGCGTCATGCACCCTACCAACCACATCCACTCTATGTTAGGGAACCGGATACAGCGAATTCCTCTCGCCTAACACCTTACATTAAACACCCCCATAGCCTCTTCGAATAACCAAGGAGACATGCTAGTTGACCGTTAATAGGCATGGCCGTTCACCACATAGGATAAAGTTCTATAAGGTCTGGGCTTAAGTAGGTGGCATATACAAAATCATATGTAGCGGGAATGATAGAGATGACAGATTATTGAAAATGTAATTGACGAGACGATATATAGTACAGAATAGAGACAGAATACAGTCAGTATGGTTTCATAAGCCGCGATTGGTGCCCCCCTAGGTTATTCATGTTTTTGGAGATATTCCTGAGACCTGAAGTGACCCTTTTGGAAGCTAACATAGCATGCGACACGAGACTTCACATGAAGTCTGCACTCATCAAATATTTACTCCATGGTCCCAGTTGTTAACCTTGAAGAATGCGCCAGGGCTTTGTCATCTTCACAGGAGAGGCAAGTCATGTATGTTCTGCTTCTTGAAGAGCCTCGCCCAGCTCGAAATAAGTTTATTGTGATAAAGAATACGTCTGTTGTTGAAACAGAACAAAATGAAAGACCACCGTGGCAACCTTTGAGATGCAACAGTTTCAATCAAACAGAAAGGTATGAAGGCCTTCGTGTGCGAGCCAACCGTGCGGGAAAACATCTCCCCAAAGAGTTCAAGATTTGCAGCGAGCGTCTGGACTCATCTTCACTCCCAAACTTCTCCATCCATCCCATCAATATCCCATGCACCTGAAATGCACCAGCAAGCATGCTTCCCACAATTTTCGACCCGTTCTATCCATGAATTAGAACCTGAAGACCTCAATGAGAATCACCAGCTTTCCTTATTCACGGCCCACAGCTTCAGGTTGCCCAGGTAGGAAGGCCGGGGCTCCCGCCTACCCTGCAAAAAGGCCCACGGCCAGAGAGAACCCCGGAACACCCGCCAAAAGGCATCCGATGTCCAACGACGGGCGTGCTCTGCAGATTCCACACATTCTTCGAAGCGTCCGGTCCGAGGGATGTCAACACTCAGGCAAAGCCCCAGCTTGCCTCAAAATCCCTCCCTCGACCGGTGAGTGGGCTGAAGGGAGTGGGCGGAAGCGGTAGAGCACAACCGTATTGGACGCCGGATGCCTTTTGGCAGGGTTTCCCGGGTTCCCTCTGGTCAGGGCAGTACTAGTCCGTTAATATGCTCCTGCGTTGACCGGTGAAAGAGACTTCAACGACGCTTAAGCACCGACGAATGCTCTCCCACCGACACAGGCGCAGTATAGCCATTGGTTGGGGGAGGGTTTGGTACGTTACCGTGTGGCCAAGACACTTCAGACAGGCTCAGTGGTAGTAGGCTCGATGATGCCCATGTTTTGCATCACCCTTTTCGCGGCGGCTTCGCCCGCCTCCTCGAAAACAGCCCCGACGAGGGCTTCAACAGTTGCGGATTTATTGTCGTTGGAGACAAGTCCGCCATGGAAAGGACTGACATTGATCCATTGCGTTAGACCAATGTTGTCGCAAAGAGCTTCGAGCCGTGAATCGCAGGCGAGCTCAGAGACGCGCATGGTGGCTTGACCTACTGACTATTAGCTTGCTGAGGCACGTCGGCGTTGTAGATTTGCTTTGCGGTACCTTTAGTGCGGCCGGCGCGGTATTCGTCGCGGATGATGACCAAGCCGACAATCTTGTCACCGATCAAAGCCAACATTCTGTTTTTCTCATGCACTGGGAGACCACCAATGTGGGTCACTAGGGACCCCTTCCCTTGGAGGGCCTCCCACAAGCGGTCACGGTCTTCAAAAGTGTAGCCAATGATGGCCATCACCTCGTTCTCCTTCTGCGTACGGTTGTACAGAAAGTCGCCCATCGTTCAGTGATTCGTGGTCAAGAGAAATGGCATGAGGGATAGCAGGGGCAAAATAAAATCTGCAGGATGAGTGGGATTGAAGAATATTGCAGACGACCTTAAGGGAAGGCAGGGCTCATTTATATTTTGGCCCATGAGCTCGCCACTGACCGGCGAACCAGTTGCCCAGCCACCGTGATGCTCATTCCTCCAAATGTCTCAGACTCGCATGCCCCCCAGCCCTCTTGCCAAGCAGGGCGACAGTCTACCGGAAATCATGATTCCTTTACTTGAAACAACGCAGGCGGGAAACCCGACTCCTGCCTTGCGTGTGTGTGCCTTGGAACGATCGATCTAGCCGTGGTTTCCCGGCTTCAAGTGCATTCCACTTGGTGTATGCTGTCGCGCAAGTATGCTTCTTCGCAGCCCGCAAACTGATGCAACCAGTGGCTGGAGGGAGAACCTCTGCGTCTCAGACTTCAAGTGTCGATTGCAGTGACTGGTCTTCGTCCTTCGCAGGTTAGTCGCCGCAATGACATAACGGGCGACACTCATCCAATCCAACCACAATCGGCCAACGGAGCAATAACTTCACTGAAAGGGGGCAATGATGGCATTCCGAGGCAGTTCTATTCATGGTCTCTCTAACTATTTGCATGGGCAAGCGAGGCTCGCAGCCCGTAAACGACAGAATGACGATGAGGCGCGGGTTCCCAATCTCGACGCCGCAAGTCGCGACGTCTTAGCTGTCTCCTTCCCGAGGCCGAGCCAATGCACCTACATCTCTTTCGATACGCACATCTGGTTGGATCGTTAGCGACTGTTCCAAGCCAAGTCTGACTCCGTCAAAAAAGATACAAAACAACCCTGTAGGTCATACATCCAAGGAAGGTTATGCGCTCATCGTACGTCTCAAAGGCTCGAGTGACGTCTTGCGTGGAAACTGCGAATAAGGTGGAACATTTAATCATGTAAAGGGAGGCGTGCTGCGAGATGGAATGAAATTTCTTGGTGACTTACCGACCCGGCTTGACGCTCTGAGGGCAGCGTGCGCTCTCAGAACGGGTGATGGAGAAGAGAGAAAAACTGAGGCTCAGAAAATTTCGCGTTGAAGAGATACTGTTTTTTTTTTTGTCTTTCGGTGGGTCCTTTTCGCGCTGGCCTGTGCGCTTCGCGATCTCACGTGTGGAGTGGGGACAGATAAACGGCTCGAATTGGCCACACCTGTTCGGGCTGGAGGCACGTAACTCCGGAGTACGTACTCACTCATTGAATGACGTTGATTCTCGATGTTCAACCTCTGTTCCCTGCCAGCTAACTCAGTCAGCATGAGCCGGAGGTATGGCTTGAAATGAGCTGATGGATGGATTTGCGATTGGTTGGCATGATTTCTCTGCACGGTCACCACTCCTTTGCGGAGCAGAGAATGTCTTCACCATGGCAAACAAACGCGTCATCTTCAGCGTCGACATGAACATCACGACGCGTCTCAGTGGAAGCTGGCAACACTCAAGTAAAGTAGGATTCCAATCTAGTTGACATCGTTTCCAGGGTCATTCATGCCCTTCCTTCTCTGTCTCAGAGCAACATACAGAAACCAAGCCAATCCGTGTCCGCCCTTATCATACATACAAGCAAGCAAGCCATCCCAAAGTCTCAAATTCAATGCATGGGGAAGTCGTAGGCGCCGGCGACGTTGCGGTGGGAGCCATCCTCGTACGACTGACCAAAGATAGGCTGCGGCTCGGGGATTGGAACGACCATCAGGTCCAGGGTGATGGCCGCCTCTCTTCTCTTCCAAAGTCGGTCGATCTCCTTGTCGTCTTGCGTGAGCAGGAACGGGCACTTGTGGCGCGCGTCGTTGAATTTGCGGCGCTCGTAATCGGCGCGCATCTTGTGGATGTCGTCCGACATGCGGGTCTTCATGACCACGGTGGTAGTCTGCTCGAAGTGGTCGTAGTCGAGCAGCTGACCTCGAGGGATTTCGCCGGTTGCTCCCTCGGCGGCGGGAAGGGGGTCGACGAACAAGTCAGTGACGGCGGCAGGAGGTTTGAGTGAGTTGTTGTCGACGCTGTTGTGGCCGGCGGTGTGAGGTATGGCAACGTTGTGGTCGATAGAACCGAAGTCAGTATTGCCATGCTGGAGCGCGGTTCCAGAGCCGATGTCATTGGGAGAAAGCTTGGGCTCGAAGTCGCTCTCGGAAGGCAAGAAGGCGCTGGGCGATACATAAGGAGAGGGCGAATTCTTGGCGAGGGCCTCCATGTCGTCCTCGAAATTCATGCCGTCGTAATCCAGGCCATCGTACTTCTGCGGCTCGAAACGGCTCATCGAGTGGTGGTGGTAGTAGTCGATCTTGTCAAGACGGTGCTGCTCAAGCTCCTGCAGCTCTCGGTGCTGGGACGCAAGCTTCTCTCGCTGTGCGTCGCGATGCTCTGTACCTTGCTGGAACGACTCATGATCTTTCTGTCGCTGTTGCTCTTCCTGGTCGGCGTGTTGCTTGTCCTTCTCCGCCTTCTTCTCAGCGTCCTTCCGGGCCTTGGTAGCAGCGGCGGACTTTCTTCGCTTCGCACGGCAATCATCGCAGTGGGCGAAGTACTCGACGTTGCCCATGGAGCGTCTGCTGAAGAAAGACGAGGAGGGGAAGTCCTTCTTGCACTTGGTACACTTTCGCTGGCCCTCGGGGCTGGCGGATCCGGAAGCGGCAACAGCGGTGGCGGTGGAGGCGGGAGAGGGAGCTGGACTCGGAGACGAAGCGACAGTCTGAGAACGACCGAACGGGCTGGAAGACGGAGCAGATGGAGTGGATGCCTGGCCAGACGGGAGGCTCGCGTTCAGAAGGACATCTTGAGGCGCAACGGTCTGGGGGACGCTCCGAGGAATGTCGCCTTGCAGATTACCGGGCAAAGCTATCTTCGAAGGCTCAGGCGAGCCGAAGAGCGAGTTGTCGGCGTCCATCGTGATGTATGCGATATTCACTGACGTGGTGTTGTGTGTGGGAGAGAGTGGTGGATGGGAGAGCCCTTGAAATATCTTGACCTCGTGAGGTGAATATGGAAGAGTTAGAAGTCTTGGCGAGAAGCAAACTTCAAGAAGGAAGGTAGGAGTAACTCAAGGTAAGCGCGAGTGAGAACTTCAGCTGTCCAGTTTCTTTCACCTTTTGTCGTCTGATCACGCGCACTTGCGGTTTCTAGGGCTCCCGCGATTCTTCGAGGTACAATATCAGTGTGGGTTTCTTTGACTAGAGAGGCTTCGGGTTGACAAATCACCAGCCTAGAGGAGAAAGACAACACATTTGACGCGTTGGCTAGACCTTTCTATGGCGATAATTATATGAAAGACGCGGGGTGGGCAATTTGAAGCAGTTTCTATGCCCCTACGGAGGGCCCAATAGAGGGCTCTTTCCCATTTGGGTGAAAGTCCAAGTGAGAAGGTGAGTTGCATTTTGGCCAGTGAATGGCCCTCAGAGCCAATAGAAGTCTCCGCCTAATTTTTCATCAGTCATTCAAAACATAAGGTGCGCCTCAAAACGATCTTCTCAGCAGCATCACCTTCATCTGCCACTCCAACATCGGCAGCAACATCTATTGCCCACCTGAACCAGCCTTCGAAAACCTTTTTTCCTTGGAAGTCTTTGCAGTCTCCATCTTCGCAACGCTCTAGTTGCCCACGCCTGCCTCAGATCTGCCCCCTTCGCGAATGAGAAACATGGCCTCGAGCCCTGGTCTTCCGACACCGGCGTGGAATCCGGGCTGTGAGCGCATGAGGGAGTTTATGGGGAACGACGACCTTCTGAGTCTGCTCGAGCCATACGTGAGTAGACGACTGGTACATATCCCCTTCGATCACTAACTTTATTCTAGATCCACGACAGGCACCATCTTCACTCGCTGTGTCTGGTCAACAGGATGTTCAACGCTGTCTTTTCCCAATCTCTCTATGAGCATCTTGTCGTCAAACATACCCACATTCATTGCATCGAACCCGACTCAGAAAACTTCGAAGCCCTTCTAAACAGCCCAAGCCTTCGATACACACGAAAGCTGTCGCTCCTGCAGATGGACCAGCTGAACTACACCCGAACAGAAGCCGCCGCCAGATACGGCCCCATACTCAACGGAGCAATCTGCCAGATCGTGAAGCGGTGCCCCGATCTACGCCAATTCACTTTCTCTGCACAGTCACGTGCTTCGTGTGAACGCCTGGAGGAATACTTCGTTTCGGCGGAGACGCTCGATTGCCTCCATAGCTCCTGCCCAATGCTGCAATCTCTCTCACTCGAGCAGGCATTCCCTCATGCCCCTCACCGAGGAGGCATTGGCCAGCGTGTCCAGGATGTAGTTGGCGTCATGCGATTTCCGGAGTTCTCGAACCTCACTACCCTGCATATGATGGGCATCAGGTGGAGTGCGTTGTGGTCGGAGTGGATAGCTGGAATACTGTCGTCGAAACCGCAGGTGGAGGAACTGAGCCTGTCAATGCGATCTCCGATATGCAGAAGTATCACCTGGGATTTGGAAGCCTACTGCAACTGGAGTGATTTCTTGATCAGCCTAAGCAGCGACTACAAAGCGCTAGGGAAACCGCCCCTCAAGCTTCGCAAGCTGACGCTCCACAACGATATCGGCTTTGTCGTTCACACCCAGCCAAGCATCGGATACATCAAATCCCTCACCGATCTGGAGGTGCTCGAAGAACTTCGCATTTTCAACAATCACCGGTACCCTGACGAATCGATGGTGGCTCCGCCTCACCTAAGAATGCTGTCGATGCCATACAGATCCATCACGTACGACACAATGCCACGGCTCCGCAAATTCTCGTTCGACAACATGGACGGCGACATCATGGAATGGCTCATCCAAGTGGCAGAGACGCCCTTCAAAGACCAACTTACCCTCTGCAATGATGGAGTTGACTACTGGGAGGCCGGTGCCGAGCTCTTCGAAGCTGTTTCCCGCGCGCGAGCCCGGAAGAGAGCTGAAAACCCGTTGGACAGCTTCACAGCAAGCGACTTGGCGTCGGTCTTACGACCGATTCATTGGATTCATGCTGACTCTCCCATTGTGCCCGACGTCTTGAGTGAATGTTTCGGGTTCCCGGGCAGGCTAGGAGTAGGTGATTCCAATCATCTAAGCCTTACGAACCCTCATCGGCCGGGAGAATGCACATGGGTCCAAAGCATGCGTCTTTTCGTCGGAAGTGCAGACCTGAACATGCCAGAGTTACTTCTACTTCTCGACGGAATGGTCACGATCGAAAACTTGATGATCGTCAGCTACATGGCAGACCATTGGGAGAACTTTGCCCACCCATGCGACTATCCAACGTGGGAGGCAAACGCTCGGAGGATCGCTATCACGTTGCCGAGCTTGAAATACCTGAAGATAAACAGAGTGTCATGGAGATTACAGCGCTCGCATCACGACAATGAGATGGTGGCGCAGAGACTGAGTGTGGCAGAGGACGAGATGCTCGGCAGATTTCCGCCGCTCAGCGACTTGCCAATTTACGCCAACGTTTGGAGAGGCTGGAGAAGATCGGTTATAAGTCCTGGCTTGATCTGTGATTCTGAGAAACAAACCTCAGAATAGGGTTCAAGCAACAGCAAAAATGAACAGATACCAGGACTAGGGTGCGGAACGAGTGTTAGAGAATGGGATCTCAAGCCGCCCCGTTTCTATTCATACACCAAGTATGATTGAAATACAAAGGAAGGGAAAGAGCGTCACTCGTTAGTCCGGAACTAGATAGGCACAATGGATTGCGATACCTGAACAAAATGAATGCTGAACATGATTCTAATCGACCGCAACAAAAGCTTGGTTTTGGTTTCCCACCTGCATGAGGCCGCAAGGCGGGCTTGCCCTACACCGACTTTAATATACCACGAGCACCGGCAAACTCCAACTCATCCATCGTTTCAATCCATAGCCGTTCTGTGACATTCTTGCCTTCTTGTGTGTAAAGGAAGGCAGCAAATCTAAAACGTGTAAGCAATCTAAGCAGCCGACGAGGGTAGGCTGTGTCAACTTACGGATGAATATTCCAGCTCATCAGAAAGCATCCATGGGATTCTTTCCCCTTATTCACCACAGCATCAACAAAGCAAGAAGCGCCGACCCTCGGGGTTCTACCCGTTGCCCCAAAGGCCCAAAGACCCCACCTCAGGAAGCCGGGTGCATCTCGGCCTAAGGCAGTGCCCCTGCACCAGGCTGGATCTGACAGGTTGACGATAACGTCGTCGGCAGAAACAATTTCGGCAAGCTTCCACAGGAACATGTGAGCTAGAAGCTTGGACGAGTTGTATGTTTCGGAGCTGAATGTCTTGGGGTCGTCAAAGGACGGTAGCAGGGGTTTGGCATCCCTGTTGGGGAAGCTTGCGGCGAGCGTCAATGCAGCGTTGACGATGGTTAGGTGCGCAGGGTCGCTGTCGGGCTTACGCTTAGCCTTCAGGACGGGCAGTAGAAGGACGGCGAGCAACACTGTGGACAAGTAGTTGACCTGCAGTGTCTCCTCATGCCCGGTGCTCGGATTCTTGGAGAAGGACATCTTCATAATGCCGGCATTGAGAATGACGATGTCGATTCGAGGTAGATGGCTTTCAGATCGACGGGCAAATGCTTGGATGGAGTCATACGAGTTCATGTCGAGTTGCCATACGTCGATGGTGGCGCTAGGATGCTGCTTGCGGAGTTTGGCTGCTGCGTCCTCTCCCCTTTCGAGGGACCGGACGGCGAGGATCAAATGCGACAGCTTCAAGTCAAGCAACTGAATGGCTGCTTCGTAGCCAAGTCCAGCATTGCCGCCGGTAATAATGGCCGTTTGGCCTGAAAGGCTGGTGTTCGGAGCTGGCCACTGGGGCTTGGCGCAGAATTGATTGTGAAAAAAGACGCTGCCAAAGGAGGCTGTTGAGGGAGGGAGATCCTTAGAGCCCGTCATATTGAAACGTGTTGGCTTTTCGATTCAACGGTATGATAAACTGAGGAACAGAATGATTTTGTTGGAAGCTGTGTGTTGGTAGTGATGACTCGAAGACGAGGGGCTTGGGCGTGAATACTTATACCTCAAGGGCTGTCAAAGATGCCTTGGAAATCAATCGGAAATCAAGAGCGATTGGTATTCATCTTGACGAATGGACTTGAAAAGACTGCACCATCTTCCATTAAAGCCTTGCCATATCTCCGCCGACCAGTTTGTATACCCTTTTGGGAAACGGCCGCGATGTCAGCCGGAATGAGGCTATTCCTGATTTGGCATACAATGTGGTCGAGGGCATAAGAGCGATCAGCAGCTGGTACCCATCGCACAGGCAGTGGCGCTTACGTCTCTGTAATTCCGAATCCCGTCCGACAATACAGTAGCATTAATTGAGATAATCGGGCTTAAGTCATGATCTGCCCGATTCTCTTGATGAAACATTGTCAGATCATTAGAAATGTCAGCTCTCAAGAAGGGTCCTTCCCATATGTACTTTGACGAGAAGCGTCTGTGACATCTGACCTATACAAGAGCAAAGGTGCAACCAGATTCGCGCGGCCCAGAATTATTGCCTCGGAAGAAGGCCCATCAGCTGTCTCCCGCAATTCAACTCCGCCAGGGTGAGTTGACCGGGAGCAGATGGGGCGGGAAGGAGCTCGTGTGTTACAAGTGATATCGGCGAAAGAATCCTCGAAAGCTGGCCATACTGCCCCATGCCCACGGCAAGGAGAGGCTTAGGGTTTTGTGAAGAATGACTTCTTTCGAATAGAGCAAGCTCGTGGCAATCATAGACATCTGCGGAGAAAATGCTGAGCTTCATGATATCTATGGAGTCCGGATTAGCAGCTAAGGCTTTTTATGGAGCTGACGATTTAGGTGTGTTTACCTCCGAAAGCGTCCGCTGTGGCATACTTCTCCTGTAGGAGGTCACTCGTCCATCGTATATCACCAGTCCAATCATGGAACGAGGCGATGATCTTCGAGCTTCCTTTCTTCTCAACGACAGCGTTGATCATTTCAGGAGACCATTCGATCTCAACATCAATGTATTTGCACTGCTCTTCCACAGCCATGAGCATCAACGCCAGAGCCTCGTTCTCGGCGTCCGGAGGAAACTTGCCCCCTTGAGGCGCTGTGAGAATAGTAAAGAGAATAGGCATGCCAGACAGAGATCGAAGGAGTTTTATCTGAGCTTGGACGTAGCTCAGTGGCGGCAAGTTCGTGGTACCCAGAGGCTCACGAGAGGGGCTCAGGAGATCGACTCTCATTTCCCAAATGTCACCACCATGGCTGATGCGGGGAATATCAGCAGCACCAAGAGCTATGTCTGAATAAGTTAGGGGTATGATGAAGGTTTGTCGACGCGGATCATGGTTGTGATTATCGAAAATGATGTCCGCCATGACGGTGGTGAATACGTGTGCAAAGTTGATAGTGTGGTTGTGGAAAAGGCCAATACCTATGCGCTTCTTCATAGGTGGTGATCGTGTACTTTGGCAGTATTGATCTTTGAATAGACCTTTCCCCGCGTTTTGTTGGTCCTAATGCCGTTCAAATTCGGAGAAAGCTCATCGGGTGATGTCAACGCCGTCCACAACCCGGGAATAGCTTCCGTCCTGTCTCTTACAGCCGGCAAAGAAAATAGCCGTCACATTGAGATCCGCTATCATGTCTTGACAAAGCCAACTGACATTAATACTAGCGGCTAACGAGATCTACATAACATAGCTCGACTCATGTCCTAGCAAAAACGAGGGATTAATGCGTGGTTCTCACAATTGCAGTGGAAGTTTTCAGGGCCAAGCGTTGAATTTCTGTGATCGATCCAAGAAAGAGATCAATTGAACTGCAACTGAGAGCGCAAGATCTTATGACTTCCAGTTGCCAAACATATCCAGGCATGCGGTGGCTCAGGTGCCCGAGAAGCTGGCAAAGCTCCCGCTGGGATTGTTCAACATCCTATGAGCCATATAAAACCCTAAGCTTCATGGTGAGACGCTGCAATCTCCTTCTCGTCACGTCCCAAAGCATCAGCATGGCCATCCGCCCGACGCTGGTTGATAATCTCCTCAGTCTGTCGACGCCAAGTGCGAGGCATGCCCTTGCGGGTGAACAGTACGTCCATGTCTTCAAGAGAGATGCCCTTAGTCTCTGGAATGAGGAGGAAGGTGAAGACAAATCCAAACACCACAGAGCAGGCGAATAACAGGAACGTCCCATACGTGATGTCCGTCATCATGTACGGTGTCGAGTAGACAATTGTGAACTGGCCAAGCCACTGAGCACAAGTTGTGAAGACCAGGCAGATTGAGCGGATACCCATGGGGAAAATCTCAGCGCTGTGGGTCAAGGTTAGCAGGGCGCGAACTTAAAAGGGTCAGAGAGGATGTACCAGAAGATCCAAGGAATGCCGTTCCATGAGATGGCATAGAAAACGGCGAATATGTAGATCATTACGATAGCGACATAAGCGCCAGGTGTCCTATCGCCTGCAGACAACTGACCGGCCTCGAAAGATCCAGACAGCTTCGCGTATGCCCCGAGATAGAACAGGGCAATCGCGGCGCCGGTCGAGCCGATCATAAGGGATTGCCGGCGGCCGAGGGCGTCGACGCCCCATATCATGTAAAGCATCGTAGCAAATGCTTTGACAATGCCGAAAATGCCGGTAGCCAAAAGACCCACGCTAGTGCCAGTAAAGCCGATGGATTGGAAGATCGAGGGTGAATAATAGTTGAGAGCGTTGATGCCAGACCTAAAATGGCTGAAGTTAGTGCTCTAATAAGATAACACAATGACACGAAGAAGATCACCTACATGTTTTGGATGAACATTAGAGCGATGCCCAACAGAAGACGGCGTCTGTTTGTCGGGAGCTTGATCTCCCGTAGCTTCTCCAACAGACCCCTATTTGCGCCCATCGCAGTCTCCTCCTCGATCTGTTGTAGAACTGTGTTGATCTCCCAGTTCAGATATGGATGGTCGGCAGGTAGCTTTCGCAGGCGTTGCAGAACCCTTCGCGCTTGATCAGTGCGGCCAGCGTTCAGAAGCCAGCGAGGAGACTCGGGCTGAAGAAACATGCAGATGGACAGAAGGCTGCCAGGGATAATCTGCAGTGCGAATGGCACATGCCACTGGGTGTCAGAGCTTCCTGAAATATGTATGTTGACTCCGTAATTCACCCAGAAGCCGATGATCTGAGAGAATTGCAAGAAGATTTCGAATACTCCGATAAGGCGCCCGCGAATCGCAGGGGGGCCAGACTCGGAGATGTACACCGGAATGATCATAGACGAAGAACCAACGGCAAGGCCTGTAATTAGTTTAATGCGTCAGCTACCGCAATGACTTGGGATCGCATCGTGACCAACCTGTCAGAACGCGGCCAGCGTAAATGAGGGCCAGATTACCGCTGGCAACGAGCTGTAAGATCGCGCCAAGGTCGAAGAGCGCGCCGCAACCGATCAGAACCCAGCGACGGCCCAGCCGCTCAACCAAGTAGTAGCACAACAAGACACCAAAGAAGCAACCGCCCTGAAATGTGCTGACGATGTTGGCTTTGAGCGCAGCAAGGTCGGTGCCTGTCGATGAATCGAGACCGAATCGACTCTGAAAGGATGGAAGCGACATAGTGCCTCCTATGAACGCAGAATCGTATCCAAACATCGCCGACCCCATGGCTGCGGAAGCCGCCAGGCCATAGATCCTCCAGTTGTAGACCTCCGCCGGCGCGGGGTTGGCGGAGTCATCCTTGGGTCGCTTGAAGATGTTGACCATTGTCGCTGACTTCAATCGCGTGCGATACAAGCGGGCTATCAGACTGAAGAAATGACAAATGTGTCTCAGAAACCCGCCTATAATCGAAGAAGGCTGTCTCCGGGTGGGCTTAATATGAACATGAAGTGGGTTTATCCACTCTGTTTTGACGTGCTACCCCAGATCTTACCCCAGACATCCACACCTCTCTTCCCCAGCTTTTGGAGCAAGCGAAGGGTGAATATTCTCCCCTAATTCGAAATATGCACGATGACCAAGGGATTTGAAGAGGGGTTTTGAATTGGAAGAGTTCTTTCCCGATGCCAAGAAGCCAATCGGGCTATCACGCCAATGAAAGCCGAGTTGCTCTTTGATTGGAGATCCCATGATTTGGTCAGAGACGTATTGCCCAGCAGAAGGTGGGGTATGCCGAGCTCGCCAACAAATGTTATTCACACAGCCATGTCGCCTTATCTGCACATTATTGGATGATGGGAAAGGTGTCAGTAAGGGTCAAGTCTGACGGTTGTTTGTTAAGCCGGCACAGATTGCCAGTTAAGACCACAAGTTACATTGCATACAGTAGCGGTACATCCATCTCGAAAGCGAAGACACCGCAGGACCGTTACCATGGACTTGGACTCCAAGCTACAAAGTCAAATAATTTTCAATGCTTTCAAAGTGGAAAGTGGCAGTGTCTGCTCCATTTCTTTACCAGCGAGAGCATCTATATCAGGCTGTCTGGCACAACTCTCCATACATGTTCATAAACCAGTGCATGGGCCGTAGCGATGACGTGTGGATGACAAAAGAGTGGAAGGTTTCATTTAAGCTACGGAGCACTAGGAGCTACAGCTAACGTCGTTTTTCTTGCAGGTGTAAAGCCCACACATTGAGGGTGCCTTGCACAGGCCGCAGTTACCACCGCCCCAAGTACTCTCCATATCCGAGCCCTTGATTGTCTTGTTTTCAATTTGATAGCACACTGTGGATTCGTAGCTGTAGTCGACGCTGAAAATTTCAGGCTTCCAGCCGTCTGCCGCAGTATACTCAAAAGACCTCGCGTTGTTCTTGACAACGGCCTTGGCGCCGTTGTCGCACTCGAGCTCGAAGACGGTCTGGTCGCTTGCCCAGTGTTTCCCGCCGCCCGTCCGGCAGACTTCCACGCCGTTCTCCCAAATCTGGACATTGACGCTGTCCGGCTGGAACGCGCAGTTGCTCATGTAGACGTGAGCGGCCATGCAACGTGGTTTCGGTGCGGGAGCTGGCGGCGCTGGTGGCGCTGGCGCAGGCGTTGGACCTGGGACCTGCCACGTCGCACATCCAGCAGTTGTGATGGTGGCTTCACCGTGAGGGCCGCCGGTGATGGTCCAAGTCTCGCTCTTGATACACGTGCCGCCCGACGGGCTCGGGGCTGGGCCGAGTGTTGGGAGGTCGGGTAGATGGAATATGCTCGAGGTAGTCGTGCCAAAGCTGGCGCAGGACGTCGAAGTCACGCAAACACCGCCTCGGGGTCCTCCGTTGCACAGCGTGGCAGTTGTTGACGACAGACATACTTGCCCAGGAGGCGCTGCTGTCGGTGCCGGTGTCAATGTCGGCAGGTTGGTCAACCCACCTCCGAATCCGCCACTCTCAGCTGGCCTGGTGTTGGTCGGGCGCGAGGTTTCCCATGGTGGAGCAAAGTCTGGTGGCGTGCCAGTTGGGTTTGGACTGCAGTAATATCCAGAGCAGAGATGGCCGCAGTTTGCCGTGCAGAGAGGCGCCGGCGGGCCCGGCTTGTACGTGACGCGAGGACCTTGGGGCGCAGGATTGTTTCCACCCCCGGGCAAGTTGGGAATTGGGCAGGCTGCCTGTCGACTGGAAAGCCCTCTCTTTCCAGAGCTGCCACACTGTTCGAATGGATCGGCAAGGTTCCAGACCATCTTCTCTTTCTGTTCCAAATTTTCTTCATCTTCTGTGAGAGGGAGAGGTCGTGACACTTGCTGGATGATGGCTTTGATGGATTTGGGATCCTCCCCCAGTTCGGGCAGGTTGAGATGCATTCCTCTTATGTAGGCGACGAGACCTGCAACCAGCGGAGCGGCTGCAAAAATGAGCAAAAGGTAAGCAAGCGGCCATGAGCTTTGACAATGACAATGCTCGCGACTTACCAAATGATGATCCAGTAGCGGTGCCTTCTGAGAATTGCGGCGACACAAATACTTCGTCTGGAGGAAGAGGTAGCTCCTCACCTGGGGCCCATGTGTCGCCCGCGTTGCTGTCAACCCACCAGCCTGCATTATTGAGGTAGCCAACAAGAAAGGCCCCGTCCAGCTCCTTGACTAAGATTCCTGGGACAGTTGTAGGGTCATCTTGGCCTTGATTTCCAGCGGCAACAACAAAGGTAATTCCGTAGCTGCGTTCCATGCTCTTCATCAGCATAACTACCAAGGTGTTAGCTGGTGTCTTTTTCACGGAATGTTGATTAGAGCTTTGGCAGTTTCTGATGAAACATCTCGCCACTTACCAATATACTGGGTGAGAGGATCCCTCCTATCCTTCGCAAAGCCACCGGACACATTCACCACGCCTGAGTTCCTAGGTTTCGGCTTTCGCTTCTCTTCTTCTGTGTCTTCATCTGTGAAGTCGTTACAGATGAGCGTAAGAGCTTCCAAGAAGCCCTCTGCACGTAATCCTGGAGGTCCGCGTGGCACAAACACGAGGTTGGCTTTTCTCGCAATGCCCACTTTGGAGCCAACGGCATAGTTTGCTACCAGATGCCCATGCTCGGTTTCGAAGGTGCTGGGCTCGCGCGCCGGACGCCAACTACCCACGGTGAGAGGTTCTGCTTGCTTTATGAAGTCCTGCATTTGGCAGTAAGTATGCTTGGAGGTGACAAAGGGTTAAAAGAAATGAAGTGTAGAGATTCTTTCCATTTGATTCCCAGTCTCGAGATACTTACCGCTGCAACATGTCCCCTCCACCCGCCTTCGATGATGTAGATCGTTTGGCCCTCACCTTCGCTCGAAGCGAATTGGTAGGTATACTTGGCATCATCTGGATTGTGCTCGCCATTCTTTTGGAACCAGTATCTGTTGGGTGGCCAGGAAATTTGAGACAGATGCCAGTAAGCGTCGTTGCCTTCGAATCTCTTTGTTTTGGAGGTACCTGACGCGAGCTGGACAGGTGCTAGTGTGATGTTGTGACTCGAAGGTCGCCGCTCTTGGATTGCTGCAAAGCTTCCATCTTCCAAGTCTTCAAACTCATCTCGCTTGCCCGTTGACGAGGTCGCAGACGGCATTCTATAAGCACGCCCAACCTGGGGTATAGAAGTTAGTGAGTGCATTGCAACCATTAGTGCGACATGGTTTCGCCGACGTACCTCGTTAATTTCGTCAGAATTGAAGTAGTCAAAGGCCAGAGGACCTAGGTTGGTAACGTGAATGAATGCGGTGAAGCCCATTTGTTTCGCTTGAATTATCTCAAAGCCTGTCTTCATTTTCTTTTTCTCGAGAGCTGCATTACGTCGCTCGAGGACGCCTTCGACAATGGCTCGACTTGTGGATGAAAACGGCGCCGTCAAAAGAAGGAAACCATCGGTCCCGTCTTGCTCGTTGCACCAATCCGGCTCGGAACGCTTCACAAGAAGTCGCTTCTCCGGTGTGCGAGTCGCCTCTGGAAGATCCGGGAGCTGCATGGCTCTGCGCGTAAGCTTGCAGGCATTCGCTGTCTTCGTAGCTTCAACGTCTTGGAGATTGCAGCCTGTAATTGTAGCACATCGAGATTTGACCTGCGTGGCTGTGGTCTTCGTTGTGCCAGCGGACACAGACGTAGCGAAGGAGCTGGTTGTAATGCAGAGCGAAGCTTCCGCGGGCGTGCAAGAGGCGGGCTTTGGCGGAGCCTCGATACTCCCACCGGGATGAACACTATTCCCAATCATACCTAATCAGCAATTCAATCATCAATACCAGTAGGGGAGGGGGCTTACGTGATCTTAGGCCAAGGGGGAAGCGGGCCGATGATGTTGATGTTGGGTGGGAACCTCAATGGAGGCGGGGGGCCTCTGCAGATGACAGGTTAGAAGACAATGGGCCTTTGGCTTGGACACGGTGCTGCACTCACGGTCCCCAGATACCGGGCGGAATGATCCATTCCAAACCACCGATATGTATGTCGAGATCATCCCACGTAACGCATATCTGTGTCAGAATGATGTGTTAGAAGACTTATTAGAGTAAGATAAGGTGAAAGATCGAGGACTGACCCAGAAAAACCAAACTTTACACGTGCTCTTGTGCTTGGGGCCTTCGCCGTCGTCATCTTCACCGTTGTCGGGCACGTCGGTCTCGACCGGTACGACCGAAATCACCTCGGGCCATGTACCTGTGGGCTCAGAATTATCATCAGTGTCCCATGTGAACGGTGTCTTGCTTGTGGAAGGGAGTTCGGTTATTATGGGTGGTCCCGCTGGCGGGACTGTGATGATGGGGAAGCCTGATTGCCCCTGGCTTGGATCCTTTGAAGTCCATTGAGCGGGAGGACCTTCTGTTACAGAGGGCCAAGGAGGGATCACGAGGGTCCTAACCTGAGTCAGACCTCCTGGAAGAGTGAAGGTCGTGACAACAGGCTCGATGCTGATGCTGGGCAGAGGTACGATTGTGCTGGAATCAGCTTGGCCAGAGGTGACGTTGACATTATAGTAATCCATCGACTGTGTTACAATGGGCGGAATCTGAATCGTAAGGGTCGTCGTAAGATCTGGCGCGATCACGACAGATGTCGTGTAGGATGGGATTGTGATGGTGGTGGTGGACGGTAGTGCTCTCGGGGGCAACACCAGCTGACAAGGTCCTGTGCATTGAGCGGGAGTGCCGGAATACACTTCGGGGGCCAGAAAAACAACTTCTGGATCATCATCTGGCCTGCAAATGGTTAGACTGATTGAATGGAGGAGATTCTGAAATACTTGCCCTCCTGAGCCAGGAACTTGGAAGTCAATAGACCAAATCATGGTGCCACCAAAACAAAGACCATCAGCAAAGGCCCTCTTTGCTGCAAATGTCTCCTCGTCATCGTATCCAATCCACTGGTCGTCCCAAGTAATCTGCTTCATCATCGAGTCGGCAAGATACTTTGGCTTGATGTTGCGCCTCTTGATCAGCTGCTCAATCTCGACCAAGGACATAACACCTTCGAAGTTAGTGCATGGCGCTGGGTTGCTTGGGCCCGAAAACGGGCAGAGAAGATCGCTGCAGGAAGGGTCTGCAAGCGTGTAGCCGCGGCCGTACATAGCAAGACCGAAGTTGAGCTTTGCGGGATTCAGGCCGTCGAACCAAAGAGGCACGGTATTCTTGGAAATCTCCTGTATATCCGCTTGGCCTCGAACCTTCTTGCCAAGAGCCAGGACATCGGCGTCCCAAGAGCCGTGCAGATCTGTCCAACGTCAGTAATCCATTGACCTCGAGCTTCTTCAAAAAGGACGTACCATATGCCATGAAGCCAAAAAAGTCGACGTAAGGCTCCATTGCCTTTGCATCAAACCACCTAGATGCCACTGTTAGCGAACTTGGAACGCCAACCGAGTACGTAAATCTTGAATCCTCACCTCAGATACCAGTAGTCAGGAGCTAACGTAAGACTGATGCCATAGGCGGTGCCGTACGCAGCTCGCATCTCTTTGACCAGAAGGGCGAGATTTCTGGTATCAGCAAGCTTGTTGCCGCCTCGTTCAGGTGCGCCAGGGTACTCCCAGTCCAGGTCAACTCCTTGGAACCCGTGTGTATCCATGTAGGTCTTGACAGAAGCAATGAAAGCAGCTCTGTTCTCTTTGGATGCCACCATCTCACTCCTATACAACGTTAAAAACGACCAGGCTACGGCATACCTCATCCTTACCAAGTCTTGTGCGTTGCGGCTTCCGGATTGCTCATGTCAAAGCCTCCGATGGCGATCCAAGTCTGCAGCTTTCCGTCTTTGGAGAGGTCCGTAAACTCTTTCATCAGCAGAACATCGTCAGGGTGAGCCGTAGCTATGGTGAACGCGGCTGGGTCAATGAAAGCGAACGAAAAGAAGAGATGGGTGTAGCCGTTCGTGTCAAGCTGCTTCGGCGTGACCCTGTTGCAGAGTCGGGTCCTAGCATTCCATGACTGGTAGTATCCGATGGTTCTTCCTTTGGAGCTTCCACTGCCCTGTGCACAGGAGGGGGAGCCGGTGATTGCGCAAGAGCCATAACCAGCCTGGCATGGCAGTGTTCCGTGAAGAGGATCGGCATTGTGGCAGTAGACGTCGGTGGCTGCACCGGTTAGCACGGGTGCAAGCGTTTGAACCGTTCAACTTACTTCCGCTAAATAGCCGTCAGTATCGCTTCTGAGTCCGGGAACTTTGAATTCGAGAGGGACTTACCACCATCCGGTTGCACTACAGCACAATTTCATGCCACATGGCATCTCGGCATTCTCACTAAACTCGCCACACATTGCGGTCGCATTGCATTGACTCTGGCACCCTGTACCGCAAAAGTCTGGCCCGTAGCCACAGATGTTCTTGGGCCCACAGCAGCTATCCCAGTCAGCACGCGCCGTCAAGAGATACATCAGAACTGTTACCTTCCGTCAACACAAGGACCATCTGTGCAATACAACGGTCCGTCGGCACGGCGCTCAAGGCTATGTGGCTGCCTTGAAGTCAAGTTTGCACTAGACTCGAGCAATGAATCAAACTCCACGTCCTCTGGAGTAGCAACGTGAGGTGCCTTGGCTGGGTTCTGGTGAGCGGGACTGAGCTTGATGGTGTCAATCCATGCTGCGAATTGTTAGCTGCAAAGCAATGATGGCGAAAGGCCTGTGTTCATCATGCCACTCACATTGTTCTTCAGATGCGCGTTTTGCGTTGTTAAGCTGGGTAGGGTACTGGTTGGTTCGACGATAGGCAGAGGTACCGTAGTTGAGAGTCAAGATACAGACAAAGACAAACGAGCCGATAGCCAAGGCTACCAGCCGGCTGGTTCGTGACTGCATGTTTGACAGCTATACAGAATGCCTGGTTGACGCCCTTGCTCGTGTCACTTCGTGTCACTGCACAGTGACACTACCACGGGGCGGAACATACTTATACTGGTTCTCGGGTTACGGATCTTGATCCAACCCGAGCGCATTTCACAAGGCATCGAACTCGGTCATGAGTTTTGCCGCGGACCCCAAGCCCTAGATTTCACCAGCTTCAAATTTAGAAAGGTCATCAGACGCATCTCGTATTGATCCCTGAATTGAAGGATCAGGCCGACTCTCGCCGAAGCTAACAGGCGGCAAATCGAGAATGCAGTCGAAATATCTCGACTCTTGTCAAAGACTTCTAAGTCTAGATGTTCGGGAAAATCTTGGCAAATGTCCTTCGGATGGATGCCTAGGCTAGCGCTGAAAGGGACTGGTTGAATGACCTGAAATGCAACCCCTCAACAAGCCGAAATTCGGGCTGGTCATTGTAGTGCGACTCAGAGACAACATGGGCAAGGGCAATCTTCTCCCCCCACTAAGTGCAGGCGGTTCTCGATCGCGTGGACTGTTGGCCGCACCTTACCTGACAGATTTCGGCACGCTTCTGATTTGCGCGCTCGGAATGCGAGTGGAACTTAATATTGATTTCCAGTAGTGTGTTGCTTCATTAGGCAGTCGACGTTACTTAAAGCTTTTCAGCTTCGGGGCTAGCTATATTCCTCTGCAACCACACAAGCGGGGCTCGAGTCCGAGGATAACCAGGGTTATTATGCTTCTTTGTAGGGCCAACGCTACGGCACAACGTGCAGAATGTTCCTGCCTAGAACACACTTTATTTAGAAGTTCAATGAGTCCGACAAGACTTTGCCATATTAGGAAGGTTACTGTGGTTGAAGGATTTTCGGTATGACCCGATTCTTACATTGGGCTGCGTGGGAGAGCCCCTCAACTATTGAATCGAGGACACTAATTGAACTCCTGAAGTCACGAGCTGCCGCGGTTGGCTCTATCACACTGTGACAGACAGAGAGTGTTGTTATGTGTAGTTGTGTTGATGTACTACACTATATATCCTCTCACCTCAGCTGCTCGTCATCATGGTGTTCAATGACACAACTATCTCGTTCATTGCGCTCATTCATTATTAGCGATGAAGCAGTTTGTTCTTCTCTGGCTGTTGCCAGCTCTTTCATTTGCCCAGTCTACGACGTCTACTACGGATGTTCTGCCACCGTGGCAGACCGGAGTGGAAACTGAGGACGGATCTTGCGGCCCATCCAGTGGCGGACGAGTTTGCACTCCCACGTGGGGTGCGTGTTGTTCTGCTGACGACATCTGTGGCCGATCCAAAATCGCCTGCGGAGACGGCTGGTCAGTCCTCGCCCTATTCAGGATTGATTCTATATCTGCACTGCGCATTATACTGACAGTGAGAACTCTTTAGCCAACCTCTTTATGGCAACTGCAACAGCGCTGCTCCTCCGCCAACAACTTCAACGGTTCCAACAACTCCAGCACCAGGGCCTGGCAGTGCATCTCCGGACGGCTCATGCAGTGGAACGAATCAGTTTACTTGTGCCGGCTCAACCTTCGGTTCTTGCTGCAGCAGTGGCAACTGGTGCGGTGACAGTACCAGTCACTGCGGAGCCGGTTGTCAGAACAAGTTTGGTAACTGCACGGTCATTGCGGACAACATCAGTACCGACGGGAGATGCGGCTCCAACGGCAAGACTTGTCTAGGATCTGCCTTTGGCTCCTGCTGCAGCGAGGGCGGCTGGTGTGGTAGCGAGCAGGCCCATTGCAGTGCTGGCTGCCAGACCGGCTTCGGCAACTGCACCACCAGCGAAGGCTCAACGCCACCTAGCGACGTATCCACTGATGGGAAATGCGGAAGCAATGGGAAGACATGCAAGAACTCAACTTTCGGAACCTGCTGTTCCAGCTCAGGCTTTTGCGGTTCTGAAACGGGGCATTGCGGCAGTGGGTGCCAGAGCGGATTCGGTACCTGCACTGCTGGCAACGACAACGTATCAACCGACGGCTCTTGTGGTAACAATGGGAAGACATGCAAAGGGTCTTCGTTTGGCGAGTGCTGCTCACCTAGCGGATTCTGCGGAGGCACGAAAACCCATTGCGGCCCGGGCTGTCAGTCGACCTTTGGCACTTGCGATGCCTCCTCGAGTAACGTCTCGACGGATGGCACCTGTGGAAAGAATGGCAAGACATGCAAGGGGTCTGGCTTTGGGGACTGTTGTAGTTCCTCGGGATTCTGTGGCTCATCCACCAGCCACTGTTCTGTTGGATGTCAACTGGACTTTGGAACCTGCGATGCCTCTGCTGGCACCATCTCCACAGACGGTACTTGTGGCAAGAATGGCAAGATATGCAAGGGTTCCGGGTTTGGTGACTGCTGCTCATCTTCAGGCTTCTGTGGCAGCTCCAGCGATCATTGTGGAACAGGCTGTCAAACTTCGTTCGGCACTTGTAATGCTGGCTCTGGCAGCATTTCCACCGATGGTTCTTGTGGTAAAAATGGGAGAACATGCAAAGGGTCAACATTCGGCGACTGTTGCAGTTCCTCGGGCTATTGTGGCGGTACGAGCGATCACTGTGGCTCAGGTTGCCAGGCCTCGTTTGGTACGTGCAACAGTGGTTCCGGAAGCATTTCCACGGATGGGTCTTGCGGGAAGAACGGCAAGACCTGCAAGGGATCAGCTTTCGGTGATTGTTGCAGCTCATCTGGGTACTGTGGAGGCACCAGTGACCACTGTGGAACAGGCTGCCAGGGCTCGTTCGGTACATGCAACACTGGCTCGGGCGCAGTATCTACTGATGGAGCTTGTGGTAAGAATGGAAGAATTTGCAAGGGATCAACTTACGGAGACTGCTGCTCTTCTAGTGGCTACTGTGGCAAGTCAACTGATCACTGCGGTGCGGGCTGCCAGTCTGCATTTGGGACATGTAGTAGTGGTTCAGCGGCCATCTCGACTGACGGTGCCTGCTCAACAAACGGCAAGACGTGTAAGGGCTCGACCTTCGGAGATTGCTGTAGCGCTTCGAATTACTGTGGCAAGACGACTGCTCATTGCGGATCTGGATGGTAAGTTATTCCCCATTTCCTGATACATCTGAGAACTAGTACTGATCTTTGAACAGTCAAAAATCATTCGGAACTTGCTCGTAGGGAGCATGAGATGGGATCGAAAGCTGCCACGTGATTGATGTCTGGTTTGTGTTCGTTCATGCGCGCATGGCCTCTGTATCCATGTATTACAATTGTGTACCTACCTTGTATGTTGCACTAGCAGAGGTCTCGGCACTCTCTGGCAAAACCTATCATGGAGAAAAGAAGCACCCTACAAGATATGATTCGCTTAGAATTCAATAATATGGAATCTACCGGCCCGAATACCGATTGCAGCTTATGTAACTGCGTGGCATAACAGTCTACCGGCACCTTGGTGACATTCATAAGGCTGCGGTGCCAGATACCAGTGACAAACCACACCTTTCTCACGTACATGTTCACTAAGTACCCGGTCTCAGGCAGGGCAGCAACCGCCATGGGCCACGGCGCCATTCTCAGGCTGCCTCTTCTTGAGCCTGCCCCGGGACGTCCGCGATCTCATTTGTACGACTTCATTCCGGTTACTAGTACTCGGTAGCAACGACCCGCAACCCAGCGGTGAAGACTGTGCTTGCGACCGCGCCCTGCCTTTCTCCGCGTCTGCCGGTACATCCAGCGTGTTGGAAACTCAGTACTAGCTACCTGGATCCAATCAAAGTCATATCCATCTTGATATTAAGTACCGTTGCGTTGAAGACCTCTCCTGATCCCTTGCATGCATTCTGAGGCACTTCGGGACCAGCTTCGGGACTGGACCCAGGGAAATCCATTGGTGGACATGGGCAGAAAATCACCAGCCCCCCGGCCCCTGAATGCCCCGAACCGACCGGTTCTGGACAGGGGGCGGCCGCGGAGGTGTCCGAATACGGGTGCCCCCTAGCTACTTGCATGTAACCTTCTTCCTATTTAGTGGGGCCATATTGATGGCTCGGTCATTTTCCTGCACGGTTGTTAAGATCCTTGCCACGTGGGTGCCCCATCTAGATTAAGGCCCAGATCTGGGCACTCTAGCAGAGACAACTTTACCTTCAGAATCGTAGTCGGGTTTACCTGGTAGTCCGAGGTTAACGCATATTCTACGGGCTGCAGCGCTTATCCATTGTAAACGGTTCTAACGTGCTTCCTCAGACCCCTCCAAGGTTGTTGATGCCTCGCTAACATTAGGGCGCGTGCTTAAAATCCCCGAGGAACCCAGTCTGGTCGATCTATTACGGAACAACATGAGATAGCATCTCGCCGCCTTGGGTCTGCTAGTGTGAAGTAGTCTTCGTCTGCACGAAGGAACCGGCACTCGCATGCAGGTTACCACCTGCCCTCGTCTGATGTGGCCTTGGCTTGACTTGTTTTCCTTTTTCCTGTAATACCGCCTAGCTGGGCGGCTAGTAGGTTATCCTTGCAGACATTGAGTGTTAAATCCGAAGCGGAAATCACGAGGGCTTAGGCTAGGTCGCATGCTACTGATACCCTGCTCTTCCTGCAGGGTGTCTCGGCGAACAGGCATGCTGTTGCTACCGCACCTATCAACGGCCACTCCCCCAAAGTTTTCCACCAGTTGTTTGCGAGGACTGGGAGCCTCGCGAGGTCAACTCTGTTCCTTGGCCCATTCGGAGCGTTTCCGACTTAGACCTGCATGGGATCCGCCTCTGAGCCAATCTTGCGTTGGATGAAACAAGGGCCCTTAGTCCGTAATTGCAGGTAGGTTCAGTCGTTGAACTTATTGTTCCAAGGCATGACCCGTCCCGAGGCCCCTCGAAAGGAGGTCGCTGTTGGCCAGAAGCAATTGTCGCCTCGCGAGAAGGGGAGGGAAAAGACACACTGAAACGGTTGTATAAAGGGGTCGTTGTCAACCTGCGATTTCTTCCCGAGATTCTTGCTCTGCACTGCGATTTCTCCTACCCCTGCCCAAGGAACCCAAGGAACTCCAGGACACATCTAATCAACAATCGGAAGAACTTTGCAATGTTCTTCTCACCCCGACTCGCCGTCGTCGGCCTGCTGGCAGTTGCCACCTCGGCCTTGACCTTGGAGCCAAGACAGAACGTCGCCCCTGGCCCCGTCTCCGGTGATACTTTCATCCACGACCCGACAATAACCAAAACTCCGAGTGGCACATATCTGGCCGCATTCACGGCCGACGGCGTGGGACTGAAGACGTCCACCGACCGGACCAACTGGAAGGACGCCGGCGCTGCTTTCCCCAACGGTGCCTCATGGACAACCAAGTACACCAACGGCGAGAAGAACCTCTGGGCGCCTGATCTGTCGTACCACAACGGCAAATACTTCCTCTACTATTCCGCCTCGAGCTTCGGAACCAGCAAGTCAGCCATCTTCCTCGCTACGAGTACCACTGGTGCATCCGGCTCGTGGACCAACCAAGGTCTTGTTATCGAGTCCACGGCGAACAGCGGGTACAATGCCATCGACCCCAACCTGATCATCGATGCCGAGGGCAGGTGGTGGATGTCTTTCGGCTCATTCTTCGGCGGCCTTAAGATGGTGGAGCTGTCTAGCAGTACCGGCAAGCTCAAGAACAGCAACATCATTTCGATCGCTACCCGCCCCGACAACTCTGAGAATGCTATCGAAGCGCCCTTCATTACCCGCAATGGCAACTACTACTACCTCTGGGTCTCGTTCGACCGGTGCTGCAAGGGCGCTGACAGTACCTACCGCATCATGGTCGGCCGCTCTACCAGCGTCACTGGCCCCTACGTTGACAAGAGCGGCAAGCAGATGATGCAGGGCGGAGGCACTCGCGTCATGTCCAGCCACGGCTCCGTTCACGGACCCGGCCACAACGCCGTGTTCACCGACAACGACGCCGATGTCCTGGTCTACCACTACTACAACGATGCTGGCACTGCGCAGCTCGGCCTCAACCTCATCCGCTACAGCAGCGGCTGGCCGGTCGTGTACTAAGACGAATCCCCTTTTCGCTCAGCCAATTCAGGAATTGCGCAGAAACGACATTGCAGATGATGGGCTGACGTGCAGCCGAGACCTGTTCACGCGCGCGAAACACAGTTTTCCTCGTGTTTGCACTGGTTTCAGACATTTATTTCGATTGTATCTACTTGCTTCCACTGTATCTACTTATCTCCATTGTATCTACTTCTTTCGACTGTATCTACTTATTCCGGTTGTATATACTTATTTCGATTGTAGTCGCATTTTGCGATTATAGTCAACTACTTACTGTAGAAAGCAATATGAGCATTTTCAAGAGATTTAATGTTTGTACAAGCTCGATGCGGATGGCGGAACTCTCGGGGGCCGACATCGCTTAACTAAAAGAGTGCTCGGGTGCACTCGGGCACTGTTATCAAACACGTCAGGCACTGCCTTCTCAATTGCCGCACATATAACTCAATGATTTAGCCGCTGGACATGGCCAAATCACGTTGCCTTTTTTCATGGAGTCGGTATGTCGTCTAGTCATGACCTGAAAGTTTCGCAAGTATCCAACATCCCTATCCAACATTGCTACTTTACGAATAGTGGGTTAACTCTAGCCCAGGCAGCGGCATGCGCCGCAATAAGCGTTGACGTCTTGTTGCATCCACTGGATACCCTTATTACCCGCATGCAATCCCCAGTCTACAAGACGCAGTACAAGACAGTCAATGGCTCGTTTAATCGGACATTTTTTCGCGGACTCTACCAGGGGTTCGGACCTACGATAATCACTGGGATACCTTCATCAGCGGCGTTTTTCACGATATATGAAAGACTAAAGACAGTTACTCAAGACGCGAAGTCGGCAGGGTATCTTTCCGGCATTCCTCTTCCCATCCTCCATGGACTTAGTAGCGCGGTAGCAGACCTCGTGAGCTGTGCCATCATCAACCCTGCCGAGGTGTTAAAGCAGAATGCGCAGATGCATGGAGGCGATGCCCTTAAGCCTGTCAACTCACGGCAGTCCCCAACGCTTCTCGCTGTAAAACATTTCGCTAGAAATCCGGGGAGGCTATGGGCCGGGTATACTGCTTTGGCGGCAAGTCACCTGCCCGCAACTAGCCTAAGCTTCTGTCTCTATGAGTTGCTAAGAGAAAGGTTTCTTGGAGAGGTTCCGCGCCAGCGACTTGAAGCCAGCGCATCTCGCCAAGTAGCCGTGAGCACATTCAGTGGAGCTCTTGCCGGCGGCTTTGCATGCACGCTCTTCGTGCCCGTTGACGTTGTGAAGACTCGAATGAGGCTTGCTGCTGGGAACACAGTGCCCAGTCACCAGCAAATCCATCAAAGCCCGACGGCAGACCAGAGAGCGAGATTGCCAAATACGATCCGGTCTCGGCCGCGCCTCGGTCCTCTGGATGTGGCGAATGGCATTTTTCGGAAGGAGGGCATTCACGGCTTGTTTAGAGGCGGCACACTGAGTTTCTTGGCATCAGCATTGGGTTGTGGACTCTATCTAGGCTCGTATGAGGCTTGCATTCTGTTCTTGTAATGCCCGAAACTTGGAAGGGAAGTGTTAATCACTGCGTAAAGCACCGTTGTTGTACGATTATGCTAGAAAGGAGGCATCCTACTCAGTTTTATAACACTTCGCATCACTGTCAAACTTGGATCATGCAGAGAGTGGCCCAAATGTGAGTTGTTGCATTGTGATCGGGTTACTATGTAAAGACAACCAATTCTTGAGTCGAAAAGGCTCCTTGATTGCCACTTCCTTTGTATGCTTTGGTCGCACAGGTCAAGGTTCAGCCCTGGGTAAGTCGATCTCAGCTCCCATCTGTTCTTCACCCCAGCCCTCCCGACGATCTCTTGGTATTCTGACAAACGCCAGAGACAGTACTATGGCAACCCCAGCCATCCCGATGCCAAGGTAGAGGCCATTTCTATACCCTCGAGCCAGGTCTTTGCCACTGTTGTTTGTATAATGTTCCACCGTGCCAGCAAAGCCCAACCCAGTTGCTAACCCGTACGATAGAATGGTCCCAATGAGAGATCCTGCAAGCCCCTGTTGATCCCGCCGGACTGTCCCACTGGCGATGAGTTGAGACGCTGTGAAGACGAAATCTGGCCCCAGCGACCCGAGAAGAATTGCAGGAAATGCCTGAGCCCAGTAGGTTTGCTGTACTGGCATTGTTGCCACGAGGAGAAGGGACACGAGTGTCGCCGTGGAACCGATGGCCAAAATATATTGGGCAGCCAAGTGTCGCACTACTTTTGCGCTCAAGAGTGCCGCCCCTGCACCACCTACTGCCAAGGGAGTATACGTGGCGGCGTTAAGAAGCATTGTGTAGCCTCGCAATTCGGCCTGCCATGCAGTCAAATACCAAATGAGCATGCCAAATCCCATGAAAGACACAAAAGATGACACAATCATCATGCTAAACGATGGCGACCTCCAAATATTCATTGGCATGATGGGCTCGGCTGCGAATCTAATCTCCCAGATAACAAAGCCAGCCACATGGAGAATCGACGCAATGAGAAGTGCATAGACGTATGGGACGGACCAGCCGACAAGAGCCGATTGACTGTTCTCGAGTGTGAGATCTCAATACGGACTTGGGGAGAGAGAGTTGACTTACGTCCACACGAAGTTGAAGAGGATCAGGCCGGATACGCCTAGGTATGCTCCAATGTAGTCGACTCTTCCCAGAGGATCCATCAATGAGGGCTCAGCAGGTACAATTATGATAAAGAGACCAAAGATAACACATCCCAGGATAGCCCTATTTTACCCTTGATTAGAGATCCGCATTTCACTTCACGTCGTGAAGATCCAAACTCACAAAAAGAAAAACAGCCACCACCATTGGGTCAGTTGGCCAAACAAACCGGGGAACACACTCCCACCCGCAGCACCAATCGGTGCCATGGCTCCGAACAGCCCAACCGCGATGTTGCGAGCCTTTCCTGGCGGATTTGTTATTGTGAGGAGTGCAACGGCATTTGGAAAAACGAACGCAGCCCCTATGCCGCTTAGTGCACGCATGATACACAACGATATGATGCTGCGCATGAAGCCGGATATGAGATGGAAAATTACCCAGAGTACGCCACCAGCGGCAGCAGTCTTCTTGTGACCGTAGACTGCACCAACACGCCCTCCCATGAGAACAAACGTTCCTTGAGTAAGGCTGTGCCTATAGGTCAGCTCTCAATTATTTGTTTGGGTGGCCGGTCATGTAAACACGTACGGATAAGATGCTATGATCCATATGGCAAAAGCGGGTGACACGCCGAGCTCCTTAGCCATGTTGAGACCGCCGTTGATGCCTGCGCCCAGGGGAATCGTCTGTTGAAATTCAGCTCTAATGCCCACGAGAGAGCTGTCAGTAGGTAATGCTCATACCTGAATGAATTGGCATAGAATGATGCAGGCCGAAGCAGCAGCTTTGCGCCATTTTCCATCAGCTTTATTGACTGATTCACTATGATTTTCATGAGGCCTCGTTGTCGCACTCTTGCGCTCATTGTTGTCTGCCATCTCTGCAAGTCTCAAGCCAGCTTATGCTGTCTGGCAATCTAACTTCTCTCATATGGTAGGCAATTCAAATTTACCGGAAAGGCTGAATGTGGACAACTACCGCGCTCCATATTTCAGTACGATCACTTGGCGGTCGACCCGGTGGTTGGGTAAGCAAAGGAGTACATATGGCTGAATTATATAATTCGGCATAATTGCTTTAACATTTACTAATCATCATGGAGCATAGTTATTCTATTTCAAGATCAAATCGTTGATGAGGAGCGTGAAACTGTCGGGTCGTGCCGAGAAAATGACGAAGCGCGGACAAGTGTTCCATCACCACACGGGGACGTTGACAATTCACTCAATACCCGAACAAAATGTTATTCAGCATGCTAGCTTCATACAAAAGGCGGCGTGCCAGCTAGTGAAACATCTCAATCTCTCACTTCAACTACCTATCCGACGTTATTAGGACTTCAAGTCAACATGGACACTCTCATTCAGAAGCAATTGATCAACTCGCGCTCTTTGCAGTACAATTACTACATATCACCTAGCCTGAACGAATCCACTACAGACCCCGTTCTCGTTCTCTTCCATGGGTTCCCCGATTCAGCCGCTGTATGGGCGCCAGTTGTTACAATTCTCGTTGCAGCTGGCTTCCGGCTCATGATACCAGATTTGCTCGGGTATGCTGGCACGTCCAAGCCGTGGGACGTCTCATTCTTCAATTCCAGCGCTATGGCGAACGACATCATAGAGATACTTGATGACGAGGGTGTCGTGAACTTCGTTTCCGTTGGGCATGACTGGGGTGCTTTCATGGCACACCGGATGTACTTGTGGCACCCTGAGCGCGTCAATGCTCTCGTCGTGGGGGCATACAATTACGAACACGTGGCAAGAACGCCAATCAACATCGACGTGGAGGCCGAAAGATTTGAACAACAACTGGGATGGCCAGTCAAATACTATTACAAGTTTTTCGCCAGTTCCGACGCACCGAGTCTGTTGTCCGGCCGTCCCGAGAGTTTCTATGCTGCTGGGCACGGAGAGAACAACGCCATGAATGAGACCTTTGGCCGACGAAATGGTCTTGTCAACTGGCTCTCTGCTGACAAACGGAGAAAGCTGCAGTCGTATGCCAATGACCCCGCAGCTATGAATGCCGCCAGGGATAACTTTCAGGGCGCCGGATTTACATCGCCCTTGATGTGGTACCGCGCCCTAGTGGAGAACGTACATATGGAGGTGGAGAAGAGCCTCGCGGCCGATGCCGACAATATCCGCGTACCTTTCTTGCATATGGGCGGCTCGAGGGATCCCGTTTGTCCTCCGGCAATCTTTGACAACCCAGAATTGCGCGCTTATTTCTCGGACTTCACCACTGAAGTCTTTGAATGCGGTCACTTCCTCCCGTCCGAAAAGCCCAAGGAGATCGCAGAGACCATGATAGAGTGGTTGAAGTCAAGAGGAATCGCACCACAGTGAATGAAAGCTCGAATTACCTTGAAAAGGGTAGATGTGTAGAGTAGCAGGCCGCCAAGGAGACATCGACGTCTACACCCATGGATGATATCTTGATTTGTGAACAGCCCCACTCAAGAAAGCAATACAAATTTCTGTGCATTTTTGCGTTCAAATAAGCCTCGGCTCTCATTATATAATTTTACCGTTTGTGCCCCAGGTCTGACTTTGCAAACGTTTGTTTACTAATCGCAAAATCGACTTCGATATGACGGTCCTGTGCGGCTTTGGTAAGAGGCATTTGTCATCAGCTCACGCCCTAAACTTGTCATTTCCGCAATCAGAGTACACGTATCTTACATAAACCAACCATGATACGTTGGCACGTTGACTGTGGAATCCCAGACTCCGATTAGCCTGTCCAAGGACCATGCTGAGCACAATCTGACATAGTACCTTTGTAGTTCAATGCGCTCAATGAGTGAGATGGACAGCGAAAAGAACACTATCTCTGCACACCACTCTCAAACAGGAAGGCGAGGCCGCCCACGGAAAGAGCCATCGAAGAGCATGCAGCTGAATGTAAGTTTGCTACATCGGCCTCCACCTGAAAGAAAGCCTTCCGAGACTAGTCTGGATAGAGTCGCCGTGAAAGGAACCGCATTGCCCAGAATACCTTTCGCCTTCGACAAAAGGCTACAGAAAAGGAAAGACAAAAAGAGGTTGAGCAGCTCGAGGGAATGATCGACCATGTTGTGTCAACATTCTCTAGCTTCGCCGAAAGTGTGGTAGAGTCATCATGGGCTCGAAGGGACACAGAGTTGATTGATAAACTGCGGCACTCAATGCAGAGCATTCGCACTATCCTCAGCTATGATGGTGGAGTGCCACCGCCTGATATACCGCGACGAGATGCATCGGGAGACTTTATCAGTGCTCCACAGAAAGAAATGCCGTCGGGCGACTTGAACGACGAAATGATGCAGCATGATCTGAGAGGCCTCGAGGCTGATGCACCAACTAAGTGGCAGGGGAGGAAGTACGCGGAGGCACCAAAAGTTGCAGAAGATGGCTTCCATATGAACCACGCGCACTTCATTGCGAATCATCACTTGAACCATCCTGACGAGCAGCCTGCCCATGCAGACATCGGAGGGAACATATTCGGTAACGGCTGGATGATGCTTTTGCCGCCGATGGCGAATATTTCAAGCCATGAATTTTCCCAACGAAAGGCCCTCGACAGCCCTTTTAGCCTGCAGGTTGCGCTTACAGCTTTGAGAGCTGGATACGACGCCCTTCTTGAGACTAAAGATATATCTCAGGCGGCAATTCAGCAAACGTTTGGACACGTGTTACAGTTCCGTACTCGGGAGGAAATACTCTTCAATCTTCGATGGTATCTCGGACCGGGGATCGGTGAGATTGATCAAGTGGCTTTAGTTTCATTCAACGATCGTTCGGCTTCCCAATTCGAGAAGCACATACTACGAAACTACATTGCAGATGAACAAACCGAGGGGGAATCAAGAGGCAATGGAAACCCCAATGAAGACGAGGAGCAACCGGTATGCAATGCCAACGATGTCGCGAAATGGATACGGCAACGAACGGTGAAGGAGGTGGACGATGACACTCTGGAGCTGAACCTGAATCCTATCTCAGCCAAGTCAAAAGCTGTCAAGGAAGCCGCTACGTACTTGAGCCACGGCCTGCTTCGACTTCCGGACTCTTCATCCGTTGAATCGGGCGATGAGGATGCTTGGATGAAACGATCTGTCTTCATATCGAAATCACTGTTTCTGAGAGCCATATCCAATGTTGCCTTTTGTCTCTATCTTGGGCCTGCGTTTGGGAAACTGAAGCTAGAGGATGTGGTAAAAGTGTCTATGGTCACATCTTGAAGTAGCTTTCGCCTGGTGGGAATTCGTTCCTAGATTACCTTACGCAAGGATTGCATGTAACTTCTAGGGACTACCAACAATCATTTTTCACCTTCAAAGCAGCCAAATATATATCAATGTCATGTCTCCAGTGGTCCTAGCCTGCCTATGGTCATCATTTTGGCGACTTCCCAGTAATGGATTAATCGAGCGAACCGGAACAGGTGGAACGGGAGACTTTGGGTTGACAAAGTTCAGGCCCAATGCAAGCTAATGAGGCTGGAAAATTTGAAGAACTTCAATTTCCGTTGGTTCACGCAGTGCGGTGATTGTTGTGGTGGTCAGCCCCGCCAAGGATCTGTACGCCTAGGTGCTAAGAACATCACAAGGTGTGTGTGTTAGCCTACTGGGCCAAGCCAATGTCTTGAATTCTTTCAATGTCACTGGACGCCACAAATCAAAGAACGCTACGGCTGAGAAGTGCCTCTCCGTCGAACCTCGGCGAAACCGCCTTTACTTAATGCTCATTTCGCAGTTTGGCGGACGTTCTTTCCACCTCACCTTCGATCTACTTCGGACACTTCCCCTAGCATGGACGGGATGAAAGAGCCCATCCAGCACGTTCCTCCCCCCTGGGACTTGAAAGGGACGTCCTACTTCTTCATGTTCTGGATTCCATCATCGCAGGCGAAGGAGCTTCCAACAGACATTGCATTTTCCCCACTTGAGGCCCAGTCATCTTTCGCGCGCGCCTCGGACTCAGGATCGCCACAGGGAGGGATCGGCACCATCCAGATCCATAGATACGCTTTTAGCCCCGTGGGTCCTTACGATGAGTTCATCTTATCAACTGGAGAGTACTCTTATCAGGTAGAGGAAAATAATAAGCGGAAGGAGAAGCGGAACACGCGAATCACTCGTATCTACGTGTCACAGAAGACGACATGCTGGAATGGTCGCAAAGGTGGGATCTTTCTTTTGCTAGCTAACAGAGTGTGGATACTAAGCCGATATAGATTGGAGCATCCCAAAGCATCTTGCTCGTTTTGAGTTCAACGAAGTGGCTGGTGGTGGTACAGAGATCAAGATCTTCCCACACGATACCACGGGCGACGTTGCGGAGGCAGTGGCCGACAAGAAGCCTTTTTTCCGTACTGTGTACAAGCCGGTCAACTACTTACCGAGCTTTCCACTGACGACGTCGCTGGTCAAGTACCTCGGAGTTGACTTGACCCTCGTACAGCCTCCTTTGCCAGAGGGCAATGGCAGCCAGGGGGAGCTCGTCGGTACCGACCGATGGTGCAAGTTCTTTCCAACAATTTCAAGCTCAAAGACGGAGGTTGGCTGGTTTGACATGAGACAAGAAGAGGATGCAAAGGAGGCGAACTTCTGGCCGGGCCTCGGGAGATGGAGGCTCGGGATGATGATGAAAAATTCCGACATCTCATTTGGGGACATGCAGTATTGGGATACGCCGCGATCGGCGCAATGACGGAGTTATTATTATTGAAATCGTGTTGTTCCTCCGACTAATAACGAGTACACATAATTCTTTGTATCTTTCCGTTGTGAACATGCCAAGATGCAGCTCAAACACGATCAAGCTGCTCCACCAACTTCTCGTCCTTGGAGACAGCCGCAGCAGCTCCCTCCGAATCCTGCATGGCGTGGGGCACAAGCTGGTCACCGAACAGCTCATCCATTTGCTCCAGGGTCCTACCCTTCGTCTCGGGGAAGAAGAAGATGTAGCACAGCATGGCAATCAGGTTGAAGACGAAGAACACGTAAAAGTACCTGAAGCCGATGGTTGTCAGGGCCTGCGGCGAGAACTGGGCAAAGACAAGGTTGACGGTCCAGTTGGTGAAGGTCGTGATGGCGTTTCCGAGGGCTCTGACCTCGACGGGGAAGATTTCGGCCGGGTAGACCCAGCTGATGATGCCGAGCGGAGTATAGAACATGTTGAAGACGAAGTTCATGGCGACCATGCTGCGGAGCTGGTTCGCGTTGTTCTCGTTGATGTATTGGGCTTGGACTGCGTTAACTAGCAGAGATGCACCAAGGCCGGCGGCGGAAACGATCAGTGGCTTGACTCTGCCGACGCGGTCGAGGAGCCACAGGCCGATGGTGCAGTAAACGATCGAAAGGGCACCGCTGATGCCGATGATCATCAAGGATTCTTGAGTTTCGATGCCGAGGATCTCATAGATGCGGGGGCCGTAATAATTGATAACGTTAATTCCACTAAGATCCGTGTCAGCATGCGTCTACCTATTGAGCTGAGCTCCTCAAAAGGATTTTCTTACCTGAGGGGACCAAAAGCTTGAATTCCACAGCCCAAGAGAAGACGCTTGCGCCATGACGGCTTGGTGATGATGGACTTCCACGAGACATCGCCGACAGCTCTGTCAGCAAGAATGACGTCGCGGATCTCCCGGAACTCAAGGTCAATTGTTTCTTCGTCGAGGCCGCTTCGGAGTTTGTTCAGGGACGCGCGGGCTTCTTCATGACGATCTCTCTCCATGAGCCATCGAGGGGATTCTTGCAAGAAGTACACGCCGGAAATGAGAATGATTCCGGGGACGCATTGGAAAGCAAGGGGGAATCTCCCTGTCAGAAGGTTAGCAGTGTTTTCAAAACGTGTTGGGGTCTGACCAGGCACTGACAAGAGAACGCGGTGTGGTTGAAGGAGCAGCCGTATCCCAGCCACTGGGCGACAAAGAAACCCCAACTCAACATCCACTGCAACAGTCCGGAGAGAACACCACGGTACCTCGCCTCGGACAACTCAGAGGCGTACATCGGAATCGTCGAGGTGAGCTGTCCCACGGCTGCGCCTCCCAGGAAGCGGCCGATGATGAGCATAGTCATGTTCACGGAGCCTGCCTGCAGCGCGGAGCCGATGCACGACACCACGGAACCGACGAAGATGGTGTTTCGGCGGCCCATCCAGTTCGCGAACATCATGTTTATGATGGTGCCGAGAATCGCGCCTCCTTGGAAGGCCGACACGATGCCGCCAGTGACGGTGTCTGACGGGTCGCTGAAGTACTCTTTGAACGTGTCAAGCGCGATCGTGGACGTGATGATACCGGAATCATAGCCAAATAGGAAACCTCCTATAGCCAAGAAGACGGCCGAAAATACAGTGGTGAGACGCCCCATGGTGTTCGCAGTAGGGATACCTGGAGTCGGCTCGACAATGTTGGGATAAGATGAAGTGCAGAAGCCCAAAAAGTCTCGCGATCAGACGAAGGTTCAAATACAACTTCTAAGGATGAAGAGATTTCAGGAAATTGCACTAGCTGTAGAGACAAATAGACTCTTCGCCCGCGTACAAGCCCAGATCAAGGTGTCATCCCATCAGGTGGGGCTCTCTTCTTGTACTCGGCCGATCCTCCCCTGATCTTACAACCTCCAGAATCTGGGGGCAAACCTCCCCCACAACCACCCCATACTAAGCTGTATCTTTACCCCGACATTACCGAACTGGATGCTATGCTACTGCCAATGCCTACCGTGATTACGGTACTAGAAGATTTCGTATTGTACTCATTCTGTAAGCTCTTCCGGTCCTGTGCAGCGGTATGTGGAGTTTACGAGGGGCCGAGTCCGGGACGGTGGGGTTTCTAGAACGGGCAGAGTACATTTTTAAAATATGCGGAAGAGTCTTGTTGGTTTGGCTCAACTCGCTATTCGGTACTCTTTGCAAGCCCGAAAGAGGGACGATTCAATCGTGAAGAGCCGGTGAGCTGAGTAGATTGAATATATGGTGGTGACTGCCCCGGATAACCCGGTCTCACCCCGGGATCTCCGCCAAACATCACGCTAGGACCAAACTTGTCAACAACGCGGCGAGAATCCCGCCTCCCATTCGATGACACACTCACAAACCCCACCCGTCACCTGTGCTCGGCCAGATAGCGGACTCAAAGTCAAGCCTCCGAGTACCGAATTGCGATAATCCAACCCACCGGCTCTCCAAGACCTTGTCCACTCTCGGCGCAATGCGACCCAGGTGAATGGGGAACCAACAACGGTAGTGGTATGTTTCAGCCCCCGCCAGAGCCACCTTTTCGAGATAACAAAGCACCGAAACTCGGTCCTCTCGGGACATTGATGACTTGAAGCCCTCGCCTGGCCTTGCTCTTTTTACACATCGTGAACTGTCTGTCTGCGGAACTTGTCCGAAACATTGCGAGACTTCCGTACAAACCGTATACGCACTAGGCCGAGCACCAATACTTGAGCCGCTTGGACGGCTGTGAATTGTCTCGCTTGCCCAGGTCGTTATTGACGGTAACATATCGCCCTGGCCTCCAACACCCCTGGTCATTCACCATGGAAGTAACGCGTTGCGGGATCCATGCCTTTCATGAGACCCTGGGCATTGACACAGACGAGATCCGATTCTACTGGACTCTTCACTCCGACTTCGAGCATGCTTCACAGACCGCGTACCGGGTGGTGGTAGCCCTGAGCCAACAAGCGCTTGATCAATCCTCGCATTCAGACATTCTGTGGGATTCTGACAAGGTTGAGAGCAATGCTCAGCGAAACATTCTCTGCAAGCCAGATGGCGGCTTCAAGTCGGCTAGCTTCCACTACTGGAAGGTTACCGTTTGGGATCAGGATGGCCAGCCTTCATCCAGTGGCGTGAATGAGTTCTTCACAGCGTACCCCAGATCGAGCAGGCTTCTGCCTCCCTACAGCATGAACCAGACCTACGTAAGCCCAGCCCAGCAACGACTACAATGAACTTGTATACTAACATCAGCTCGTTTGCAGATGCCCCACACGAGCCTGATCTTCCGCGCATGGTTCGAAGACGAGCCCAACCGTTGGAAGGGCGTCTGGATCGGCGACAGCAGCGACAAGCCCTTCTACCTCCGCAAGTCGCTCCGTCTCGAACGCAAACCTTCACGAGCCGTCGCCTTCGCCTCGGGCCTGGGCCACTTCAACCTCTCCTGCAACGGCAACCCGGCCTCAAACCACGTCCTGGACCCGGGCTGGACGAACTACCACCGCACAGTCCAATTCGTCGCCTACGACTTGAGCAGCTTCCTGAACCAGGGAGAAAACGTGCTCGGCGCTCATGTTGGTAACGGGTTTTACGCAGGCGACCAGGGCGACCGCTTCTTCTGGCCAATGTACGAGGACAACACGTACGTCCGGTACGGCAACGAGCTCTGCTTCTTTGCGGAGCTGCATCTCTTCTACGAGGACGGTAGTAGGGAGACGATCATCACCGGCCCGGACTGGAAGACGAGAAAGAGCGCGACCACACTGGCGAACATCTACGCCTCGGAGAACAAGGATTTCCGGAGTTACCCGGCCGGTTGGGATGCGCCTGGCTTCGATGACGCGGAGTGGAAGGCAGCGACGCCCGTGACTGGGCCGCGAGGAAAGCTCAAATACCAGAGCCAGCCGCCGGTCACGCTGCACGAGACATTTGAACCGGTCTCGAAGAAGAGTTTGGAGCCTGGTGTTGTGGCCTTTGACCTGGGCCAGAATGCCTCGACCATGGTCCGCATCGAAGTCAGCGGACCAGCAGGGGCTGAGGTGATCGTGCGGTACTCCGAGAGCGTTGATGAGACGGGCAGAGTATTGATGCCCGACCCTCTGTTCAAGGAGTTTGAGACCAAGGTCTACTCCAAGGTCACTCTGGCTGGTATCGGAAGCATTGAGGTCTGGGAGCCCGACTTCAGCTTCACGAGTGCCCGATACATCCAGGTCGAGGGCGTGTCACTGAACGAGGGCGAGGGGCTTCCCGTCATCCATTCCGTCGTCGGCCGGCATGTCTCCTCCGCAGCCCGTCGTCTCGGTACCATGAAGACGGACGTCGACGACGCCAACGCGCTCATCAACATGTGCTATTGGTCCTTCGTCAGCAACCTCTTTAGCTACCACACCGACTGCCCGCAGATTGAGAAGTTTGGATGGCTTGAGGTGACGCATCTCCTCGCGCCGGCCACGCAGTACATCCGCGACATTGAAGCCCTCCACTCCAAGATTCTCGACGACATCTTCGACACGCAGGAGTATAACGGCTTGGTGCCCACGATGGCCCCTGAAATTAGGTACATGTGCGGCCCGCTGCACGACACCATCACCTGGGGCGGAGCTATCGCGCTGATTCCCGAGATTCTGAAGAAGTACTACGGGTCCACGCACATGTTCCAGAAGATGTATCAACCTTGTGTTCGGTACATGGAGTATCTGCACACGAAGGAGCGACATGGAGGGCTCATTGAGCACGGTCTCGGAGATTGGGGCCGGGACATTGCGTTCGGAAACCACCAAGCTAACATCGAGACTGCGATTTACTACCGGTGCCTTCGCAACGTTGAGTTGATGGCCCGAGAACTGGGCTACGTCGAAGATGAGAGGCGGTATAAGGAGTGGGCCGATAGGATCTACAACGTGTACAACCAGCACCTACTCATCGCCGACAAGAAGGAGCATCCTTACGCCTTCTACACCTCCCTCGACAAACCAGACACTCACGACCGCACCATGATTGCCCAAGCAATGGCGCTGCAGTTCGGTCTCGTCCCCGAGGAGCACATCTCAGACGTCCAGAAGGCCTTCGTAGACGACGTCTCGGACTGCAGAATCCGCGCCGGCGAGATCGGCCTCAAGTGGCTCTGGAACACCTTCACGGACGTCGACAGACCCGACATCGTCATGGCGATGGCCCGCCAGGAGAAGCACCCTTCATACATGCGCTTCCTGCGGCGCGGCGAGACCACGCTCAACGAGTTCTGGCAAGACGCATGCCGCAGCAAGTGCCACGACATGCTGGGGACGATCTACGAGTGGTTCTACGAGGCCGTGCTGGGAGTCAAGGTCGAGGACGACGCGTACAGGACGTGGACTGTGAAGCCGCCGCTCAGGTCGGAGTTCAACCTGGTAGAAGGCACGTTTGAGTGTCCCTATGGCATGATTGAGGTCACGTTCAAGCGTGAGGGCGACGATGTGCGGATGAAGGTTACTGTTCCGACGAGTACGAAGGCTACACTGCTGCTGCCGAGAGATGAGAGTGCAGTCGAGATTACTAGGCAGGGGACCGAAGGGCCGAGAAAGGCGGCTGGAAAGAGGGTGCAACTGCTTCCCGGGCATTACGACCTGGTGCTATTTCCATAGACGACGAGATCAGTGAGAATTCAAACCCTCATCGTCACCTTGGTCACTTATCGTATGGATGATGAGACCATGTGTCACAGAAGTGAGCCTTATGCGTACCTAAAGCGTTGACACATGACCGCCTCCTTACACTCATCAACACCCGCAACTTTGTCACTCAATCCGGTTCACATAACTTTCAATTTTCTTCATTAAGTATCAAAATCGTTGATCAAGCACTCACTTCAAACCCCTTTACAGCTTAGTACCCATGTTGACGTGAACAGACTTGATCTGGGAGTACGCCTCCAATCCCGCCTCGCCCAGTTCCCTTCCGATACCGCTCTGCTTCACACCACCAAACGGCACGCGGGGATCGCTGTCCTGCGTGCTGTTAATCCACACCATGCCGGCCTCAATCTCCGACGCCACGCGGTGCGCGCGCTCAACATTCTGCGTGAACACCGCCGCGCCCAGGCCGTACTGCGTGCTGTTCGCCAGGCCCACCGCATCCTCCTCGTCCTTGAAGCTCGCAATCACCACCACAGGGCCGAAGATCTCCTCGCCCCACACACGCATCTTGGTCGTCACGTTCGTAAACACCGTCGGCGCCACGAAGAAGCCCTTGCCCTTGCCCCCGATGCTCAGCGGCGTGCCGCCCGCCGCGAGGTTCGCGCCCTCCGCCTTGCCGATGTCGATGTACTCGAGCACCTTCTCGTACTGCACCTTGCTCACCTGCGGGCCCTGGTAGGTGTCCTTGTCCCACTGGCTGCCGACCTTGCTGACGGCCTTGAGCGTCTCGACGAAGCGCTTGATGAAATCGTCGTAGATGGACGCCTGCACGATGATGCGCGACGTCGCCGTGCAGATCTGGCCCTGGTTCGACATGATGCCCATGTGCGACCACCGCACGGCCTGCTCGATGTCCGCGTCGTCGAAGACCAGCAGCGGCGACTTGCCGCCGGTTTCGAGGGTGATGTTCTTCAGCGTCTTGGCGGCCTCGCCCATGATGGCGCGCGCGGTCGCCGTGCTGCCGGTGAAGGCGACCTTGTCGACGAGCGGGTGGCCCACCAGCGCGCTGCCAGCTACGCGGCCGAGGCCGTTGACGAAGTTGACGACGCCGGGAGGGAAGCCGGCCTCCTTGATCAGGGTGCCGAGGAACAGGATGCTGAGGGGGGTTTGCTCGGCGGCTTTGAGGACCACGGTGTTTCCGCAGGCGAGGGCGGGGCCGAGCTTCCAAGTAGCCATGGCGAGGGGGTAGTTCCACGGGATGACCTGGGCGACGACGCCGATGGGCTGGCGGATTGTGTAGGCGAACTTGGCCGGGGTCGTGTTGATGGTCTGGCCGAAGGTCTTGTCGGCCCAGCCGGCGTAGTAGCGGATGACGGTGACGCACTCTGACAGATCGCCGTCGAGGGCATCTGCGTACGTCTTGCCTGCGAGGTACTCAGTTTCTTCGTCCATCGGACACAGGTTGTCGATGTCTTGAGCTTACCGTTGTCCCACGCGTCAATGGCGGCGAGAACCTCCTTGTTCTGCTCGATGAGATCGGCGAACTTGTACATCAAAGCTCCGCGGTCCGTCGCCGAGATGCCCTTCCAGGACTCGTGCCTCAGCGCGGCGTAGGCAGCCTTCACGGCCTTGTCGACATCATCAGCTGATGCGGCCTGGACGGCGGCAATCTTCTCTTCGGTCCTGCAGCATGTGTCAGATATTTTGTTTTCGTATCTCGAGAGATGAGGGGTGAAGCTTACGCGGGGTCTATCGTGTCGATTGTCTCGCCGGTAGAGGACTTGACAAATTCGTTGTTGATGAAGAGACCGGTGGGCTGCGTCCACTTGACGCCGTTCGGGGCCTGAAGCTGAACGGAGAGGTCGGCCATGTTGACGGTTGTGTTCAGCTGCGTTCCTAGTGAGGGATGGGTTTCGCGGCTCTGCGGGGTAGTTTGATAAGAGGTCGTAGTGCTGAGAAAAGGGTATCACGGTTTTGAAGTGAAGAAAAGAGAAGATGATTAATAATTCCCAAAAATGGATGGAAACTCGAGTGCGCAGTGAGGGGTTTATGAAGGCTCAATGATCAATGAATAATCCAGTCTGCTCGGTTGCGATGACAAAGAGGAAATTCAGGAAGCCTATGAAACACCACACACCGGGTGGGCATACCGGCCGGATGGCTTCTCCGCACCTGATAGCTGCGGCCCACGGCCGCCGGCGGGGTTAATGACGTGGGGGCCCGGAGCACAAATCGGCGATAAGCTAAGCGTCACGATGCGGGGATCGCTGGGTGCACCCTTCTTGTCTGAGGTTTTGTCCACCGGCCCGGGTGGAATCGGGTCAAGGTATGGATATCTCGCACACTGGCCATATCTAGCAAGTGAACAATCAACCCTCGGACTGATGGAAGTCTGTGATTCATCGGCGAACGGGCTAAATGATATCGGTGTTAAGAAGAAGGATAAACCCCACCTGGGCAGAGGGAAGCTTGCCTTAATCACGGCTGAGTCGTTGACACGACTCGTGCTTTTCACGTATCTTAACGAGAGAGACCTGAGCATAATTCCCCATATCCAGAAGGACAATGCGTATGCAGTTATCCACTTCCAGAATGTGAATGCGAATGTCACTTCAAGGATACACATGCCCGGCCCGGCAAGTTTAGGCAGGTTGACATGCAGCTCCAATTGTCAGACTAGAAACGGCTAGGCGGTAGAGGTGCTGCAGAGCATGCTGGATTCTAGCCGCATACAGCTACTTAGCCGTCAATCCGCTTCGCTTCTCCAAGTGGAGAAAATACACCAAGGTGACCAAAGTGGAGCTCTTGAGATGCTCAATCGCACGGGCGAGACCGGCGATGGCGCCCTGGTCCGTCCCATTCCAGCCCCTCATGTGGAAAATGGCGGGGCATGATCTCTGCCGAGCTCATGCTTCAGTGTTCCGATTGATAATCACCCAAGTGGACACGCGTCGATTTAAAGGCGATTTTGAAAGTCCCATCGAACCAAATTTTAGCATTAGACTTGTTCCATAAAAATACGGAATTCTAGGAAGCTCTATGACTGCCGACCATGTCACCATTAGGTACCAGGTCATCAAACCACACGATGCAGGTCTTATCCAGCAGGACCTAGCCAAAGGGAAATCATGAACCATTGGGGATTTACAAGCCTCTTCATCATCTACTAACAACTCATTCCTCGTAAATGTTGGAGTCGCTATCAGACGTTAGTTAGGTATCCATAGGCCAAGGGAAGGGGTGACGGTACTCACAATTCCTTCGTAAACTTGTCTCTGCCATCTGCATCCTTGTTGACGAAGATGCTCACTGAAGTGCCAGAGCATACGAACTCGCCGAAGCCATCATCGCCAATGGTGACCTCACGGTCGTTCCATCCGAGGACATCGGTCCAAACCTCTCCAGCGTGCATCTCGCCGACGTGCATCCGCTTGGAGCCGGGCCCGGCATTGCTGACAACGACCGCGCAGCCGTAGGGACGGTCCCAGGTTCCGTACTTGACCCAGCCGAGACACGTGGCATAGTCAAAGTAGTCGGCCTGCTCACCGTAGGCATAGAGCTTTCTGGCAAGGATAAGCTTCGACAGAGCGCCGCCGCATGATGGCGGGAAGGGGTGCTCTCCCTTGATGCCGTAGAGGTCACCGTACCAGACGCAAGGGTAGCCGGAGGTGCGGAGGAGAATAAGGGCGTACGCAATCGGCTTGAACCAGCCCTCGATGGGTGCTTCGAGGGCTTGGTAAGGTTGGGTGTCGTGGTTCATGACGAGGGTCTACTTCTGTCAGATGATGCCACCAGAATCGGCTGAAGATGAACTTACCACGGCGTTGATGGGTTCCTTCTGCACCAACGTATCGTCAAACACCTTCCTCATATCCGCTCCGTTGCCCTTGCTGATCTCGCTGAAGTTGTATACCAAGGGCGCGTCGAAAAGGGTGAACCGGCGGCCCATACGAGCCAGATACTCACTCATGTCGTCAAGGCTATCTTTCCAGAACTCGCCGACAAAGAACCATCCCTCACCGTACTCCTTGTCCAGCTCGGTGATGAATTGGCGCAAGAAGTCCTCACTATAGTGCTTGATTGCGTCGAACCTGATGCCTTTGAGAGGCACCTCCTTTGCCAACCATTTGCCCCAGTTGAGGACGTCTTTGACGACCTCGGGGTGGTCGTAGTCGAGATCTGAACCCATGAGGAAATCGCTAGAAATATTCAGTCAGCTTCGGGGGTAATTGATGGCAGCGACGTTTGCCCTTACTAGTTGCCCTTCTCATCGTCGACGGACTCGGCCCACTGCTGGTCACCCTTGTCACCCATAATCTTGTAGATGGCCGTCTTCTCGTTCCTCGCGTTGTAGTCGACACCGCTGAAGTGGTACCAGTGATACTTCATGTCACTGTACTTGCCCTTGCGACCGGGGAAGTCGTAGCCAACCCAGGCGTCGATCTCATACTTGTCACTGACGAACTTGGTGCGGTCTTCCTGGTCCACCTCCTGGGCGAGGCACTTCTCCTTGCGATCGGCTGCGAACTTGTGGTTCAGGACAGCATCCCAGTAGATACCGACACCATTGTCCTTGGCTGTGTGCGCGAGCTTCAGGAGCTCCTCCTTGGTTCCCCATTTCGTTGCGACGGATCCCTTCTGGTCGAACTCGCCCAGGTCGTACCTTTTCTGGTCAGCGTTGTAGCCCAATTGCTCCAATTGAGCGCGACATACAGATCGTAGATATCGTAACCATTTCCGGTCTTCGATGAGCCCTTGCACCTGTGTTTAACGTAAGCTGATGATCGCTCAATCGCGCACTCAATCGGAGGCTTACGCTGGCGGGATCCAAATGTTGTCGACGCCCCAGGCTTTGAGCTGCGGTACGTGCTTCTCCAGTCGCACCCAGTGCTTCTGATCAGCAGGGACATACCACTCAAAGCCCTGCATCATCGTGTGGTTCTCGGGGGTCGGTTCTTGTTCTCCCATCTTGGCGATGTTCGGCGTCGTGGGCGACGGTGTTGAGAGCTGGTGAGGGGTCGGCGAGGTGGTGAGGGGTAAACCGTGTCGATCACATAGGAGGTCCAGAGGGGTTGAAGGAGGGGAGAGCAGGTTGGAACATGGCGCTTGCGAGAAGGAGGCGCTTTCCTCTACATAAAGCTTCCTTCACCGCTGCAGGGAAAGGGCATTGACGACCGCTAGAAACAAAACGCACGTCCTTTCCTCCTAGTGAGCTACGAAATCTTACGAGGCGTCGCGTCGTGGCTGTTTCCCCATGTTCTTCCACACTGCAGGTTGACGTGGTGACAAGCAAAGAACGAGCAAATCAAATCGCCCCGGGCTGGCATTCCGGCGCTCGCGCGATGGCGGCTCAGGTGAGAAGCACATGCGTATCTGCGACACAGAAACCGCAGAAAGCTCCTGGAACATGGAAATGGCGCGACGCCAACAGGATTCCGTGCCGTGCCAACCAGCAACCTCCAATCTGTTGGGACTGGCGCCGAAACAGCGCGCAATCCAGCCTTTCTGATGCCTTGAATTTGGTAGGTTGACAGGGAACATTGACGTCATGCCGCAGATAGCTTGATAACGCGGCAGTAGCCGGGCGCTTTGGTAGGTCTAGACCGTCTCAGACCACAACACCGTCTTAGACCGAAGCCTTCGGTCTGCTGACTCCACACCGAGGCTCCTCTCGGTCGGCCTCGGTGGCCAGATGTTCTCGCGGGCCAACTCCGAAAGCCCTCTCAGCCAACCAAGTACCGTAGGAAACAGCTTTACAACACCAGTCGAGTGCAATATCGTGATATTTCGCTTCAAAACTGCTTTCCAAATCGTCACTTCATTTATGTATACGCCAGAGGATCCTCATGGGAGGTCATTATTACATCTCCAGTTCACTTAAACCATGCCCGCCCTGGCTCAGGCTTTGATCAATAATCTGCCGCAGCCAAGGATGCGAAACTTCTCATTTTGTCCGCAGGGTCGAAAGGATTTCATACATATAATCGAAATTAAGTCCATCGATGTTCCCAGTGATATCAGAGCGTGACCTATTAGGTGTCACACGTGGAATGAGTCTAGCCCTGATCATGGAGGCTGGTGGTCAGCCGTCGGCCCTGATCTACGCCCATTATGCAGCCTGGCTGTTTAAGACTTTATAAAGGAAATCGGATGCGCGCCTCGATAAATATCGATGAGATTCGCTGATATGCAAATGCCAAGCTTTCACTTGGTACAAGGTGGAGAAAGACCCCGACTTCCAGAGAAATGCATCAAACTTTAGTGGCTCCCAGAGCTACACTTTCTTCCTTTGCAAGTATTTTTTCAGTTGAACGAAACTACCTCGTTGGCGAGTAAGAAAGCTCTCGTCAACAGGACAGTCAGCTGCCGGAGGTGGCATCTTTGTGACTACCCAATCCTTCAGGGTGAACATCAGAAGCCACCAGAGTCTTTTCATGGCGTTGAGATCCAGATGTCATTCGTTTCTTATTAGAATACAAGGTGCAGAGGTCTTCCACGACCTATCTGCCGCGCTCAATCACCCCACAGCATGGGAAGCAGCCATTGTATCGCACCTCGAGCGCGCCCCACATCATCGTCACAGAAAATAATCACCAGCAGAATTACACTGAGGAGCCCTTCAACATGCGAATTGATTTTCCCCGCCCAAGCAGTCACCGCACCCTTCACGAGTCGGACTATGGCCCTACTGAATCTTTCGACTTTCTAATTTGCCACTTTTAAAACAGTCACTTTGCAGAAATGAGTCACAAAACTGATTACATTTCATAGCGTCTGTCGTGTCTTGTACCATTGTGAAAAGGCGCGAGCAGAGTCCTCTGGCGCCTACCTCCAGAAGCGGGAGGAGGGAGGAGATCAAGCTGAGCACACTAAGCATGGGCACAAGATAGCTGCACACAGATACATGATCTTGCAAGACGATAACTCAATGCTTTACGGCTGGAATTTTCCAGGGGCGGCCTTCCAGGTAGGCATAGTTGCATTCGCGGATGTGGTCCGGTCTGGTAAATCATGTCCAAATGATGAGGTGTATTTGTCCCATCAACTCTCGCTTGAAGGATCACGAGAACATCGAGGGTGATGATTCCAAGGAAGGTTGTTCAGGCCGAAGTCATCGATACATTCATGGAGATCATCACGGTACAGATATTAACTTCGGATCTCAAGTCTATCGACCTACCAAAGTATATCTACTTGTTCACGTCACGCCAAAGACCGCAGTGGGAACGGTTTGATGATGGTGTCAACTTGTGATCCCTGGAGCACTGCCAGCTCGAGTCATGGACCATGCAATAATAGCTGTTGGCTGTGTACATCTCCCTGGTCTCAAACGTACCGTGCATTCGCGACGGCTGATGGCCAATGATGAGAGGGACATAACGACATCTTGCCGGGGTTGGATGAGCTGAGCTGAGCTGTTGGACGGGTCGCATTTTTGGCCGCAACCAAATTGGTTATGAACTCCGTTGGCAAGGCGGCGCGTAGGCGAACCATCTTGTGAAGGCTGCCTTGCTACCCCGTGTCAAATGCCAATTTCTGCACTGTACAGCATCTTCAACGTACTAACTACAAGTCCTTTTTTTTTCCTTTTTTTTATTATATCATTTTTTAACCCCCCAGATGTTTTTGGATGCGACCCCGGAGATGAGAGCCATGTTCGTATGTATGTCTAGCTTCATTTCAGCGACAAGGTACCTACCTTAGGTTTCGGAACTTGAGAGACTCCCAATCCCCCAAGCTGATAGCGTGGCTGAGGGCGTTAGGATTCTTTGTCGCCTGCTTCACGAACAAGGGCAATTTATCAAGCCTTAAATATGTAGCTTCGCATCAGAGTGTATCAAATTGAGTTCGAAGTGCCCAACCTTATTGAGGGGCAAAACTACGGATACACAATAACCACATGCAAAATGTCAAGGGCTGCAATCATCCTCTGTGTCAGATTCCATGCTGCTGGAATCATCGACAATAATCTCCTTTCGACGAGCTGGCTCAATGGTCGGCTTGAACCTTTTCGACTGAACATCTTTGGACGTCGGATTGTAGACCCTCCTGGACGATTCAGATGCGTCATTTGATACCGCTCGACAATGTTTGGGTGTTCCGTGTCTATAGGGTATAGTGTCCTGGACATGAAGTTGCTTGCAAGTGAAGTCGCCTTGGGCTAATGGTGGCGTTGGGATGGATGTTGGTGCAGCTGCGGGTGCCATCACAGCTTCTGGGGCCACTGGCCCCTCCAGTGGAGCAAATCGCGAGCTAGAAGTTGGCAGGGACCAACCTGCATCCGTAACTGATAAGTCCGCAAAGGTAGGGTTTGGAATATCGTTGATTTTCGTCGAAGTGATCTGGTCGCTTGCACTGCTCGATTGTGATGTGGCTGCATGTTCGACTTTCTCAGCCTGTCTCGCCGAACGCCGCGTTCCCATGAAATCTTTGTCGCCAGCCAGCCGTTGCAAGTCTTTTCTTGGATTTCTTGCGGGCTTAAGATTAGAACCCAAATTTAAAGAGGAAACGTCGAAGGTCTCTTCCAAAAGGAAACAATTCTTGCCACCATCAAAGTATAGTGGGAGAATGATTTCCTTCTTCTTGTCTCCCCCAGGTGCGTTCAGATCCTTGGGCCCCTTTCGGAATTGACCCCCGCCCGGGTATCTCTGGCCGGAATACTTCTCTCGTCTTATTTTGAGGGCGATAGCTGGTTGTTTGCGGTTCGTTGTGAGGAACATCTCGAACCACCATATGCCATTCATTAGCTTTCCCAAATCCTTGATGTCGTAGCATCGGTCGAATTGCATTCTTTCCTGCTTTTCCACTCCTTTCATGTCGAAATGGGGATCACAGATGATTCGGAACTTGTCGTTGCCGGTAGCACGGATTTCGAGAGGTTCTGGGCTGGTCTTGGGCAATGGTCAGTCGATATCAACTAAATCGCAATTCCCTAGGCGCAAATTCTTACGAGGCTGAAGATAGGCGGGGCGTCATCTTCCCACCCCTCAGCCGACTCTGGCTCCCCCCGAGTTGGAACTTGCTTCCTTTGTAAACCGAATCCTGCGCCTTGTTGAATGAATTCATGAATGGTTGAAAGATTGCAAGTTGCGTATGCAACTCCCTTTGCGATATTACCGGAGCTGGGGGCTGTCAGCGCGAAAGCTTCGGCATTTGGGTTCTGGTTCCCTCACACGTAATTGGACATCGGTCCTTCTGAGTCCCAGACGTATGTGGGCTGTTGGACGCCATTTCTCGCGCAAATTCCGTTGAGCTCCTTTACCACAGCTCTGTGCATAGAAGTCCCGCCTGACACAATGACTTGGGGCGATGCGTTTTTGATCAGTGCAAGGCTCTTGATCTGTATCTCGGCTTCTTCGAACACCCTTTTGGTTCCCATTTCGAAGGACCTATTGATATCTTCAGGCAGAAGCTGAATGGAACGAAGGTCTCCGGGAAGATCTTGGGTCTCGTCTGGTTCAAGAGGGCCCAAGTCATCTTTGTTCGAATGGAAACAGTCAAGATATTTTGCGATCGCGGACCGCTTTAGGCGTTGCCCATGAATGCGGCGCAAATTGCGCACAAACAACTCACACATGTAGTATGCCCAATGCTCGCTTCCACCTCCAGCACCTGGCTTGCATTAGTCACTGGGCAATCCCCACCGTGTCATTAGCACTATATGAGGCGACTTTCTCACCGAATGGTTCGGTCATGCTGTAGAAGCTGGCAGTGTCTTCTCCAGCGCATACAACATTGAACATACATCCATTCTACACGCTTATAGTTAGTCTCAACTTATATGTTACAGATATTCCGGGGAGGAAGGCACTCACCATATTGTGCCCCCCAAAATCAAGGAACAGGAGCGGCTTGTGAGCCGATCTATTTTGTTCCAGTTCAAGAAACGTCTGTTCACCTAAAAGTTGTCTGAGGTGATTTCGAAGGAGGTAGTGGGCAAGGGCTTCGGTTTCCGTGTGAAACCATATTTGCTCATTGGGTCTGGTAAACTCGTCAAAGACCTCGGCAATAATATCTCGATAGACGTCCTCAAACTCGATAGTCCACTGTGAAGGAACGGACAGGCCGATCGAGGTAATCCTCAGACCTTGGGACCTGCATTGTTCCCGAGCCATATCTCGAACAGCTGAGAATAGTTCGACAAGGCCTCTCCGAAGTCTTTGACGAAAGCCGACATCATCCCTGCACTGCCTCAGGGGGTTGGCCACCGCGTACTGCTCGAAAAGCCTGTCTTTTCCGTGATCTGCCTCGTCTACCAGAATGTAAAAGGCGTATTTCAGGGAGATCTCGTGACGGTCGGGATCACCTTTTTCGCCCAAATACACCGCTTTGCCCGGTTCAAAGGGGTATCCAGAGGAAGAAAATTCGCCTTTTGTATATTTGTAACACCACTTGATTCTTGATCTTTTGTTTCGCACGTCAAATTCGAGGTTTCTCTTCGGGCATCGCACGGTAGCTCGCGTGCTTGTGCTACCCAAGTCCAGGCCGAGAACGCTTCACATAGGCAGTGTTAGTGGAAACACTAGGAATCAAATACAGTCTCAGGACTTGACTTACGCGTCGTCCAGCTCAGGAAGTTCGTTCATGTTGCTGAAGACCTTCGTTAACTGGCAGGTTTGCACACAAAATGATATCGTGTGCTCTTGTTAGATGAGCTTGGGGATGAAATAGTTGAAGCCGGAAAGGATGATATCGTTTAATGAAGCATGATCAGAGCGTATTACACACGGAAAAATTGCGAGTGGCAGTGGGCAACATTTAAGGCAGCAGGAATGTAGATGGGGAGGGTCTGGAGACGGGTTCCTGTGATGTGGTGCCTCCACTGTCCAAGTGAAGAGTAACTAAAACCAGCTTGAGGCAAATCTAGATGAAGACCATGTCCGGAGTCTCGAGTACATCGCATCACCTTTGAGCACAGTGTAAAACTTTTCTGTGAAATGATTGGATGGCAGAAGCGCTGATTCGTCTGCAGGGGAGAAAACACCGCCAACAGACCCAGCACCAACAAGACGTGTGACCAAGGCGCTGCAAGACAAGGATCATGGAGGCGTAGGCTTGGAGACCAGGAACATATACCATAATTCATCATCATGTCTTCCACATGAACCCCTGTCTATGGCTCCCGAAAGGCGCTTTGTCCAGGACCTACCAATGAGGCTGTGAGCTTCTGCTTGATCCGAGGCGACAGATCACACTCGTCACCTGCAGCAACCAGCCTAACCAGTCAATCGCCAGGATCGATGACCCTAGCCAGCAAACTGGCGGTCAGAACAGGACCTTCTTCCCGTTTAAGGCGATATGCATCGGTTCACCTACCCAAGTCAAAGCCGCCACTCCCTTGAAACCATCAAAAGAAGGTGGCATCGCCCACCGTCAAGCCCTCCCACACGTGTACCTAGCCTTCAGCTTTCCCGCACGTGTCGGGCCGCAAATCTTTCGTCCAAATCACTTTCATTTTCAATAACCTCGTCGCGATGCATCCCGTCGGTCCCAACGAAGCACTTACTCCATGCACAGAGGTAGACAGACGTATCCTCGAAAGGATCAAAGACCAGCTTACGCATAACGTCAACAGCTTCAACGATGCGCACGAAAAATTCAAAAGCAACATCCGCAATCTAATTGATACCTTCAAGGAAGCTTGCGTTGAGCTAGAGGCTGCACAGTCCAAACTTTTGGACCAAGCTTACCAAAAGGGAAGCCCAACATGCAACATACTCGGGCCTCTGACGCAATACGAAATCTCAGATGGCAGTACTTTCATGGCTCCTATTGGGGATATGGTTGTCTCTTATATTCCGAAATCAAATTTGGCTGACGATCTACCGCCTCAAGCACTCGACATAGGCACGCTGGAAGATTCTCCTCCTGCAAAACATGATGAAATGGATATCATGGAGGGTACACCAGATACACTACTCATAAGACAAGCGTCAGAAGTGGTATGGACGGCTCTGTTCGACTCTTGCTACTTCTTGCAGTGATAACTGACATCATTAACAGGAAACGGAAACAGAGACGGAGTCGAACCCACCGGAATCCCAACCGAGAAAGAGAATAATAATCCGAACATACTCCAAACGCGTACCGACGCTCTTATCAACCCCAGAGCCAGTGGAACCTTCTTTAGCAACTCACAGAATATCGCATTTCGATACCACAGGCTGCAAGGACACCAACGTTCGGCTACTTGTGCCGGATATAGAGCTGAAATGGTCCAAACCCCTACACCTGACGTCGCAGCCACATATCAAAAGGGAGAATGTTATGAAAGACAAGAGGGGGTGGGTTTTCTCTTACACGTTGAATAAAAGGACAGCTCTCTACATCATCCGATGCCCCGGCAACTGCCCAAGCCCGGTCTTTGTCCGGCACCCCTTGGGTCAATCGCGGGCTGTCGAACATCTGAGAGAGTGCCAAGTTCCCTTCAATGACGAGGAAGACATGGTTCGCAGATACGCTCAACAAGGTACGTCAGTCTAGCGTTTTGGTTTATTATCATATCTGACTGCGTCGTGTTGGAAATGGAAACAGTTGTGAGGGATCGAAAAGGCAGATACGTTAGACTGGAATGGGCAAGAAAGCACAACCAGGACCTCTTCGAGGAGCTCGAGGAAGATGCATACCAGGAAAACTTCAGATAGAGGACGTATAAGAGCAAATGCGTATCCACTTAATGACATGGAAACACAATCTCTCAATGTACAGTAATTGATACTATGGCATGCGACATGAAGTCGCCGTGAATCGCTGCGAATATTTCACTCATTCCCGAGCAGTCGCGAAGTTTGTCCTTAACATCAAAGCTTAGGCAGGTCAGCTGGCGCAGCCACCCCGTTCAGCCCAGCTCAGCCATCCCAGCCATCTCCTTCAGCTTTCCCTTACGCTGAGACGTCCTTTTTTCTCACGCTTAATTTGGGGATATATGTCATGTGATTTTCTTTGATACTTCCAATCATCAAGGGCCAAAATCTTCTTGTACTCAGGCGATAGCGACACCGCAGGCTGTGGTTTCAGCAAACATGCTGCTAATCATGCGTGTAGGTTGGTTCAGACTATAGTAGGTCAAGACCCAACTGCCACTGACAGTTGGAGCAAACATTTTCACGTCATACTGCCTTGCATAGGTTTCATCCACAGCGGAGATCAAATACCACTACCTGATGAAGTACAAGATGCATTCAGTCTGCTTCACGTTCTATGGACGGCCCTAATTCTATAGATGACCAAATGATTCCACTTTACATCCTATCCTCTCTACACATCATTGAGCTCAAACATTTTACTCCTCGTCCGAAGTTGCAGAGTAATAGTCGGAAGATTCTGCCCCGGAGGATTCTGCATCAGAGGATTCCGTGTCAGAGACGCCTCTCTGCTTGTGTTGTTCATACCTTCTCTGCCTCTTAGCATCTCTTGCACTCGTAAACTGTCGACCAGAACGGAGGGTCACGCCTGGCTCCGAAGAGGGTCGCTTCGCCGGTGGGCTCAGGGAAGGCTGTGACAACTGGGCTTGATGCTCTGTGCTCCTGCTGACACAGGGAGTGTTGCCCTGGGCATCGATCATCATTTGAGCCACCGGTGCCGATTGTAAGGTCGTCACTTCCTGTTGATACGGATTCTCGTTCTGAATATCAATCACCATTTCAGCCACTGGTGCTGGCTGCGGGGTCGCCAAATCAGTGGGAGACTGCCGGGCAGGATGTAACTCGAAAGAGGCAGCTGAGTACTCCGGTCGAGCATTTTGTTGCGACAGGTTGGGTGCCGCAGAATCATCGTCCACGTTACGTATTTCTGCTGAACTCAAGACTTCATCGTCGATAGGTGCCATATGGTGAGAACCCTCCACATTTGGGGTTGAACGAGGTGAAGTCTTTATGCTGCCATCTTGCCGCGTCAAGCTGGCACGCGTTCTGGCGGCTATGCCGATCTTGGTGCCTCCCGCCAAGAGTCGTTCGAAGTCGAGCTCCTCATCATCCAGAAAGAAGCAGCTGGGCCCAAAGTCAAAGCTCAGCGGTAGTGGGCGGGATGTAAAGCCTGGGCTAACCCACTCCTTCATACCCTTAGTTCTGACGTGCGCCCACTCAGATTTGAGTACAGCGAAATCTTTGCCATCTCGCTTCTCCAAGAACATCGTAATCCTAGAGCCACCTCTCTTCAGCTTGCCAATGTACATAACATCGTAGCATCTGTCATAAAACAGTCGAGATGAGCCAGTGCGCCCAAAGAAGGGGTCGCAGATGATCTTGAACTCGTCACAGCCAGTCGCAAAGTTAAGGTCGAGAGCGTCTTTCTTGTCCTTGAAGAGGGTTAGACAATACAGAATAGAGGGTAAAGATAGTTCTGCATACCTTGCTGAAGAGCACCTCTGCAGTGTCTTCCCAGTAATTTTTCTTGCCAGAGCCTGGTCCGGTCCCTACAGCCTTCCGCTGTATGCCAAACGCAGCGCCCTGTCGCAAGAAGTCGTCAATGCTGATCTTTGTCGAGGCCGAATAGGCAGCCCCTTTAGCGATTTTGACTGAGCTTTGAACCACATCAGCGCTGAACAAGTCCATGGAGTTTAGGAGCTCATGAGATACTTACTCGTAACGCACGCAGAGGTCAACGTTGACAAATACCGGCTCTGCCACACCTTTCTTCAGACACATGTCTCGGAGACGCTGCTTGATGCCGGCATGCTTTGCTGTTCCACCAGCAACGACCACGGTGTTGTCGGTTATCTTGAACTTGGAGAGAGCTGCGATGTGACGTTTTGCCAGCTCGAGGATCTTTTCGTGCGCCTTCTCGAAAAGGCGTCTTATCTCCTCGGGCGAAACGATCGTTCCCTCGAATTCGAAAGGCTTTTCGTCGTCACAACCGGGGCCTAGCCTATCCTTGAACCTGTCGAACTTGTCGATAAGCTCTTGCTTCTTCTCGGCTGTCATGCGCCGACCCGTTCGGCGTTCAGTCCGCTCGATGCACAACTCGCTGACGTCGTAAGACCATTGCTCGCTTCCACCTCCCGCGCCTAAGTCTATGTGGTTAATTCCTGGTATAACTCGCTTTATTGGGTGCGGGGAGCTCACCAAAAGCCTCTCCAACCCTGTAGAAGCTTGCGTCATGGTCATCACCATAGACAACATTGAATATGCAACCGTTCTTCAAACTCGAAGTCAGTCTCATTTTGAACAGCTGTGTTGCATGCGGGATAAAGCATGCAGCTCACCATATTGTGACCGCCAAAGTCAAGGAACAAAAAGGCGCTATGTTCACCGCGGTGTCCATGGCGGCGAAGCTCTTCGATGTGATCCTTAAGCAGGTAATGGGCCAACGCCTCTGTCTCGGTAACGAAACAGAACTCCATGTCACTGGAGCCCGCCCCAATAACTTCGCGCATGATATCCTCGTAGACTTCGGTGAACTTGCAGCTGCTATCCGTCCATTGTGCCGGAATGGAAAGAACAATGGTAGTGATCCTGAGCCGCTCTACTTTACAATGCTTCTCAATCTGCTTCCAGATCTTTGAGAATAGGGCAATCAGACCTCGGCGGAGTTTCTTGCGAAAGCCCTCCTCATTCATGCGCTTTAGCAGTGGTTTGACAAGAGCATATTGGCCCACAAGCTCATCGGAGGCATCCGCCAAGATGTAGAAGGCATACTTGAGAGATATCGCCAATCGGTCGGGGTCAGTCTTTTCGCCCAAGTAGACTTCCTCGTTATCGTCATCAAACGGGTATCCTGTCGACGCGTAGTCTCCCGGGTCGTGTTTATGGGATGATGCCTTGGATATGTCCTTGTTTTCGACCTCGATGCAACATCCTCTCGCTGGACACTCAACGCAAGCTCGCGTACTGGTGCTTCCTATGTCGAAGGCAGCCTTACTAGTGATACAGTCAGTCAGCAATCACTTGGGTATGTCCGTTATGAGCACACAAAGTCTCTGATTTCATGTTGAAGATCAGGGTACTAACGCATCGTCGGGGGCTTTGCTCCATCTAGCCATGTTGGATTTCGTTGCGGGCTGAGATGAGGGGTTGTTCAAAAGTCCATGCAGAGTAGCAAACGCAGCGTGCCGCTACTTGTGGTCGTCAAAACGGTATGATTCTTGCTAGAGCCCTTAGAAGGAAGATATCTGCTAATGGTGAGTTCCTTGTCACCAGCCAGAACCTTTCGTATGGCGCAGTAAATGGCCTGGATAATGGTTGTTGGTGGTGCTCCGCAGGAGAGTGAGTCCCAAGGAGACACCACACGTCTTCTATTTATACGTACAACATCACACTGTCTAGCAATCACGTAATCCTGTTTCGGAGTTGCAAACAAATGCATTTAGCCGGGCATGCGTTGCGTGAAGAGCCCGTTGAAAGGACGTCGGTAGGATGCAAACGAGCTCAGCCAATAATGACGGGCTGAGAGGCAGCCCCTGGGGTCCGCGCGTTCCTAAAAGCATTAAAATAGAATTAAAAACTCAAAGAACAAAGGGGAAGAATAAATAGCTTCTGGAGACAATCAAAGAACAGGCCATGCTGGGCTGGGTATTTCCCAGGTTCTAAGATGCGCAATTTTGCCAGAAACTTTCCATTTGTTTCTATACCCGTCTATTTTTACAACTGTCATTTGCATTTGTATAGTATATCATTCCATTAGATTATAGGTTACGATTGATACTGAAATAAAGATCTCATTTTATGGTATAGAGATCTGAGTATTTGAAAAGATACGGAAAGCTGTCACTAACAGGTTCCTACGTTCTCAACGCAGGATAGTTCATGTGAAATAGTACAGGTCGAGATTCCGTGGCACCAATGGCTACTCGTTAGTAATAGCACTTAGGTCATAACATAGCACTTCATAAATGTTTAAATTAACTGATTGCTCACTCTCAATATACCTGCGGTAGACATGATAAACCAATGCAACCCTCGGCGTAACAACGTTACTTCAGCTTTTATTGCAGCAAACATCTTAGTGCATAAGACACCCACAGGGAATTATTCACTACGTGCAATAATGACCATGACTTCTACAGACAGTACGTTTATAGACAAAGACTTTAAAACCAGCACTACAGGCTATTACTACCAGTCCCTGTGCCACCTATACGGCTGGTTAAAACGGAGGTCATTCTTCGGGTTCAATCAACGTTGATCACACTACACCCTTGCACACTTAGGTACTCAAGACTCATTGAAGCCATCTCTCACCCAACTGCATCACATTTCCGCCAACCTCAATCTGAGATGGTTTTGCGTCGACAACAACACCAACCATACGAACCCAGGTGTCCGAACGATTGGCCCAACTAGACGATGCATTTGTTAGAGCCTATCTCAGCGTTCGCTGCACAATGGTCTGCGAAAAGGGGCTGGCCAGCTTACACATGCATCGCTCCTCGCTGAACGGCAACATCTCCAGGGCGGAGGGTAGTCTCAACAACTTCTTCCCAGGTCCCCCTGCCATTCTCCACGCTGAACGCCGTCTTTGGAGTAATAAGAGTTGGTGTTCCTTCGTTAACAACGACGTAGTCAACCGAGGGAGTGCGATGCTACCGATTCGTTAGGTCATGGACCCATGGTCTCTCAGCCTAACCCCTAGTAACTCACCATGGGAGTTGTGCCTCCAGGCGCGAGATCAAAGAAGTAAACGTTAAGACCACCGGGAAAGACCACTCCACTTCCAGGAGCAGCTTCAATCTTGGGAAGCCCCCTTCTCCAAATCAGCATAGCTCAATACAGCTCCTTTAAGCTTCGTCTAGCTTACGATCCATCAAAATTAGTGGGAACAGCAGAGACAGTTCCCACAGGTGTTCTGCGAAGTAGGCCTCCAAACATCTCCTCAGTCTGCAACTGCTCTGTCAAAACTTCAATTGCAGGTTCGGCCTGGGTGGCTGATCCACTAGGCTCGAGTGGCAGGTTGGACAGGACGATGCGTCGGCGGGGGGGATGATCAGCCATTGTGAGATGAGACTTTGTGAGTAGAACTTGGCTTTGATTTATTCAGAAAAAATAAACTTCCGGTATGGTAAATAATGGTTAGAAAATGCTCAGAGACGATTCAGGTCAATAGGCACCACCATATCTAACCTAGCTTTTATATCTGCTTTTCTTCTTTTTTTTTTCTTCTTTTTTTCGGATCGAGGAGAGACCGACGTTACAAAGATCATAGGGTTCGGCGCCGAGTCAATTAACAAGCGGGCACATTTGTCAGACGCCGGCGCCGACATGCTGACTGGCGTTCTGCCCGAAGGATCCGGATCCTGGAACCTGCCGGGGCCACAAGCACAAATAACGCCCAGACTTAGGGACTAGCCCAGCTAGTAATTCAATGCCTTTAAAAGTCTTCAGATTGAAAATAATAGTGACTCAAAAGAGCCGTGGGCGCGAAGCCACCTCGTACCCCTAGCCATTATCTCAGAGGTGCAGTCATGTGAAGACACGCATTACATTGGGAAAACGGATTGTCATGAACACATGCTGTCTATTCATATTCAATGTGCATCATTCTACAACGCTATCTTTCTTTTCCTATCTTCCCTTACGACTAACTTCAAGGCCTATTGCACTTAGGCAATAGGGCCATAGAAGCTAAACTTGCCCTCAGGGTCATACTTGGACTTGAGAGACTTGAGACGATCCTGGCGCCACTGGTCGGCACCGTACCATTCAGAGGTCGTCTCATCACCGAAAGCATAGTTGAGGTAGACGTGAATCTGCTCGCGGCCGCTACCCTCGTGGATGATCTGACGCAGCTGGTTGCCAAGGTCAGCAGCCTGCTGGTCCAGGGCAGTGCCGTTAGGGGTGTAGGTGATGAGAGGGGCGAAGAGAAGGTTGTCCTCACGAAAGGCAAAGGCAGTTGAGTCGCTGTCGACGGCCTTGACACCCTCGTTAGAGTACCCCTCGAACATGAAGAGGGAGTTGTAGAAGGGAGAGTCGCTCTTGACGTTAGCCGCGAACAGGTCGTAGGCCTGGCGCTGAGCGGTGACGTTGTAGGACTCAACGTAGATGGGGAAACGGGGGTTGTTGAGGCCGGCCTTCTGGCAAGGGATGGCATCAAGGTCGATTCCGGTCCAGGTAGCGAGGTCGAGGTAGGTTCCGGCGGTGGGCGTGGCAGAGATGGGGCCGATATCGAGGAAGGGCTGGGTGTAGGTGGAGTCGACAACATCGACACCCTCCTGGATAATCCAGAACAAGATGATGGGCTATCATATCAGTCAGTCTGTGTTATCCATGTACGTGAAATGGATGTAACTCACGTTCTCAGCATCGGCGTCGGGGTTGTTCAGCCAGTAGGACCAGTTGACGACATCAGCAGACTGGGTTCCGTTCTTCAAGAGGTGGTCGTTGGCAGCCTGGTAGACCTGCTCAACCTTGTCTCCACTGAAGATGAGAGTCTCAACGGCCCAGTTGCTGTGTTCAATGTCATAGACCTTAACGTTGACTGAGGTGACGATGCCAAAGTTGTGGCCGGCACCCTTGACAGCCCACCAGAGGTCAGAGCTCTCATCGATGGTGACCAGGGTTCCGTTAGCCAGAACGATGTTCATGGAGAGGAACTGATCGGCAACAAGACCGTGGTGACCCTGCAGCCAGCCATGACCACCTCCAAGGGCAGGTCCGAGCGTACTGACACACTCGCAAGTACCAGTGACTGAGAAGCATGTCAGTAAGATAGAGATAGAGTTAATCTTCGGTATTTTACTTACCAGTCTGCTTTCCGGCCTCCCAGAGAGTGTCAGTGACAAGCTTGGAGCGGGTTCCACCGGCAATCTTTGCGGACTGGCCATCCTCAGAGACCTCAACGCCGCTCAGCTGGTTGAGATAAATCTCGATACCATTCTGCATCTTGCCGAGAGTGGTGATAGCACCATGCACGCCGTTGTATGCAAGGAAGGGCAAGCTCTTCTCATTGGCAAATTTGATCTAGATGGAATCATTAGCCATTCGCTCAAAGTTCGTCGATTGCATCAAGCAATGTGGAAGACCGGAACATACTGTCTCAGCAACATCGTTCTCCGTTCCGGGGACGACGACCAAGCTAACGGTCGGCGCGTTGAGGTTAGACCACCGGATGGTCGCGTTGGTGAAGTCGGCCGAGCCCGGCTCATAGATCTTGGCGGTGTCCGAGAGCTTGTTACCCAGCTCCACGGTGTCTCTCGCGCAGATGCCTCCGAGAAACTGACGGGCGACGGGGATATTCGCGCAGGATGAGGCGATCGCCCATGCAGCCACGGCTGTGAGCACCTCCATCTTGAATCGATACATAATGACGGCAGGGGGAGAGAGAGGTCAGAAACGACGGATATTGGTCCAAGATAAAAAAATCTTGTTCACCAAGGATGCAACTGGTCCCGAGGTGTCGGCTCAAGTGTAACCCGATCGCAGGATTTGAGACAAAGAGAGTGTGGTGGTATCTGTAGCGACTGACAGTGACAGGCCCTTCCGGTGGTTGAGCGTACCGCGCAAGCAAGAACCTGTGAAGACACAGCGCCGCGATTAGTATTTATTTCGCCATCCATGTCATGATGTGGTAGCAGTCGCGGGTAAGCCAAGTTCCTCCGTCGCAACGCTGCTTGCATTCTTAATTTCGGTCCCATGTACAAAGTGGCTCCCCTACCCTGCATTGGCATGCATGCGGCCTTGCTTCTGCGCCGCCCGGTCAGCACAGATTTCGGGGCAAAAGAGGCAAAAGGCCCTGTGAACCCACGTCGATATCTGCAGGTTTAGTCGGTCGATCCTGGGGCTTAGAACCCAAGTTTATGCGCGATCCTGATGAAGCGATAATCCGTCGGCGTTAAACACCAGCTGGTCAGGCTCGTCGTTTTGACTTGTTGAAAGTTGCGAGACACTGGCAACCTGAAAGGCCTCGATTGTCCTAGTCCTGGTCCACGTGTCCCTCCCTTGCATCAATTTGTAAGTCGGTTGCATTCATTTAGAACCCTTCCAATCAGCACCAGCACCGCGGCGGACCCCAACGCTGACGTTACCTCGAGAAGCGGGACATCGTTCCATCAACTCCCAGTGTTGTAAAAGCCTCGGATGCCTCCTCGCAAATCCTGCGGCCCGTACCATGGGAGACCTGTGCAGTTGGGGTGGTTCACAAAACCCAAAAGCTTGCAGAGTGCTGATGCCAAGTTCTTCGGCCATGACCAAAACTTCCGGATGCTACCCAGGGCGATTGTGCCACTATGCAATGCTACGCAACCCGGAGAGATGAAGACCGCGTGCTCCACTTCTTGCCCCTCCTCTTCTTCCTCCCTCTCAAAGTCCGACTTCCGACGCCTCAACGGCTGCTAAAAGTCTCGGCAATGCGGCACCAGGCGAATGACGAACGCCACAGCCGCGGCGCTTCTCGGTATCAAAGGACAAAGGGTTTCTTCAGTTGTGGAATGTTTTGGGCGCATGGTCTCGTGGTCTCATGTTGGACTCGACGTTGGAAGCTAACGATTCGTAAGGCAGGGGATCGATGAGAAAAGCTTTAGACGTCCGGTCTAGACGCGGAGTGAAGGGAAACACACCAGACCAGACGACGCTGCTTTACAGTCTGCGCCGCCCAAGTGCCGGACCATTTTTTACCTTTCGGGCCGCATAGACCTGTCAAACATAGCCTCGAACCCTTGCGCATTCTTGTCTTCCGTGTAACTCTTGTGTTCCGTGGAACTATTTCAACCAAAACCTCCGATATAGTGCTTTTATCAGGTCATTTCGCCGAGAGGATTTGAATGGTGAGTCTTAGGGGAGCCGAACATCGGTTCGCTCGAGTTGCCGACCCTGATCACTCTCACGACTGGCGAAGACCCCCTTTTGTCTCCGCCCCCTCAGCACATCCCCCGAAGTATCCGTATTACCTTATCGTAAAGAAAAGTATTGTAGTGGAGATGCTCGACGCCGGGGAAGCACAGCCGTTGCCGCTCGGACCCCCACCAGGGGTCAGGGGATTTGTGCGCGTCGTACGCCAGGCGAGTCAGGGGTCAACAGGGCTCAGTTCTCATCATCCTGATCTAGCAGCTTGGCATGGTGGAGATATTCCTCCTTCAACCCTCGAAATTGGCTTGTCCAGCGTGCCCTATGGTGAACGTAGTGGAGTTAAGGTGAGGCCTCAGACTTGAATGTGATATGCAGGTTAGATATGTGATCACATCCCCACTGAAGAGCTTGTTACCAGAGAGAGATGTTGGAAGAAGTGGAGTAACATCCATTTCTCAAGTGCTGGGCCCTTCAAGTTATTTTTCGTTGCTTGGCCGGTCATATGGTTGTCACAACGAGGATATCAGATGGAGATGATGTTCCGAGGTTTATCGGCTCGTCGCCGAACGAAGCTAGAGGAAGCAGTGCAACGTCCTTGTACGCACTCACCGTTCAGGTAGCAAAGCACGCACTGCTCACCGGAATCGGCCATTGTCCGATGGGGACGAACATGTTCATGGGCTTCAAGGACCCTTCTAGCTTAGCTGCATAATCCATCACGTCTGTCACTTGCGTTTGTTCTGCTAGTGTTCCAATACCCCTGACACAAATTCTGGTTCACAGGGTCGTAGCTCGGAGATGGGACCATGCAGGAAACCAAGGCTATCAGGGCCCTGGCGAAAACTGAGCCCATACCACAGGTCGCCTTGCACATAGTGAAGAAGTTTACCTCTATCGTGGAACGTCGCAGCTGCTGTAACTCTGCATTCCCAAGTTCCGCGTTGAAGCCTGTTTCTCGGTTTCCAATGATCGATCCTCTCGCACATCCGGTGCAGTAGTGCGGGATCAAGGGCCTTGAGTCAAACATTGAGATGTTTTGTCCTGTTTCTGCCCTCACCCGGTGTGAACCGCCTTATATATTTGTACAATGGGTTTCCCAAGGACCTCGTGCAGTCCGTCCTGACTGTTTCCGCAATCTTCGCCGACTTCCCCACCCCGTTTGCTCGCTCGACGGACATTGACACCAACCCTCAAGCCGAAATGTCATCGAGTGATGCTACCCTCGACCCGGCGGCGCTGGCCGCCGCACAGGCTGCTGCCGAAGCAGCTCGCCGGATGACGATCGAGGCTTGGACGCTCTACGGCGTTGGTATGGTTGTGACGTTTCTCCGAATGTTCGCCCGAGCAAAGGCCGTTGGCTTCCGAAATTTCCGAGCCGATGACTACCTTGCATTCGGTGCCGCTGTATGTCAACAACGTGGTCCTCGACGATCCCACTACGCGAAAAGCTTATCGCTGATCCCAATCTATCCAGATCTTCTACACCATCCAGTCGACCTTGGCGTACGAGGTGGGCAACATCGCGCATGGTCTGGCCAACAATGGCATGACGGATGATGAACGAACGGCATTGTCTACCAGTGATCCCGAGTTTACGCTTAGGTTTGTCTCGTCTGACTGGAACATGATGGCAGGCGCTAACCTCGTGTGATACAGGGTCATCGGGTCCAAGATCCAGGTCGCGGGATGGACAACCTACTCCGCCCTGCTTCTGCTATTGAAGCTGTCGATGCTGTTCTTTTATCTGAGACTTACTGTAAGTCGTCAATCCCCCCATGTTTGATGACATTCAAGCCTGGCGAACGGTTAGTTAACCATAGCTTAGGAAGGTCTTGGTCGCCGCTATCGGCTGCGCATCTGGATAGGCTTTGGACTGGTCATCGGAACCTTTATGGCATCCATACTTGCCGTCTTTCTCGCATGCATACCGTTCGACAAGTACTGGCAGATCAGCCCGGATCCCGGCAGTAAGTCGCCTATATCCCAGCTTTGCTGGTGCATTTTATGCTAACGGTATCCCTAGACTCTTGCCAGGCTGCCATTTCCTTGCCGATCATCTGGACATCGTTCGCGGCAAACGTTTCGACTGACATATACCTTATTCTTATTCCAATCCCGCTACTTTGGGAGTCTACCCTCAGACTTATCAAGAAGATTGCTTCGACAATCGTCCTTGGCGCCGGTATCTTCGTCTTGGTCTGTGCGACATTGAAGAGCATCTTTGTCCTGGTTGTGAGTTGTTAACATACGCCTCTATCTAATAGCGACTGACATATTTGGGCAGGATCCCGTCAATGGAGCCCAACTTGCAGGAACATGGGGAACCCGAGAAACATTCGTGGCCGTCGTCACGACTAACCTCCCAATGATCTTCCCTCTTATCCGGACCTGGCTCAAGCCCCTCTGGCCCAGCATGCTGCGCTCATCCAAGAAGGCCTATAAGACACCGAGCGGATTCCAAACCATTGGTGGCGGGAATGGACAATACGGCAACTCTCAACGGAGTCGCGATCGCCGCACTGGTCAATCAAGTGCGAACCCCATCACCGCCAACATTTCATTTACCGAAAGCGAGGAACGAATCATGAATGATGTCAAAATGCAGGACATCAAGACGTCGACCAGCTCAGTCTCGCCAATACCTGGAAGCAAGCCGCCGAATGGCATTGTGGTTTCGAACGAGATCCAGGTCACCATCGATGATAGGACTAGTCAATTTGTTGAGCAACGCCCGCAACATCCCCGCGAGGCTTGGTAGGGACCTGGCTCAGAAAATCACGCATTAAATAGCTATATGATACCAATTCATTCTGTCGAAAAGACTGCCCGTTGATTGCATTGTTGGCGCAAACTGTTCAACCACGTCAATGGGCACTTGCGTCCACAATTACCCCTGAAAGGCAGTGAGGTCCTATCCGACAGTGAAGAGCCACAGGGTGCAAATGGGGTTCGGATACAGGGATGTTAAAAATCCCCCGAGTCGGAGAAATCACACTGAACAGACGCGCACTCATGTAATTCTGCCGCCGTCAACAGCCGCGTGTCCACGTCACATTACCATCGGCAAAGACCCTTGATGATCCTGCCTCCTTCCGCTGTTGCCCGCTTTTAGTTCAACATCGGGCGGAAATCGACTTTGGTACGCTAGATGTTGAGTGGGATACCACGCTCCCACATTCCGAGCATCTGTGCGGCGAGCACAACACCAGCGGACCCAGTGACAATTTCCTGAGGATGGATCGTTTGAAATATGCGGTATTAAGCGCAAACGGGATATCGAGTAAAGAGCCCAGGATTTGCCAGCGTCATGGAGAAATGAAAACATCAGGTGAAAGTTTCCAGACAAAGACTTGTGGCAACGGCTCCAATTCAAGTCTGCAGATGGTCTGATGTTCTATGGAAGAGCGCAAGCCGGTTGGCTTGGCGAGGGGGTAGTGGGCACGATGACATGAGCTGCGCCGGCTCCACGTCACATTGGGCCCCATCTGCCTTTCTTAAGGTTGAAACGGCCGATGTCTTGAACTCCTGATAATGAAATGATAAGATCCTCCTTCAACGCGACGATTAAGAAACGTTCTAGGCCCAACGTCACAACCGCAGATGCTGGTCTTCTATTGCAGAGCGAGACAACGTAGATGATATCGTCTAATACAGGTTTTAGGCCCCATGCCAAATGATGGCATTTGAGTAAGAAACGAAGATTGAGGTTCTTGAGACATTAAGAATGGAATCGTCATGGAAATGTTGTGCGCCCTCGGAGAAGGCTTGCGGTCGTCAGATCCTAATCTAAGACAGCCAACATTGCTCTCACGGGAGTTCTTGTGTCTGAGCAAGTGCGCCATGTCAGGCTACATGCTATATCTGGAAGACACATTCTCCCGGTCAGTGACATCTGATTCGTCTTGAATTTGACCTTGTCGAGAAGACTCCTGCAGTGATAGCTCCATTTCCGGAACAACAGCATCCCTGCGCTGATTCTCGAATACATCTAAACGAATTCAAGTAAGGTAGTTACCAGAATTCTCAGACATGATCGACTTGCAGTAAAACCCCCAAGCGATAAACAAGACACACCTCAAATCATACATTACGCCACAAACAATCATAGCTGGGACGTATGCGGGTGCCCATGGAGCTTGATTTGTGTGTGACCCTATGGCGTTTCCGATCCAGGAGGCGATGGACGTGACGGTCCCGGTGACCCACTTCTTAGCTCTGTCAGCGAAGCTGGATGGAAAAAGAGTCCAGATCAAAAGTCCCGGTAGACGCCCGGTTCCAGTCATAAGATAGAGACCCTATCGTGTCCAAAGCAGTCCATCGTTAGGCAATAGGCCTAGAGCCAACATACCCACGAAGGCAGGAATCATTGATACAACCATAAGCATGACTGTTTGATAGCGTAAGGGCACAAGTCATGACACTTGCTCAGGCAGATTGGGATTGGACAACATACGTCTCCAAAGGAGTGAATCCAACGGAAACAAAAACCACGTTACCAAAAAGACGGGGTGTCTCCGTTGTGAAAAAGATTTACGATAACTATAAAGAAGAAGAAGTACGTCAGAGGGTCAATCAAAGTAGTGCAAAGTTGGTCCCATCGCCAATTTTGGTGCCTTCTTTCCGAACTCGTTTGGTTGCTGAGGACTCGAGCAGGGGCCATGCGTTTTGCCTCATTTGTGAATCAACGGACTTCATTTGGGGCTCCTAAGACACACAGAGAGAAGACGGACATGAATATTATCCAGGATCCAAGGACAACTCTAATACATCTCCAAGGACCGAAACTGTTGGGGTTCGATTGCGCATGACTTCCAATGCCGTACATAACAAGCTGGGTGGTGATGTCCATAGACTCCATACCAGTATCTGATGAGCCTTGTTAGGACTGCTATGATATTGGCCGCAGCCATCTATCCTAGCCGTCCGACAAACAAGTTAATAACGGCTCGGATCTCGGCCCGCTTGTACAACGTGCCATCCCGATATTTGTTAAAACCACCCAGAATAGATCTCAAGATTTCCGCTGACGAGTGATGGAAAGCTTTAACACCCAAATGTAAAAGCCAGTCTGTTCATGTGCCGTTCCAGCTGGCGTGACGCACGTAGTAAGCAACGATGTCGGAGGAGACCCGGCCGAGACTTAGCTCTTCACTATCATAGAGATCGGCAATTTGTGTCGTGCCGGATAATTGAAAAAAGTGCAACGCTAACGGATGAGATCCGCCCCGACCTTGGCATATTGTGCCGCAGGAGCGCTGACTAGTTCGCATGACGTAGATTTGCACAAGTCCGAGTCGGAAATTCCAAGCGCCGAGGACAAGAAGTCGAGTCATTATTGGGTGTACAAGAAGGTTAAAGTTATGTTAGGAAGTTGTGGAAGACTGGTACTGTTGACATCGCTTATCGCGCCCGATCAGCGCAGTCATGCCTTCAATCATACGGTTTTCTCGTCTTCTCCGTCAAAGCTTCGCAGAGCTGATAGACGATGGGGCCGTCGTCATCAATGGTAACCGAATCGAAGATGTCGGTCCATGGGATAGCATCAAGGCAAAATGGCAAGATCTGCCAGTCACCAACCTGGGCGATGTCACATTGATGCCTGGTCTTTTCGACTGTCATGCATGTACCTGTCACATCCAGGTTTGCAGTTTGACTAAGTAAATGGCCAAGGTACATCTTCAAATGGATCCTAGTGGGACTAATATCAGTGAGGTACCGATGTCAATCTGCCTGACGAGGAGCTTTTGCCTTTGATGCAGAGAAACGCTGCGAAATTCCTTGATGCTGGAGTGACGACGGCTCGCGACTTGGGGGCCCGAGGAATGACGGCAATCGCAATCCGCGAGATGATCAAGGATGGCACAATACTAGGTCCAAGACCACAGTGCGCCAACGCTCCCTTGGCAGTGGCGGGAGGCCATGCTCACATCATGGGAGGTGTTTGCGAGGATGTAGAAGGCGTCCGCGCAGAGGTCCGCAAGCGAGTCGCTGAAGGGGCAGACGTGATAAAGGTCATGGCGACTGGTGGGTTCATGACGGCAGGTTCACATCCGTCGACGGCTCGTTTCTCCCAGGCTGAGATGGATGCTATTGCCGATGAAGCCAAAAAGGCCGGACTGCCTGTGACAACGCATGCGACTGGTACAGAGGGTATCGAGAGAGCTGTCAACGCTTGCTTCAATTCAATAGAGCATTGCGCATGGATATCATCAGACGACAAGGCTGTTTTCGACAGGGCGGTCGCTCGAAATTCTAGTGGAGTACGACATTGCTGTTTACCCTATGGTAAATCATAATCTCTCTTGTACTAGACGCACGGCGATAGGACTGACTTTGCTATAGATGAACACTGCATGTGTCGAGTCGGACTATTTCTGCCCTTGGGACAGTCGACATGACGTTGTCTCAAATCTTTCGTTGCTGCGGGAATCGGGCGTTAGGATCATAGTTGGGACGGATGCTGGTATCGGATTTTGTCCTTTTGAGCGTTACGCAGATGGGCTTACCGTCTTAGCAGACGCAGGGTATACTCCGCGGGAGATCATCGCTGCAGCAACAACAGTTGCGGCAAAAGAGTGCAATTTAGATACTGAATGTGGTAAGATTGAGCCAGGCTTCGCATTCGTAGGGAATCCGTTGGAGGACATCAAGTGCATTGCTAAGCCCTGCTTTGTGATGGCCGCGGGACGGAGACATGAACTGACCTCCACAGCACCTGTGGGTTATATGTCGAATGCCAAGTCGTTGACCTTGCAGGCTCTGAGAAAGGGAGCAGGATTAGTCTAAAACTCGACCTTTCTATATGTCAATTTCAATACACAACATTCAAGGCTTCGCTAGCTGGGTTTGCATAGGATCCACGTTGTATAAGCTCAGCATATTACGATTCTGGCTGGACAGGTCTTTTAGTAATGGTAGTGAGACAGGCGGACCAATAAAAGATTAAGGGGATAGTAACCTCGATTTACATCGTTCAGATATTTCTTCTAGTACTACGCGATAAACTCTATTCTATAGCATTGATGATTATCGTTCTTTCAGAGTTCCACTGGGAGCCACATGCAGGCATTCATCTGCTGAGGCTTGACTTGACAGAAGAGACAGCACACATATAGTAGTGGAACTGCAACTATTTGTATGCAGTAGCAGCCAAGTGCATACTCGTCTGGTGCGACGAGCATGTGTGCACAGCTAAGTATCAAAGGATGTAACTTTCTACTGATTTGTCAGTTTGACCGTTCTACGCCCTAGTGAAGCCGTGAGTGTCTTTTATAATGTCGACGGCAGCATACAGGCTTACGGTAGACTCACCAGACGTACATGGAGTTTGCTAGGTGCCGCATGACGATTATCTGGGTTCAATCAAAAGCGTAAACTGTCAATATTGACTGCGGTAAGCTGACACACACGGCCCAGTGCTGTCAAGAATTATAGCAAGTAACTCCTGCACTTTGAAACCGATAGAAAGAGGAGTTTGCTGTAATGAAACCCGACTGCGACTGACATTTGGCTAGGTCATCTTAGTTCCTGTGGCCGAGTCTATCGCTAGACGCCATGAATTTTTCTTTTTTGCTCATGCGGATTGGCCCCATTATATTTTGTCATATTTCCAAGAACTGCAAGAAATGCACATTAATGCAGACATTTTGTGAAAGTCCTCGCACTGTTGCCCCCTTCGCCGCTGCCAATGGATCTGAAGAGGCACTAGGCCCGGAAACTGGCCTGATGTATGCAGGTGGTGTTCTTCGAAGAAGGCTGGGGTAGCGGCACGGGTCGAACCCTATTGGCGTCGGGCCGCTGAACATCAGCAACGGACCCACCATCGGAAGACTGGCAACTGCTGATTAGTGCTTGATCCTGGATGATACGAGGGCGTTGTGTCGACATGAGAAAACGCACTTGCATATCCGCGTGCTGGGCATGCACAACGCGCATCTTGCACCAACAGCCGGTCACCGGTCTGCAAAGAGCACGTTGAACCCACAGTATCCGTCGTCTGTCATTTGTAACGGCCTTCCTGATTTGAACCCATCAGCCCCTCCGTTACTCCCCTCTTTTCAAATCTGGGCTTCTTTCTTTTCTCCTGATAATTCTGACGCAGGTTACATTTTATCCCGCCAAACTTCGCGCCTACAGTTCTGGGTCTCTGTCGACCGAGGTTGCGGACTAATTGCATACAGAATGGTGGACTCGTCACAGGCTCCAAGGTCTCCAGAAGCACCTTCAACGGCGAAAGCCCCCTCGCCAAGGGCTGAAGCTACTCCTCCAAAGTCCAAGACTGCTTCGCCAAGATCGGCAGGCTCACCTGAGGCCGAAATCCGAGGGCAAACGATCGAAACTGCGACCCAGCAAGCCGAGATTGAAGTCGACGAAGGTGTAAGTGATGATGTATTGGCTCGTCTAGAGAGTCGATCAATCTTTCTGACTACGTATCTAGATCGCCGACCGTGATTCCGTTACGGATGAACAGCTGTAAGAAGAGTGTCTTCAACCATTAACTCTGCTGACTCCGCAGGTCAATTTCCGGATATACCACATCCGTCACGTCAAGCGTCTACGACTACCCCACCGAGAATGGGCGACGCTATCACGCTTTCCGCCATGGCAGTAAGTGATGATTCGAGGTCCAATTTTTGGCTGGAAAAGGATTGACGCTGAGACAAATCAAGCATACTATGGGCCCAACGATGCGGTAACAACTTACTCACGTTTTTCCAAGATTTCAAGCGTTGAAGACTAACAAAACGAACAGGACGAACTCGACCGCTTAGACTTTAATGCTAGCTTCCTGACCAAGTTGACCCAGAACCAGCTGCACCACGCTCCTCTGGAACAAGGCAAGGTGCACCGAATTCTGGACATTGGAACTGGAACTGGTATCTGTTAGTGAAAATCTTCTCATGTTGCCCTTGTCATTGGCTAACCTGCTGAAGGGGCTATAGAGATTGCGGATTTGTTTCCGGACGCCGAGGTTAGCCGCGCACAAGTCTGTAACGGCAAGTGGAACGAATCTAAATACCTTGCAGGTCATTGGAAACGACCTGAGTCCTGTTCAAAGTGAATGGTGCGTCCTTATCATGATATTGACTCATGACATCAGTGCGTGTATTGACGGGAGCCAGGGTCCCGCCGAACGTCAAATTCGAGGTCGATGACGTGGAGAGCCCCTGGGTGGCGCCCAACTACGACTTCATCTACTGCCGATTCATGGCAGGGGCAATCGCAGACTGGCCCAGGCTCGTGAAGAACACCTTCAAGTATATAACCGCATCATGAAATCTGCACGAACAGCACTAACCTTGATTCTTGATCTAGAAATACTCACCCCGGTGGCTGGGTCGAGTTCCAGGACTGGGATCTTCTCTTCAAGTCTGACGATGGATCCATCACCGACGACCATTACTCCATGAAGATGATCAAGATGTTCATGGAGGGCTCTAGGAAGGTAGGCCGCGAGCCGCAGCCCGGGCCCCTGCTGGAACCGTTGATGCGAGAGGCTGGGTTCGTAAACATCCACCACAAGCAGATCAAGTGTCCACTCGGTATGTGGCCAAAGGACCCGTATCTCAGGGACCTCGGGCATATGAACATGATTCAGGCTCTCGATGGGCTGGAGGCCTATAACCTAAGGTTGTATACCGGCGTCTTGGGATGGACTGTGGCGGAGGCGCAGGTCTTGTTCGCGCACGTGCGCAATGAGATTCGGAATAACGCCTTCCATGCTTACATGGTTTAGTGAGTTTTGCTTTCTCATTGTAGAAGACGTTAACTAATTCCGCATACAGTCATGTGGTTTATGGGCAGGTACCTGAGTCGAAGAAATGATGAAAGGAAAATTCGGCTGGGCATATGGTGATCAACTGTGCCGCGTACCTAGATCGCTCATAAGGGCTGCTTGAATGAGACACACCCTACAGACACTGCGCAAACATCGTGGCGAGTACGCTCCTTGCAGCAAGATATCGAATGAATTCTAAGGGGGCTGGGCCGTCATTCGGCCGAAGTGGATAATTGACTGGGCATGAGCATCTCCGACGCCCGGGGCAAAAGCTCAATATCGAAGGCTTGTCGTCTTGGCGAAAACGGAACTATCGCTCATTGGGTCCGACATTCGTCACAAGAAAACACCGATCCCGAAATGATGCTCAAGCTTAGAAATAGAAAACTTCATGGGCCTCTGTGAAAAGTCACCTCCACGGACCGTCCCTTGGCCGCGCCGATGGGTAATCCCCGCGGTTGGCTCGAGCTTTTGTCAGCAAGCTGCAGCTGTCATGACTAGGAATCATCTTTGAGGACGGAACGCTAGCCAAATCATGCTAGAACATTAATATGGCGATATTACAGTTCCACGCTTCTAAGCGTCGCATTTCTCATTTCCTTCTTATTCCCGGAGTCATGGGTCCTGCCAAGCCATTTGAGGGTGAAGAACCATCCCGTCGGGCCCATGCAGGCTTTTGTGAATCGTGATGCCGGCCACGCCGGGACATCAGATTGGCCAGACCCGCTCTGTCGGCAGCAGGGTTCGGCAAGACGACTACATCGGCAGCAAAATTCGGGAAAGATGTCAGAGTTGCTTGGCAGGCAGCCGTTGAGAGTTTTGATGGCGATCAATTTAGGGAGGCGGATATCTTATAAATATTGGCCGATGGGCGGTATTAGTTGACGCTGCAGAGCCTGCGAGCAGATCACATCCAACGTACTTTCATTTGATCACACGCTCACTCATTATGAAGTTCTCCCCAGTAGCTCTCGCACTTCTTCTTCGAGGAGTTCAATCGAGAGCCGTGTGCAATGATGGCAGAAACGGCACTCAGACACCAGACTTACCGATTGTCGACTTGCCTCATGTGAGTTGGAGCATGTGGTGATGGGCTGTTTAACTCGCAGCTACTGATGTTAGCCTTTCGTTCTAGGAACGCCACCAAGCTATCAGCTATGATGTAAGCCTCCCTGCACCTTTCAAACTTGGTTTTGCATTACAATGATGCTAACTCGGTGAACCTCATAGGCCGACGCAGGCACCTACAACTTCTCGAACATCCGCTTCGCCGAACCGCCCGTAGGCGACCTCCGATTCCGAGCTCCTGTGCCCGTCAAAGTTTCTAACACCAGTTACGTTGTTAATAATGGCTCGGTCGGCGCCGTTTGCCCTCAGCCCTTCACTCTTTTCAACGATACGGCGGTGACACAGTGGATCCTCTCCTACATCAGCGGTACGGTGCTTGACCTCGCAGAGTTGCAACAGTAGGCTGCCAACCAGACTGAACCGCCCGCCGACCCTCGCATCTCAGAGGACTGCTTGTTTCTTGATGTTATCGTGCCGAAGAAGATCTATGACAATCGCGGATCTGGCGCCGGGGCACCGGTGTTGGTCTGGATCTATGGCGGAGGGTACCTGATTGGAGAAAAGACCGGATTGGGGCTGCATAATCCAAGCGGCTTACTGCAAGCCAGTGAGGGCCTTGGCGATGATGGCTTCATCTTCGTTGCTATGAACTACAGGGTCAGTGGGTTCTCTTTTTGTTCTATTGCCATGGCGTGCTATCTTTGCCATGGCCATACCCTTGTTGGCATATTTCTCGGCCCACTTCGGTTTCGCAAATCCACCTCATGCTGACATTTATAACCAGCTCGGAGCCTTTGGTTTCTTGGGTGGCCCTACAGTAGAGGCCGAGGGAACCCCTAATGCGGGCTTATACGACCAAAGGTTGGCCCTGGAATTCGTCAAAGAGAACATCCATCTCTTCGGTGGGTCTCCAGACCGCGTGACGGTAATGGGCGAGAGTGCAGGCGGCGGGTCCATCATTCACCAGTTGACGGCCTTTGGTGGTGAGCAAGGTCCGGCCCCTTTCCAGCAGATCATCACTCAGTCCACCGGCTTCGTTCCGGCGCGGTCCAGTGCAGCACTCGAGGATGTCGTCCAGACCGTGCTGAGCGCTGCAAATGTCTCTTCATTCGAAGCATTGCGCAAGTTGCCGTCGGACGTCCTCATCGCCGTCAACAACATTGTCACCCGCCAGCTGTACCAAGGCGCTTTCCACCCAGCCGTCGATGGTGTCTTTGTTCCCGAGGAGCCTGCGCGAATGTTGCTTAGCGGCGAGTTCGACCACGTTCGTGCACTGATTGGCACCAACGCCAACGAAGGTATCCTCTTTGGCGACCCTAGAATCAACACCACCGAGGCCTACTCCGAGTACGTGCGCACTCTTGTTGCCGGCATCAGCAACGACAGCGCTACCGCCCTGGAGGAAGAGGTGTATCCTCCCATTTTCGATGGGTCTCAAGGCTACACCGACAACTTCGAGCGGGCCTACCAGAGCTTTGGGGAGTTTTGCTTCACCTGCAACCAGCCCTTCACATCGCGTGGCTTGGGGAATGCTACGTACAACTATCAGTTTGCAGCCTCACCCGGTGTCCACGGTCAAGATCTTGGTTTCACTTTCTATCGTGGTGAAGCGATTGACCCAGCTGGAGCTCCCTTCCCACCTACTACAGGCGTTGACGTTGCGGTTTCAAGGGTTCTTCAGTCTTGGATCGCTAGCTTTGTCACGAGCGGAGTGCCGACTGCACCGAATGTAATTGGTTTCGAGCCATACGGTGCCAAGGGCAACCTTCTTGTTTTGGGTGAAGCTAATAACTCAACGCATGTTGCTAGGGGCATCGATCCGACTATTGCTCGGGGTAGATGTGACTGGTTGGCCAAGCGCATCATTGACGAGACTCTGCTCGAGGCCAATTGAGCAGGAGTTATGAAGTTGTGTAAATAGTCCTACGTTTAACTGACGTAACTGAAACTTCTCAAACACTTGTATCCGTAAGCACATGTCTATTATGTGATAGCATGGATAAACGAACGTGGGGTTCATCCGAAAGATTGAGCGCTTGGGCCCGAGATCGGAGCGGGCGTCCCCGGGAAGCGCTAAAAACGGAGTACCCGCCGGACCGAAGTCACTAGTGGAGCGCTGCCCCTCCAAAACGTGCCAAACGTCGGAGGCGCAAGGGCGTTATCGATAAGCCGATTGTCGAGTCACTCGCTGCTGCTTTTCTGTTAACCCCGTCGATCCATGCGCGAACCGGCCCAAATTTTATCACTGCTCTCCTCCTCCAACAACACCTCTGTTTTCCCACGGAGTCGAGTCTGCCCTCCAACTCACCATAATGGCGTTCCGTGCTCCTCTGCGACTTCAATTGGCCAAGTGCCAGCCGCTCCTGGCCGTCTCTTCGCGGTTCAACGCCCGTGCGCTCTCTTCTGCGACCGCCGCCGCCTCCAGCATCCCCGAGAGCATCAGCGTAAGTCGTCCTCCTCCGAGACGGAGTCACGATGTTTTTCCATGGGGGGTTTGGACTGACAATACTTCACAGAAGGAAGCCTCCGTCCCGAACCCCGATCCCACCGAAGACTCCCCCAGCGCCGCTCTCGTCCGCGAACATGCGCCTTACATGGTGGCCACCTACGCCCGCCCGCCCCCGGTGTTCGTGAAGGGCCAGGGCTCTGTCCTCTGGGACGTCGAGAACAGGCAATACCTCGACTTCACCGCTGGTATCGCCGTCAACGCCCTGGGCCACTGCGACCCCGAGATCACGAAGCTCATGACCGAGCAGGTAGGTGGTAACTCCGAGCCATGGTTGAGTCATTTTGCGCAAGTCACTGACACAGCCCGTCACGTACCAGGGTAGCACTCTCATGCACGCCTCCAACCTCTACTATAACCCCTGGACCGGCGCCCTCTCCAAGCTTCTCGTCGAGAAGACCCTCGAGGCCGGCGCCATGCACGACGCTAACTCCGTCTTCGTCTGCAACTCCGGCTCCGAGGCCAACGAGGCCGCCATCAAGTTCGCCCGCAAGGCCGCCAAGGTCTCCAACCCCGGCAGCGACAAGTTCGATGTCGTCTCCTTCAACAACGCCTTCCACGGCCGCACCATGGGCAGCTTGTCCGCCACCCACAACCCCAAGTACCAGGAGCCCTTCGCCCCGATGCTGCCCGGCTTCAAGCTCGGCAAGTTCAACGACGTCTCGGCCATCAACGCCACCGTCACCGAGAAGACCTGCGGAGTTATCGTCGAGCCGATCCAGGGCGAGGGCGGCGTCACCCCCGCCTCCGACGAGTTCCTCGTCGCCCTCGCCAAGCGCTGCCGCGAGGTCGGCGCCGTCCTCATCTACGACGAGATCCAGTGCGGCCTCTCCCGCACCGGCACCTTCTGGGCGCACACCCACCTGCCCAAGGAGGCCCACCCGGACATCATCACCACCGCCAAGGCCCTCGGCAACGGCTTCCCCATCGGCGCCACCGTCGTTAACAAGAACGTCGCCGACAAGATCAAGGTCGGCGACCACGGAACCACCTTCGGCGGCAACCCCCTCGCCTGCCGCCTGGCCCACAACATCGTCTCCCGCCTCGCCGACCCCGCCCTGCAGAAGGGCGTCACCGCCAAGGCCGCCATCTTCAAGACCCGCTTCGACGCCCTCCGCGAGCGCTTCCCCGAGCTCATCCAGGAGGTCCGCGGCCGCGGCCTCATCCTCGGCCTGCAGCTCACCCAGGACCCCACGCCCATCGTCAAGGCCGCCCGCGAGCGCGGTCTGCTCATCATCACCGCCGGCACCAACACCCTCCGTTTCGTGCCCCCTTTGACCATCACCGAGAAGGAGATCCAGCAGGGTCTTGACATTTTGGAGGAGGCTATTGCTGTTACCCGCTCATGAAAGAGGCTCTTTTTATGCGATGAGTCTTTGATTCCCATGTAATTAAAATTCTTTTTATGCCGGCGTTCAAAACTTTATGAACATTAGACGTAGATTCCACGTACGCTAGCAGCGAAGCGTTCGTTTTCAAGAGAGGGGAATGAGGAGGGAGCTGGCAGTTATGCAGCACAACAAAGCATGTTAGTGTGTTGTGGTCCCAATAGATGAAATGTCCATGAACCAAGCCTCCGTCCACGAATGTGAAATACAAAGAAGCTAACGTAGACCCCCTTTCCCTAATTCCTCCGCGCGAATAGTACCAATTCAAAGCGATCCAAGTTAAGTCATGAGCAAAGTTTGGTCCGCAGCAACAATCTGTCCTCCTCTCCATGCATTGGCAATGCATATATTGCTGACTTCCAGCCGCAGAGTCATCAGGTACAGCTTGAGTGCTTCTATGTGACCATCCAGTACCCTCAAGGCAACAGGGTCAGTAATGGTCCCGCTGTCCCTCAAAGCTTCCAGCTTATCCAACAACAACCGAGAAAGCCCTCCAGGGGTCCCCAAAGTCTGCGGGCCCACGTACTCCTCGTAACGTTTGAAGGACATCTTTCGAAACCAATCCCAATCCTGCGATGACTTAGTAACGATGAGGTCGGCTAGGTTCCGCACAAAGTGCTGGCAGTTGTTGCGTGTTAGATGGTAATCTCCAAAATCCCTCTCGACCTGCCGGAATGCCTCGTCAACTTGGTCCTTTGTCTTGTTCGTCCACCCAATGAGCACCATGATGACGAGGCCGCCTTTGGTTTGGACTTCAGGTTTTGCCCGAGTCCCAATCGATTTATCCCGCTGCTCTATATCTGATGCGTAGTTCGAGTACTGACGGGTAGCGGCTTCGTAAAACTTGCCGAAGCCGGATGTATTGGTGACATCTTCGATAGGTTCAACGAGGCCTTCGGTCTCTGGTGTCTCTTCCGTGGCAGAAGGTCGACCGTTACCAAGTTCTTCTTCAGAGGCCGGATTAGGCCGCCGCTCTCTCCTCAGTTCATACTTGTAGCGGTGCGCAAGAAGCAGCCAGTGTCGTAGCTCGCCCTTGAAGGCCCATAGCGACAGCCATACAGGTTCGCCATCGGCAGTGCTGTTCTCTTCCGCCAGTCGCTCTGCTGCCTTCTTCTTGAGATGGTCTTCCCACGTCTTGTTGATTGTCTTGAAGGTCTTCTTAGGATCCAAGGCAGACTGAATGTCGTATCGGGTGAGGTCGGTCATGTCGAGTTCCTCGACCACTTTTCTGGATTTTCGCGAGCGATGAATTTTGTATAGGTAGGCAAAGAAACCCAGCCAGCCAGTGATGATGCTAACGGCCAAAGCCGCATTCTGAATCTCCGCATTCTGTTTCTGTTTCTGCGTCTCGGCTGGGGTCATCGTGCTTGGGCTTGCAATCCTGCATTGACACCCTCTTTGGGGAACGGGTTGGACGAGGCTCAGCTAAAGGACGGAAGTATTTGTTAATTGAAACAACAATCGAATATGTCTAGCAGTCACAAGGAAGCTGTTTCAAATCATCCGTGGCTTTTTTGAAGTCCAACCTCCTTAAGTAGGTCAAATGTGGGAGGTTCTGATGTCGTGAAAACAGCCCCTCAGCAGAGATTTAACTGGAAAAACGACATGTTAAGTCACTTGAAATGATGGTGTGTTGTTCCCTCTTTTCTACAGGCCAGAGGGTGATGCTAGTGTGAACTGTCGGTCAGCTGCAAGGATCGCGAGTCCGAGAAGTAAGCAAGGCTTTGGCCAGGCGTTCAAAAATAGGTGCAGAAGAAAAGGCTTTGCCGCAATCAGGCAGGACTTCCCCAGGCAGACATTTTACAAAATGCAGAAAGTGACATACTTGATCTTTTTGGTTGGGTGTTCCAGACCACCTGATCCAGTTGATTTGCGTAGCAATTGCAACAATAACATCCATACTGGCCGCTAAATCGATCAAGTAAGACAAGTAAAAAGAACGCGTCACCCCTTAAGCTTTAGAAGAACTTATTTCATGTTTCTACGATTTTCACCGTTATAAGTCCAATGTTTGGAAACCCAACGGGATTTAGCCTATCATTATGAGCGATCAAAACGGAGACGTCGAGATGACGCGCGGGGGTCGGGTAGACGAACCGTTTAGATGCTGTGGAAACTCGAACTCTGATTGAATATCAACAGCCGAGCCCATTCCACATCTCTATACTGAGCGATACAGACAGAGGCATCGATAAACTAGACATTGACGATACCTATGCTTCATTGCTACCTGCAGCTTACCGGGACGCACACGAGAACCTAATCGATCTAAGTGCTTCCGAAACAACTATGCTCGAGTGTATCAATAGATAGCTCAACCTCAAGCGTCTACCTGATGTTCATGATTGGTTGTGGCTTGCCCGCAGACCGTTGCCCCCGCGACCATTGCACTACCAGAACTTGGTTGGATGCCAAATACAAGCCACTGAGCAGATGGATATGCATCTCGTTTGGAGCAAGTCAAGAATCTGGATCAAACCTATACCACAATTCCTCATGGAGCCTCGGTTCTGGCAGGACCACCTGTCTTGCAAGCAAGTCAGGCCCTCATAGAGGCATTCATTACGTCGATCAGGAGTCATGTAGCTGCAGGCTTTGAAGACAGCGAGCTCTCGGCTTTCTCTTTTCTTACGCAGCGCTCGTTTCTCATGAGAACGATTTCATCAGCGCTCACGAGAAGCACCTGCTCGCCCAAGAGGTCAACTGGTCGCCATGGCGGAAGTTCGTCAAAGAGCTGCTAGACAAGGAAAACATCCACTGCGATATTGATCCGCGTTTCCACTACGGCGAGCTGCGCTTGAACCGTCTGAACAAGCTTAACTACCTATGGAAGACCCCACTACGCGCCTACCGATCTTACTGAAACCAGTACGGCCCGTTCTTCGAGGGCAACTTAACATGGATGGCCAGCTCGACCACTTACCTAGTTGTCGTTTTGGCTGCTATGCAGGTCGGGCTTAGCACAAAGATACTTGAGAATAATGATGCTTTCCAAAGGGCATCATACGGATTTACTGTCTTCTCAATCCTCGGACCTCTGATTATTGCAGCAGGTGTCGTCATGGTGTTCGGTTATTTGTTTATGAATAATTGGATCGCCACACTCAGGTTCAAGCGGATGCGCATGAGGCACATCAAACACAAAGCTGGGACTGTAAGGAGGGCGCTTTCAGCGACGTTGACCAGGACGTCTAGAGAATCTGCGATGGCAGGTTCCTGCAGCGACACACTTGATGTGACAGCCGTTTGATGTCAATTCACCTGATCTAGTCTCCATTCTAGATGCTTTGTTACTGTAATTAGCTCGTCTGTTAAACATGACGCGAACATAACTATTTCCAAGTAATGTTGAGGAAATTTCGAGCCCACCCAGTAGGGGTTTTCGCTTAGGGGAAAAAACAGTAAGAGCACCTCGGAACTATCCTTAGTAATAGTCGGCAGTTGTGGCTATCTCAGTGATTTCCTCGAGGCTAACTCCTGATGTTGAGCTCTATGTACCCTATCAAATTCGCTCAATCTGTATCGGCTTTTGATGCTTCTCAATATACGCTGCCTGCTGGCCTCTATTGCCAGATATTCCGATGTCCCCTTAGGCCGGAGCCGGCGTCTGCTCCTTCAAAGGCTTGCGACCCATGATGAAGTATCTAGATTATGCTTGTTAGCAGGGGCCTTTCTCTGCTAATCACAGCGCCTCAATACTCACATAGGCCAGTACGCGTGAACTTCCCTGTTGTTGATCTCCTTGCGGACATCAATGAGGAAAACGTTGACCTCGTCCTTCTTCCACTCCAGCGCGCGCGTGAAAGGCGCCATGGTAAATCCCTCGAGCCCTTCCATCATGCTCTGGTTTTGCCACATTCCCAGCTCTTTGAACTTCAAATCCTTAGGCCAGCTATTCGTGGGCCACTTGTTCATGTAGATGACCACTTCCTCGAACCCGATTTCAGCCATGAGATCCTTGAGCGGGGGAATTCGGACGTAAGGACGTCCGAGCTTTTCAGATGCCTCAACAAGAAGATCAGCCCATTTATTCAGGGGGCTTTCCGTAGTGAGGGTTCCGTCATCGGAGCGCGGGACGCAGTCGAGCTCCTGAAGTTCAAGCCAGCCACCAGGCTCGAGGTTGCTAGGTTATACGTGTTTAGTATCGCTGCGAAACTTGGATTTTGAACTTCAGCAATAGACTTACTCAAAGCAGCGACGCAGATAGAGGCGCCAATCGCTGATGCTGGAGGTCATTACTCTGCTATGGATGTACGTGAATGGGCGAGAAAAGGTCCACTCGTCTTCTACATCGTCAACCTCGAATCTGACATTAGGCGGCACGCTACACCCGGAACATTAGCTCTGAACAGGACGTAGGCACTCCTAGCAGTCTGTGCTGGTGGTACTTACTGGCCGGGCTGAACCGGAGAAAGATCATTTCCATAGACCTAAGGCCGGAAATAATGTAAGAGTCTCATGGCGTGATGTGGGAAGAATATTGAGCAACATTACCTCAGCCTCTGGGTGTTCGTCACCGTAGTTCAGAGCCCAGATTCCTGTTCCTGTTCCGACATCGAGTACTCTACCGACCTTGGCGTTCGGCTGGCACGGCGGGGCAAGACCGAGCCTGTCGTCCAGGGTAAGAAGCCATAACTGGTGCTCCAGATCTTGGTTCTCAATTAGTGGATTGTGAATAACACAGACACCGCCACGCACCCTGCCTATCCAGCTCTCTGTCGTCATTTGGAAGGTTGTATTCTAGTGTGGTGGTTAGAGAGCCATAGTCTCAAGCGGCACAGATCACGCACTGCCGTCCTTGTATTGGTGGTACGTCCGGCCATTTTCCTCACGATAATCCCGAAGTGAAGGCCGAAGACTGGTGGTTGAAGAAGCCACGCTCTGTTATTCAGTGTGTTAGGTCCGATGCCCATCAAGCGTTGCAGACTATTCATGAAGTCTGAGATGAGAAGGGTGGCGAGAGGACCGAGCTTACACTTCCAATTTCCGATCGGGAATCATCATCGCCAGGCTATGCCAATGTTAGATTGAACTTCAAATCCTGAATGAAGCGCGCATACCACGTCGTCGATCGCGACCTGGACTTCGTTACTCTCCGGAGCTTGATACATGACGCGCGATTTATCAACAAAATTTTGAAACCGTGTTGGTTGCCGAGGGAAAATGCTGAGCAAGAGGAAACAGTCCCAGGGTTCTGGGTCGATGGGAGATACGACACAATTCAAATACCCCGGGTGTCTCACGGAGCCGGCCTTCACCCCCGCCTCCCCCCTCTCCTTGGCTGGCAACCACATGCGTTCTGTATCCTGCACCGACGTGCATAAAATGTTCGTGACAAGGCCACCTTTTGTGGATCGGTTGCATTATTCACGAATAGAAAGAGAGAAAACAAGCAGACAAACATCTCATATCTCTATCACCGCCAAAATTGGGTCCAGCCTGCCTCTGGGTGACATGTTTCCCTGCATTAGGATAAGAAGCCGAGCGGCGCGGATGTGGGATCAAAGCCCCGGCTGGAATGCAGTCGATTCTTGACCCACGTTATCACGCCGCCCACACATAACGAGCCGCTTGTGGATGGGGCTCCCGAGCACTTCTGATTATTCCCGGGTGTCTGGATAGAGAGGGCCAACAAATCCATGTGAATATTCACAGAGCCCCCCAAATCCTGGGTGGCTGATGGTCTATGTAGTTCTCGACTCCTCGTTGCACGTTTCATCCGTTGTCCGACTCTTGCTTTAACGTCTAAACCATGCAATAAGACTTCCGATTGACAGTCCTCACGTGCGTTTTTGTTCAAGATGTCGGTTTCTTTCGACATGCGGTGGTCCACCAACTTGCGCGGGTGAGCAAGATCTGGATGGAACCTCTGTATTGGAAGCGTTTTAGCTGTTCAACGGCTTCCGACCAACGAGGAAGTACCTAAGTGTGTCAGTTGAAACCATCCGAAGCCTCTGCATTTGGTGATATGGGGTGACTCACACCGGCCAGTATGCGTGAATATTTCTGTCGTTGATATCCTTTCGAACGTCGATGAGAAAGACGCTTACTTCCGTGGGTGTCCATTCATGGGCACGTGTCAAAGGAGCTAAGCTGAACCCCTCTAGCCCGCTGAGCATTTGCTCCCTCTGCCACATCCCGAGCTCCTTAAAATGAACATCCCTCGGCCAGCTATTAGATGGCCACTTATAAGTGCTCATGGTGACGTCCTCAAAGCCAGCGTCAATCATAGCTTGCCTTAGTGAAGGGACTTGCACAAATGGGCGGCCGAATTTGACTGAAGCATCGTACAAGAGGTCCGCCCACTTCATCAATGAACTTTCCTTTGAAAGAGTCCCATCGTCCGATGTGGGGAAGAGATCGCCTTCCTGAAGCTCGAGATAACCGCCGGGTTTGAGATTGCTGCGTTATCTCAAGTCAACTTATACCCGCAGAAGCCAAACTCTGAAACACAAAGTCATTGTCTTACTCGAAGCACTTCTTTAGGTATTGAGGCCAGTCGGCAATACTTGAGGTCATAACTCGACTGTGGATGTAATCGAATGGCTGTGAAAATGTCCATTCATCATCGATATCATCGACCTCGAACCGCACATTGGGCGGCACACTGCGCATGCGAAGTTAGTCCAGTAGCGAATGTAAGGCGTGCCCAGGTCCAAATCACTGACTCGCCTGGCTGAATCGGCGAAAGATCGTTTCCAAGAACCTGTTCAATGTTAGATATCATGATAAATGTGTCTCATGTAAGGCATCGGATGTATAAAAGACAGAGACTACCTCAGATTCTGGGTGGTCGTCTGCGAAGTTGATTGCCCATATTCCCGTGCCTGTGCCAACGTCGAGAACTCGGCCGACCTTGGTCTCAAGATCACATGGAGGAGCGAGCCCAAGCCTATCTTCAAGCGTGAGAAGCCACAGGGCATGGATCATGTCTGTGCTTCGGTCAATTACGCCAACGGAGGTGAATGGAATAGTCTGACCTGTTCTGTCATTCTCTCTCTCATCGTTGGGCAAATTGTATTCTGACCATATTAGAAGACATCGTTACCGCAGAATTATGAACATACTGCCTTCCTTGTACCGATGATAGGTGCGCCCATTCTCCACAAGGTAGTCCTGCACGGATTCGCGAAGGCTGGTTGTGGATGAGGCAATGACCTGGTAGTCTCAGTAAGCTCCAGGGCCCAATTTTTGTTCCAGTGCCAAATGATATATAGGCTTACACTTTCGATATCTGAGTGGCTGTCATCCTGCTGTATGCCAAGTCAGAATAGGGCCTACAACGGGTTGCAACTGCAAATGCGCTCATTACCTGCTCATCAGGCTCATCAGCAGTAACCTGGACTTCAAAGTCGTTCTGGGGGTGGGCCATGGTGATCAACGTTTCAATCGAACCACGCGCAAGGAGTAGTTCTAGAGGAAACAAGAGAAAGTATGCAAGAAAAATGCAACGGTAGGTAGGGGCGGGGAGAACATTGCGGTTTTTGTACGACCGGGCCCCTCCTCTTGGCCGACTGGTCTTCTGCACCAACGTGCATAAACACCCATGTTATGCAGCCAGTTTTGTGGACATGAAGAGCTGCGCACGAATGAGAAAAGAGAGAATTGGAGCAGGTGCGACGTTGCATATTCGTCATAACCAATGCCCATCAAGATATGTTTGTCAGTAATGACATGTCCACCGAGAAGGGCAAATGCTTCACAAGCGAGCGCAGGGGTCATGATCCCGACTGGTTTCCGCCGCATCCGCGGAAGGAAGTTTTGCAAAATTTAAGTTGATTATGCCAGTGGCACAATTCCTTTGCCAAGAAATTTGAGATACGGACTTCAATTGAGGCCTGATCAAAATGCGGCTGGGTGTAGACAAGTTGTGGTAATGACGGCCCTCAGGCAATTGCTGACGCCTCCATCTTTCGCGGCTTGCGACCGATGATGGCGTACCTAGTGAAATGATCAGAAGACAGCCCCTTCTGGTAACATGTAGATGTAAGACTTACTGGGGCCAGTAGGCATGAATGCTTCGATCCTTGAGGTCCTTGCGCACATCAGTGAGGAAGACGTCAACCTCTGCTGGCGTCCAATCCAGAGCGCGCGTTAACGGGGCCATCGTGTAGCCTTCTAAGCCCATCATTGTATTTTCGTAGTTCCATATGCCAATCTCCCTATGTCTCGAGTCCTTAGGCCACCCATTAGTAGGCCACTTATAGACGTGCATTGTGACATCCTCGAAGCCTGCGTCTATCATGAGCTGCTTCAAAGTTGGGATCTCCATGTAGGGCCGCCCAAGCTTGATTGACGCCTGCAGAAGGAGATTAGCCCATTTCATGATCGCATGCGCGGGATTGAGGGTGTCATCGTCAGATCGTGGAATGATGTCGGTTTCTTTTAATTCGAGGTAACCGCCAGGCTCCAGATTACTTCAAGGCCACCTCTTTGTTAGCGCTTGGGCATGATAAGAAAATGGAAATATCACCCTCACATTGATGAAGGTAAACGTGGAATGACTCACTCAAAACAACGCCTCAGGAACACGGGCCAGTCACTGAGACTGGAAGTCATGAGCCGGCTATGGATGTACTCAAATGGACGAGAGTATGTCCACTCGTCTTCGATGTCATCAACTTCAAACTTGACGTTTGGCGGTACGCTGTACAGAGCTATTAGCACTCTCACGATCCTGGGTATGAAATGTTTCCTCACAGAGTAGTCTGAACGGCGGATAGGTCGTTTCCGTAGACCTGCAATGAAAAGTCAATCATGCATTCATCGCTCTCAAAGACGCAGAAGAAACAAGTATTTGACTACTCACGTCAGCTTCCGGATGTTCGTCTCCGAAGTCAATGGCCCAGATGCCTGTGCCAGTGCCGACATCAAGCACTCGGCCGACTGTCGAGTCTTTTTCGCAGGGCGGGGCAACACCGAGTTTGTTATCAAGAGTGATCAACCACAGCTGATGATTTGAATCTGGTGTGGTTCTGGAGTAAGCATCAACTCAGTTCTACGTCGCGAGCCATGGCGTTAAAGCTCACCAAGCCTGCTGTTTTCCTGGTCGTCATTCGGGAGATTGTATTCTAACGGAGCTTGTCAAAAAACACACTAATTACTCATGTATCAGTAGCCACTCACTGCCCTCTTTGTAACGATGGTATGTTCGGCCGTTTTCAATGCGATAATCGATTATAGAGTCGCGAAGACTTGTTTTTGAGGAAGCAATACTCTGGTGGTTTGGCAATTAGCAAGTCATGGGTAAATGCGCTTGACCCCTAGAATAAACCCTCACGCTTCCGATTTCCGAGCGGGGATCATCCTGCAATTCATTAGCAACTCAAAAAAAGTATTCGAGGTTTCAACCGTACGCCCTCGTCAGCAGCTAGCTGAGCTTCGTGCTTGTCTTGAGGCTGAGACATAGTAATCAGCACTTCAATGGGATTGCGCTCTTCGTGCAGGTAAACCAAACCCGGTAAGAAGGATGAAAAACGAAACAAAACCGAAGTCCAAAGAAATAGATTGAGGGCATGGGAGGGGGAAGGTTTTTGTCACACTCGCGCTTGTGTGTTGGAGCCCGCTGCCTCGTCCGGCCCCCTCGTCTTGGCCAGTACCCGTCGCGGATCATTCTGGATGTGATGAACATGCAGGCGTCCCAACAGCCCCAGTCCGTCGATCCCATTCGCACGCTCACATTTCTCGTATCCACAGAGCAACCGCAGAACCCGGGTGTGCTTGCATGTTGGTGCAGAATGTGTTGTTGATGTTCAGGTCCTTGCCGAAGTCAGGAGATGCACCTCAATCAGTGGAGGCTCAAGGATCCTATTTTTGGCCTGCACAGCGCAAGATCTTCACCACACAGACCCGATGCCGTGATAAATTTGACGATATCGTCTCCATTTAGTCCGATACCGATTCAAGCTTAACGATGTTGGGCGGTAAGGGAGTGTCGGACATCAAAAACATCTCTTGACGGCACCATGGGCGGCCATAAATCAGAAAAAAATCTTAGCCCCTGGCCATATAGCGCATTTACTGCAGTAAAAGATTTTTAGCAAAGCACAATCGCCGGAGAAGTCCCTTGAAGGTGTACATTGTGCGCCAGGCGATTGAGTGCGGACGGCTTCATGTTACACTTGGTTCATCACAAGCCGAATCTGCCATTCAGTGGTGCTGTAATCTTAGGATGCTGTTCATTCAGGATGCAAGGAGAAACTTCATCGACAGGCTTTTGGTCAAAGAACGAAACTTTTGTCAAAGCCAGCTTGATAGCGGTATTTGACGTTGTCCCATCCACTTGCTACTTGAAATAAAGCATGCTGTCGCCAACTAATGATCCAATCTCCTCCAACTTTTAACAGCATATCAAAATTTCAGCTGCTTATCTGATACCTTCTAGCATCCAGATTTCGATCAAAAAGTTCTGATTTCTGTTGCTACATTCGCTCGACTCACAACTTAATGCCGCAAGTCTACTAAGGGACCAACAATCGCACAATGCCCTCGCCAATCCCCCGAGCAGAAACACCTGAGTCCACTTGGGACAATCCCTTCCCTGAGCCGACGGACTTCGAAATCCTTGATGGGTTTTTTGTTGCTTCGTCAACGCCAAGGCCGGTAGGTCATGGTGCTGGAGCAGAACAGATGCGTCAACTCGCCCTTATCTTTGGAGGATCAGCCACATCCGCGCCAAATCCCTCTCCAACGCAGATACAGGAGATGATCAGGTTGAAGAACCTGGTTCCCTCATGGAGCAATGATCCTGAAGCCCAAGACTACGTTGGACATCGCACAGGCCCCCTCTATGCTCTTCTCGCCAGGCTCTTCCTGATTCGTGTCATTCAAGACCACGACGCGGAGGACTTTTTGCACCTCTGTGATCACGAAAGAATGTGGATCATCGTCAATTTAGATGGCACCAGTCGAAAATTTCACACCCCCTTAGAGATTGCGGGCTTCTTCTCGGAATACAGAAAAAAACTCGGTGCACAAACATCACATACGATCGGGACCGCGTGTTTTGCAACGTGGATATCACAGATATCCATCATGAATGGACACACGGACACGTTGAGAAGATCATTGTGATTTTGGACTTCAATCGTAATGGTATAATCACCAGAGCTGAGCTCAAACATACCGCTGACAAAATTGGCCCCGAGGCATGGGAACTGGTTGGTACTGTCGGCGAAACCAATACGACTGTCTGAGGGCTTCAAAGCTAGCGTAGAGGGCAATCGAGAACCGTTGAGAACCTGGATGCTTAACCACACGGCGAGAGTGTGGAGCATCGTTGTGTCGAAGGTTTCGTTTGAGGATCTGGAGTTGAGAGCTAGCTAAGGATGCTTTCTCGGTTGTTGTTCTTTATCTATCAATTTTCAAATGTTTGACACCCGGCGGACGTATTGCCAGCCGAGGTCAAACAATGGCTTCAGGCACAATGGAAGATTTCATAATCCACATTCACGGCAGCAATAACTGGCAAATTCCCCTGTCCCCGAGCTCGTGATCTAGCTTAGACCACTACGAGGCCCGCGATATCTCTGATATGAGCATTGTTTCTTGATAATCATCGGTCAGCCGCGTCTTTCGGCTTAGGAAAACAGGTGTCCAACGCTCAGGGCTAAAACGCATGTCAAAGAGGATCCAGGCACAAACGGACCGTTAGAAACATGGGCAGAAAAGTTAACGTGATATCAACCGAAAGGTGGGCCAAACTTAAGCTCCCGTGCCCCGTGGCGTCGATGCGGGGGCCGATCTTCCGGATGTTTCCCTTGGCAGCGCGAATCCCGCAAGCTTCTTTCAACGCAATCCCGTTTGCAGCCGTCATTGGGGTGACGACACATTCCACAGTGGCTGCACCTCAGAATCGTCGTGCAACGGTTTCTCTGCCATCAAGGCGTGACAAGAACCACATTGTCTTCCTTGGGGATAACCTCAACGTTCTGTCTCGACTAGTTCACACAGAAAGCAAGCCAATGACTCTCCCAACTCAAACCCCCTCGGCGACTCCCCGGTGTCATCTGGCTGTCACCGCGAGTCAACTCCCTTCCCAATCGCCTCCAACCTAATCGCACTTCCTCCCTGACAACATGCCGAGCCAGCGTATCGGTACCGAAGTGAGATCACAATCTACCCCTTTAGTCATCGTTGCACGCATCTTCCCCTCACCAGACTCCGGACAAGTCCATCCCTACAACATCCGTCACACCGCCTGAAGAAAACTCGAGATGATGTTAAGCACACTCGACGGGCCTCCAAAAATCCGACGGCGCACGCCATACGTACATGGCCTCCCGCGCCCAGCTGCCGAGAGCCAAGAGGCATGATGCACGTCAACCTTCGCACCGTCGGGAATTCCGAACGTTGCGAAGTGAGCGCAATTAACACCAACCTTGGGTCGGACTCGAGACGACATGCCGACATTGTGGGAAAACATCAGACCGACGAGGGAACAAAGCGCTGTCAGAGGAATAGAGAACCTGCCAATCCGCTGCGGCGGAGGACTTCCACATTGGTTCACCAGCGCGAAATCTGCACGCCGTCCCATGTTGTGGGCAGCAAGACCTCCCCAACTCTTCAGCCCACCAAAACTAGGCTGGTACACTCTTGAAAAGCTTGGAAGCACTCGGTGCGCCTCCCATCCGCCCCTCGTCCCCGGTGGCCCTCGACGCACAGCCCGCCCGATGTTTCGAGTTGCTCAAACCCCATGGCTACACACACACCAGACCGGCCACACCCATGAAACGGCCACGCCCAATCGCATCCAGCCCCGTCTGTTCTTCCGGCCCCGATGCCGCTCATCCTCACTCTCTCGATCAGCCTCGAGCCCGCCCAGCAGGGCAGATCAAGCTTCCAAGGGTCCACATGTCCCGGCCCTATCTTCTTCCAACCAACGAGGACTCGCGCGCGAGAAGAGCAAACTACTCGACCAACACTCCCCGAGAGTCCTTTCGTCTTGAACATGAGGCAACCCTGTTCCCCTGTTCCCGTCCAGTGTCGCCATCAGGCTGATCCCACGTGAGGTCCCTGCCTCTGATCCGCCCTCCTTTCCCTATTGGGATGAGGTTGCGGTACCTGAAGCTGCCCTGGAGCAGACGACATCACACACACCGCAATAAGCGAACGAAAGAAGCTTATTCTTCCCTCCCTCGCTGCCCGTCACGGCGGCCTGTCCATCCGGAGGCTGGTCCATATCGGTGCGGCTTGCGTGCAAACGTGGAAAGTGAAAATGTCAAGGCCAAGCTTGTCTTCCGCATCTCCGGTATAAGAATCCAACGCCGCCGCCCATCTCATCTTCCCGTGCCTGACCAGTGATATCTCAAAGTTAAGCCTTTCCTTCCATCGCCTAGTAATTTAATCTCTGCAACCATCGTCAATCCTTCATCATCTCCCACCACCACACTCACTTCACGATGCATCTCACGACATCAGCAGCCCTTCTCGCCTTGCTGGGCACGGCGACCTCCACCCCCATCACCAAGCGCCAGGCCGACTTCTCGGGCAACACGCAAAACGGCCTGCAGGGCGGCGCATGCGCCAACATGATCGTCGTCTTCGCCCGCGGCACCACGGAGCGCGGCAACGTGGGCACCATCGCCGGCCCGCCCTTCTTCCAGGCGCTCTCCGCCCAGGTCGGGGGCAACCTCGAGGTCCAGGGCATCGAGTACCCCGCCGACGTGCCCGGCTTCCTCGCCGGCGGCGACGCCAACGGCTCCCAGGAGATGGCCACCCTGACGCAGCAGGCGATCACCAACTGCCCCAACTCGGCCGTCATCATGTCTGGCTACTCGCAAGGCGGCCAGCTCGTGCACAACGGCGCGGCGATGATGCCGGCGGAGATGACGGCCAAGGTTGCTGGCGTGGTCATTTTTGGCGACCCACGTAAGTTCTCGAGTGAAAAAACTTCAGAAAATTCAATACTGATGGTTCGAATAGTCAACGGCCAGGCCGTGCAGGGCGTCGACGCTTCCAGGACCAAGGTCATCTGCCACAATGGCGACAACATCTGCGAGGGCGGCAACCAAATCCGCCGGGCTCATCTCACCTACGGCAACGACGCCGACGAGGCCGCGACGTTCGCCGCCTCCATGATGGCCGCCCCGGCCGCCGGCGCGTAAGCTGGCTACGAGCCTTCTCAGAGTTGACCTCGGAGGCTTGCGTTTCTGTTTCGACCATGTATATATAAATACCTGCCGTGACTTTTGTGCATATGTGCCGAGGTTGCATAGTAGTGTGTTCGTAATGGAGATGGTGAATCCAGCAAAAGTCCCCCCTCCGTTCGTTGGGCGAGGATTCGCCAGGGTGAAGGATGGAGACGCTTGAGTTGGCTGGTGAAGATGGCGATGGCGATGGACGGGAGGCAGGGTGTTGAGTGGGGTGGCTGCGTTTCTAAAACATTGGCATAGCTTAGCACTTGTGTAGCCATACTAGTATATAAAATCTAGACCACATGATATCACGAGTCTTGTCTGGAGGCCTGAAAGTCCTGATGCGAAGTTTTCGGACAGGAGTGTGGTGCAAGTTCGCGATGTTTTCGTCAGACAGAATACACCGTTGCTCAATTCCAGGCGTTCGGATTCAAACAGATCCACAATGCGGAAGGCATCTGGCATGTCGATTATCACCCCCATGGCATTCGCGGTGATGACCCTATTGAGATGATTAGTAAATGAAGAACCCGAATACGACGAAGCCTGGCAGCACCCACTTCCTGCCGCGAGACATGCACAGTCTGGCGTAGCCATCGTCTGAGGTGTTCTCGCCAAGTGTTGCAGCCCGCCCAAAAGAGGCCGGCAAGACTTGCCGTGACTTGCGATCCTTCCGACTTATGCCCGACATGCGAGCCCTTCGCAAGCATCTCCAGGGCTTCATGGGAAGCTGACCGCAACCCCCTCCGGAATCGCCCCTCACAGCCAACATCGACATCTCCAAATAACGCAACTCACCTCCCCGTCCTCCTCACGACCGCAACAACCTCCCACCCGCGCCCCCCAACCTCCTCCATCCCCTCCTCCCCCCAAACCTCAACCTGTCTTTCACCACCCTCCAGCGCGCCCCCAAAATCTCCCCAGTCCATCCGCGGCCCGACATAAACCACAACCTCCGGCCCAGGCCCCTCGACAAACAGCCGCATATACTCCCTCACCAGCGCCACCTGCTTCGGATACACAAACATCCACGCCGCCGCCTCTCTCGCCAGGCCTTCCACAGCCCAGGTCCCGGGCACGGTGCGGTGCGGGTGGTGGTACTTATTCGGGCTGGGCGCGACCTCGACGCTCACGAGGTTGAGAGGCGCGGCGTCCGGGAGGGACTGGAGAAGAGCCTCGACGAGGCCTGTGCCGCTGCCGATGGAGAGAGTGAGGGTCGGCGCTGGGGGGAGGAGCGCGTGTAGGGCGCTCAGGAGAGGGATGGAGAGCGAGAGGCAGGAGTCTGGGATTGTCTGCGGGAAGTCCGTGAGTTGAGGGAGGGGAGGTGGACTGAATGGCGGTGGTGACGAGGTCAGTTCTTCATCGCTCGGAAGCGGTATAACACCGGATTTGCCCAAGGAATCCATTCTGAGGAATCGTTAGTCTGAGATGACGGGGACCAGGGGTTCGTTGATTGCTTACTTGTTACTTGGAAGGTAGATTACGGCTAGGCGCGGGGGATTTCTGGAGAAATTCAAAAAGACACGCCCCACAAGTACTTGGTACGAGAAGTCGATCTACCACTTACCGGGCTTTCAGCCGCTGTGCAAGCATTTGGCAATGCCCATAGGCACAAAAAGCACCAGAGATTGGGACATGACGGATTGGATCAAAGAGTACTCTCTTGGACGAACCAGCTAATGCGACGAGCCCCAGGGGCTAAACCAGCCCAACTCCAGGTCGCAACCAGACCCGCGAAACCATGCACCTAGGAAACCTCAGTCACTAACCCCGTTTACACTGTAAATGTACACTTCCATGCTCATGCCAACTCCCCGTGAAAAGAGCGCATTTAGACGGCACTGTAACCGCCACGGCTGCCGCTGCCGTTCACCGTGTTGAGGACACTGCGTGTCCAGTCCTTCACCAAGTACGGGATGTCCCTGATCGTGTCTCCGTGAGGCAGTAGATCCCAGCCTCTAGCACCGTATCGATTGTAGTTCAGCCAGGAGCCGAAGATGAGGTATGCGGCGGTACCGAGGAAAGCCCTGCACAGAAAATATTAGCTGGTGAAGGTAAACTTGGAAAAAAGGATGGACTCACAAGACGACAAACCAAGTAAAGAAACCCCAGTGGCTGCTCGCGTCACCGTTCTCATCAGGCTTGTCGCGCGCGTCTTCACAGGCGTACTTCGTATGCCAAGTCATTCTCAAGACGTCAAAATCTCCCTCGGCAGGACCGTAGCTGTCCCAGATTAAGGCAGTGCCGTTTCCCATAATCTGCTTCTCGTCGGGCGATGGCCCATCGCCGTCCTTGTCCTTGTCCTTGTCGTCATTGTCGTCACGTGCGCGCAGTTTCGTGGCAGTATCGTACTGATCTTCCGAGGTGACTTCTCCCTCGAGACCCGTCTTCTCGCGATCGCAGATGAACTCGATGATGGCCTTCTGTTTCCTGCCGCTTCTGGTCAAGGGGTAGGAGCCGCCGTTCAGGATGAGCCGGAGACCTTCCTTCTTCGCGTCCGAGTTGGAGTCGCTGGACTTGAGACGCTCGACCTTGGCGTCGAGGGGCTTGCCGCCCACGTCTTGCAGCTCGCCGGCGATCGGAATCACCTTCTCGACCTCGTCCTTGTCCTTGTCGTTGCCCGGGTGGACGGTGCGCTCAATGGCACAGACTATTTTTCCGCGGTGTTAGTAATCGATCAAATCTCCTGGCTAGGTGAAGGAGCAGGCAGGCAGCGTACCTCGCGTGCCGTTGGGGCATTGCTCGTCCTTCTTGACGTCCCCTTTCCGCTTCAGAGGCTTGCAGATGTCGACGGTGTAGGACGTGTTCGTGAATGTTGGCGGGTGCCAGCGACTAGTCACGACGCTGTGCGGGCCTCCCAGGGCCTTCAGGTTGAAGGAGACATCGTCTACGCGGATGTGTTCGCAGTCGATGGTGGCCGCCAATGCCGGCGAGGAGAAGAGGCAGGCTAGCAGAAGAGCTGCTTGCGGTCGAGGGTAATGCATAACGGGAGGACCGGCCGAAGGGTCGCTGTTGTCGATGTCTGAGCTTCGATGAAGTTCGGCGGAATGGTCTGGGGGTTGCGTGCGGGTGGATCGGGATGGCAGCGGATGGAAGGGGGAAGGGCGCAGGCAAAGCTGGAGCTCGACAAGGTTGCAGAAAGTATCGGCCAGGCCCAAAAAAGAGAACAAGAAGATGTTACTGCTACTAATGAATGTGGTGTTGAGCTTAACAGGCAGCACAGTGGTGGTGGAAGCTCGAGGTCACGGAATGGTTCATGTGGCTTAAAGGCCAGAGCAGTCAGTCAGTGACAGTGGATGAATGACCCGGCGCGGCACCTTCCACTTTGGATGCTGTTGGACCTGGGCCGTGGACCGTGGAACCTGACCGTTTCCTGCACCTTAGCGGCATTAGCGGGTTGCATCATCGGGTCTCTCCCACGTCATGCCGAAGATTAAGCGATGCAATGCACGTGATGCTGTGGATGAGTGCATGCACTGACCCTCCCATCCTGGGCGGCTTCACGTTCATTATGTGGAAGAGTCCTGGCCCGGAGTTGGGTCCAGAAACCCATCAACATAAGACACAACCACATACATGGAACGCAATGTTGGATTGAATGGTTTCCACACACCAAGCTCATCTCAAGTCGTTGACTGAATTTTTCGTTTCTGAATTGGACTCCAATTCACTGATGACTGAACTGATATACACAGTAACATATTAACTCGCTCTCAGAGTCCCGAATCGCTCTGGCGTATGCATATGCCGTTTGTTTGCGTCAGCCCCCTAATTCAATAGACGTCCGTCCCTGACCGCACCTTGAAGGATAAGGTAGATGCGCCTTCGTAGGGGTATATAAGATCATGCAAGATCGAAACCAGCCAAACCCTCCCCTAGTCCCTTAGACGCCGAAATAAAAAGACGCTCTTAACATGGCTCTCCGCTGTTCTCTCCCTCCGCCCTTGACTCTGAGTAATCAGGACGCTTGCTTCATGGCTGTTGTCACAGAATCTACATTCCGTGAGGTCCCATCATCCCGCCCATCCCCTGCATCTGCTGCATTTGCTGGTGCTGTTGCTGTTGCTGGTGTTGTTGCTGCTGTTGCTGCATCATCACCTGCTGCGCCCTGCGTTGTGCAAGAACGTTACTTATCTGGTTCTTGGCCTCCAACATGCATTGCCGCTTAAAGTTCTCCATCTCGGCAGGCGGAATGTTTTCCACGCTCCCGCCATACTTGGCAGCAAGGTTGGCGATTTGCTTGTTGTAGATGGCCATTCCCTGCATCTTCACTTGGTTCGTGAGAGCGCTATTGCCGCCCATCGCTTGCTGCTGCTGCTGCAACTGCATCATCGCTTGTGCTTGCTGCATGCTAATATTCTGCCCATTCACGTTCATCATACCCTGGCCACCCATCTGCCGCTGCATGGGATTGCCCATCTGCGCTTGGAGCTGAGCCTGTAGCTGAGCCTGCATTTGTGGCGTCATTTGGCCGCCGCCCATGTGGTTGCCTCCCATGCGGTTAAGTTGTTGAGCATACTGGGCCGCTAGCTGCTGCGTCATCATGTTACCCATGTTACCGCGTTGTTGATGTTGCTGCTGCTGGTGTTGCTGTTGCTGTTGCTGCTGCTGTTGCTGTTGCTGCTGCAGAAGCATGCGCTGGTGCATCTGCTGCTGCATGAATTGCTGCTGCTGGGGCGTCATCTGTTGCGGGTTCATGCCATTCATCATGTTGCCCATGCCACTCTGCATAGCGGCTTGCAGTTGCTGTTGCTGAATAGCACGTTGCTGTTGGGCTACTTGAGCTGCGATCAGGTTGGGGTTATGCATCTGGTTCGACATGGATCCAGGTGTGCCCACGTTCATCATAGGTTGGCCCATTTGAGAGTTTGATTGCATCATGTTCGGAGGAGGACTGGCTTGTCCCATGCGAGGCGTGGCAGCAACAGCAGGTCGCGGCACTGGCGTTGCCTGCATACTCGGGGTTCCTTGTGGCATGCGGGGCGTACCGTTGGGATGGCTTTGCTGGCTGACGCGGGCAGACATGCTGTGAGACATAGGAACACCTCCGACGTTCGGGGGGTGGCCTTGAACTGCCGAAGGCGGCCGAGGAGGGCTGTTGGCCATGTTCGAATTGGACTGCTGCATCGGTACACCGCCAGGCATGGGCGACGACATGCTGTGAGGTGTGCCTTGACGGATGACTGGTGAAGAAACGGGAGGTTGAGATGCTTGAGTAAAGCGGGCCTGGGTCTGCGCTGGAATACCGCTGGGCACAGCTCCTGCAGTGCCATTTGGCATGGTTGTTGGTGTTGGCTGGGGTTGGGGCGGTGCAGCATTCTGGCTCTGGGCCTGACTCTGCGCAGCAGCCTGAGCCGCCAAGGTTCGTCGCTGCTGTTCTCTTTGCTGCTGCTCTTGACGAGCTTTGAGCTCCTGAGCCATGATGTGCTCACGCCGCAGCTTTTCGGCCTCAGCTTGGCGTTGAGCAGTGATAGCAGCCTGTTGCTCCTGCATCTGCTTCTGTTTCTCTTGAGCGAGCTTGCGCTCGTTCTCTGCGGCCTTGGCCTTCTCTTGTTCTTTCCTCTCATCGTGCTCCCTCTTGATCTCAGCAATGACCTTGAACCGCTCGAATCTGGGCTCGAAGGTGGTGACGACAGCAGGGCCTTCTTTGTCGGCGCCGTTTGACCCACTCTGTGCTCCGTTGGCGGCAGTAAACGTGCGCTCGTCCAGAGTAAGCATGTACTTCTCTTGATCCGCGGCGGCAGCCTCGTCGGCAGCCATCTCGGCCACGGTCCGCTTCCTCGTCTTTGGCTGGGGAGGAGAATCTGAGTGCTTTGGGTGGGTTAGAGCATCGAGCAGAGCGATTGTTTCTTCCACATCCCTTGTCGGCTCCAAAAAGAGAGGAGCATTGGTCGCTAGCAGGATCTGAGATTCGGCTAGGTAGATGTTACTGGCGTCCAACTCCATCCTCTCACGTTTCTGCTTCTTGGCCGGAGGCGGCATGGCTCCCGCCGTAGGAGTGGGAGGAACCATGGTGATGGGTGTTGCAGGGGGAGCGCCGTTAGCATCTATACTCCCACGTCCATCGGCCGCTCCGCGAGGAGTCGCAGCCTTGATCAGGAGATCAGCCTGGAGACTCTCCGCAGTTGGATGCAGGACAACGGTGAAGATCTTGGCCTTTGGAGGGCTTTTGCTCTTTTGACCTTCCCCCGGCAGACTGGGCGCTGGCATGCTCTCCTTGTCTTTTTCCTCCGCTGTCTTGTGCTTCGTATCCTCATGCTCTTGGTGGGCGAGCTCAGGCTGAGCTCCGAGAGACTCCTTGGGGTACGGGACGTACGGCGATGGTACAATGTATGGGTTATGGTTGTGAATAGATGAGGGGACTACTTTATTGCTCGAGGCAGAAGTCGGGCGCACAACATCCTTGGACTGGGCTACCGACTTATGGTCATGTACCTGGACGATTAGGCACCCCTCGTAGAAGGGCACACCCCACTGTGTGAAGTATTCGAGGAGGTCGTGAGGAACTGTGCGCAACCGCAGGTGTTGTAGGAAAATCTGCATAGGCGACTTATACTGGAAAATTCCGTCTTGTTGGTCGAACCGGAAGTGGTTCTGATGCATGTGTACGACAAGGGATGGAGGATTGCCGGCGTATTTCTTGAGGATGTACTCGGGCGTGACCACTGTGTCGATGACATTAGCACGAGCAACGCGTCATGATGCCCACCTCAAGTGTACATACCATAAGGTGGCGGCTCAACGGCTTGGGCCGCAGCCATGTCGGCGGCGAGCGAGGCTGAGCGCAGCCCTGCACTGTTCCTAGAGTTGCGACCGCCCTGGGCCGACTGTTCGCGGCGCACGCGGTTGGCGGGTCGCGCAGATTGTGGATTCGCACCATTCATCTTCGCGGAATTTGGTGGTTTCTTGGTAGACATCGATGGAGAGGGCGATGACTTGATGGAGCTTGCTCCGTTGGTCTGGATGCCAGGGGGTACTGGACGTTTGATTTTGGACGCGACAGCCGGCGGCTGGATTGCCGTCACGACCGGCGCCATATTGCCGGATGGGGCGGCTACCGGACCGCAACGAGGCTGAGAAGTGTCGCGACTGTCGATATGTTGCTATTGTATGATGCACAGGTCGTATCAAGAAGTACTCATTTGAAGCTGGGATGGGGTTCGTCGATCGCGATGGATGGGGGTCGGAGGTTGATGGATGGGCGATCGTGGTGCGTGGTCGCGTTGGACAAATCGGGTGACGTCGGCGTGGAGAAGGGTGATCCGGGTCGCGAGAGGGTCGCAAGGGTCGCCAAACCTGCTCGTATGTGAAAAATAAAAGTTAAGGATTGAGAAATGAGGCCAAAAAGAGATGCACTCTTGTTCAGGTTGATGGGTTCGATGCGTGTGGGGTTGGGATGTAGTCAGGCTTCCGCGAAAGAGGCTCTATCGCCAAAGGAGGAACCGCCGCATCTCCGAGACGGGGGGTGCAAAGCGTGGAGGACAGGACGTGGAACTCGACTGGACGCTGCTGGATGCTGGAGGCAGGCCCCAGGCCGCAGGCAGGCCAAAGCCTCAGGCAAAACCCCGGATGCAGACCCACCGTAGGAGTACAGTGCGTGCACGGTTGAACCGACTTTCTGGGGACGTGGAACCTGCAGAGCCATGTCTAGAAGTAAAGCAGACGAACTGACGGGCAGAATCCAGACTTTCGAAACCAGAAGAACAAACTTGAATTTAATTTCAACTTAAGTCCGAGGTCTTTCAATGCACACGCAAACACTCTTGAGAAAAGAAACCCCGGCGAGTCGCAACCTCAACGGTCGATTACGATGACTATCTGCTCTCATGATAAACGTCACATGATATCGTGGTATATACCAATCCAAATAAAAACACACATTTCCAAACCCTTCCTGCCCTTTGTAGCCTCCCATCATACGGCTTTCGCTCCACGTGAAAGCGCTTTTTGTACAGCGGAGGCAATATTTACTCCCGTCCCTGGACGCGGCGTGCCCAGTCATCGTGGACCCGCATCCCATCAACGACCACGACGCCTCGGCCCCGGCCGACCCGGTCCGGCCGCTGCCACCACTTTTCTTCTGGCCTCTCCGCTTCCGACTCGCTGTCGGCAAGACCACCGTGCCCGTTGTCGGCACCCACAACCAGAACGATGTCGTGACGCAGCCAAGTCTGGAGGCTGGACACCATTTGGCCGTTCTCGCCCGCCAAAGACTCCTGGAGATACACGATCTCGGGCTGCAAGTGGCGTAAAATGTGAGTGTGTCCATTGGCCGTGGTAAAAGGCAGCACCATGGTCTCCTTCTCAACCAGAGCCAAGGCCTGGGAGTAGACAGCATTGAATGCAGGGCTTGTGGCAGAGGCGTTCATCAGAGGGCTCTTTGCTGACTCGTCTCCAGGAGTTTGGGCTTGGTGGTGGGAAATGTTAGAGAAGGACGAGCTCAGCGAAGGTGGCGGGCGGTTACTCGAAGGTTCACCTGCGGTCTCCTTGAGACCAGGGGCGTAGATCAAGACGAAGAGCTTAATGCTAGAGAAGTCAGTGTAGCGTGGAATGTGCGACAGAATTGACTACAGCAAGGTCAGCAATGAAGAATGATGGCTTGGTTCAGAAGGAGTCCCTTACGGCATGCTCATGGAATCCATCGTCATCAAAGTCGTCACCATGGCTGTCTGCAGACACCACAATCGCAACAGTCCTCCTTCGCTTCCCAGGCTCCCTCGGAGCGGAGGATCGCTCCTTGCGGGCATCGGCTTCCTCAGACCACGTCTCGTGGTCGGCGTAGGCGTTCTTATCTTCCTCGCGGATAGCTGCCAGCGCGCGTCCAGCGACAGCACCTGCTGCAGCAACACCAGCCGTCACAGTCTTGCCGGCGGACTCGAAGAATTGCTGCGGGCTGGGAGTGCGTCTCAATGCGCCCGACATGCGCGCCCCCCACGTCTCTGCGCTGACATCGGCATCCCGGGACGCATCGCCCGTGGTGCCGTAGGTCTCGGCCCCAACATTGCTTGATGGCGGCTTCGGTCCTCTGGAGGAATCGTAGGCAGTATTGCCGCCAAAGTCGGCGGCATCGTAGTCGAGGTCTCTGACGTGGTCGGTCTCGGGATTCTCGTCCTCATCCTTGCGCTGGCTCCAGACCCAGGCTGCGAGACCAACGGTTGCGACAGTCACAGTGACTGCGAGCGGCACCCAATGGCTCCATACCCCGCGACGCCGAGAGTGTTGATCGTTCCACGACATTTAGATTGGCGTGACCATTGCACCAGGGCGCGGGGCCCAAGTTGACGTATATTCTTTAGAGATCGGTAGTGGATTTCGAGCTTTCGGGAGCTACTGGCGGCAATTGGGCGCTTCGAACAGACGGTGTGGATTTGGAGGTTGCCGCAGGTGAATCGCCAAAGATTAATGCTTCAATGAGCCGCCCGTGATCGTAATGGCAAACGGATGGTGTCAAACGACAGAAAATCGCAACGAGGAGGTGGGCTGGAAATCGCCCACTTGTTCGCGAGCTTGGGTGGCTGGGCTTGGGGTGCGCATCAACATGGGATGGATGAATGGGGATATGGATGGGGACACACTGGATGACGAGGAGCTAAGGCCCCAGGGGGATCCCGAGGTTGATTCTGGCTGCCATTGGTTGCCGGGCCAAAACAAGCTGACAGGCTCTGGGCAGCTGACAGCGCGACACCTGCCGGGCCGAGGATGCGCCGTTTTCCGTCCTCAAGCTAGTCACGTGCAGCTTCTCCACCATGACGCGCCGGATCAGGACGTGAAAGTGGGTCCGCAGAGCCCGTGCCTCCCACTCACAGTCACAGTCGGAGTTTTGGTCGATGACGCCTTCCAGCGGCCGATTATCAAAAAATAGTCACTGAGTCGGCCCTGGCATTGACGTCGCAAACACGGCGCATACAACCCATAACAACACCATCCGAGTCTGCTATTTCTAGCGCACATTCGGCAATCCCTCTTTTATTCGCTTCAGTGCTCGGAAGGATCTCCGAGGACCCCTCGAAGCAGACGCAAACACCCCACCATTGCATCTCAAGATGCCCCACGCTGTGTCGATGCCCTCACCAGGGCTCCAAGCCTTGGTGCTTTGCGGCCCCGGATCTTCGTTCCCGACGTTCACTTCCAACCCCGATGAAAACCCCAAGGCGCTGCTGCCCATTGCCAACCGCCCCATGGTCTGGTATCCCATTGACTTTTGCTACCGCATGGGAATTACAAGTGAGTTGTCTCGGCTGGTCATCGCCTGAGCGTGATCTCAGCCTTACCCCGCCATCCGCTCCTACCCGCACGAGGCTGACCTTTTCCAGATATCACACTCATCTGCCCCGCCTCAGCAGAGAAGGCCATCACTACCGCCTTGAACACAAACCCTCACTTGACGGCACTGCCCCTCCCTAGGCCAGACATCCTGGCGCCCAAGGACCTCGACCAGACCACCGGTACTGCCGAGATCCTCCGTTTGCCCGAGGTGAAGCAACTTGTTACCTCTGACTTTGTCATTCTTCCATGCGATCTCATTTGCGAAGTTGCCGGTGAGAAGCTGCTGCAGGCATGGATGGTCAAGGGAGCTAGCATGTCCGACCTCCTCGGCGCACCCAAGTTCTCTGGTAACAGCTCCAGTACCTTCAGTGGCGGCCTCGGAGTATGGTACGAGACAAAGACAGCCCTCGCTGTCAAGAAGGAGGAGACCGACTTTGTCGCCGTTACGCCTTCTGCTGCCTCCGCTGTTGCACCGCCAAAAGGATCTTTGCTGCCGCATCTGTCGAACCTTGTCTACTCTATGCCTACAGACACCTTGAAGGACTTGACCGAGGAGAAGAAGGGACTTCCTATTCGTCACGGCCTGATGAGAAGCCATCCCAGGATACGTATGCTCACCACGCACAGGGACGCTCACCTTTACATCCTCCCGAGATGGGTGATGGACTTCGTGGAGAAGAATGAGCGCTTGGAGAACTTTGGAGAGGACGTCATTGGCTGGTGGGCAAAGGCTGGTTGGCAGACTGGTCTCGTTGAGAAGCTGCAACTGGACGAGGTGCTTCGCAAAGACGAAGAGGACGACGATGAGGACTCCGTCCAGGAGAGTACGACATCACCCCAGGGCGACGACCCGGAGGAGCTCCGCACAATCCCCGGCGGCGACGACGGCAAGAAGACGGACGGCAATGACCACGCTTCTGGAAACACTCACAGCGACCTCACAGTGCCCCCGATCCTCGCCTACATTCACCCCTCTCAAGCGGATGCACCGCTGGTCCGACGTGTCGACACCTCCAAGCTTCTCCTGAACGTCTCTCTGCATCTTGCAAAGCTGCCGTCAGTGGAAGAGACTGGTGTTGACGCCGCATCACCTTTCGCTCACGCCAAGAAGGTGGCCTATCCAGAGGGAGTCAAGGGTCGCACGACTATCACCAAAGCCGACTGTCTCATCGCCGAGAACGTCACAGTTGAGGAGAAGGTCTCTATCAAGGAGTCTGTCATTGGCGCCGGCTGCCAGTTGAACGAGGGCGCGAAGCTCCTGCAGTGTCTGCTGATGGAAGGAGCCCAAGTCGGCAAGAACTGCAAGCTCACAAGATGCATTTTGGGCAAGAGATGTGTCATCGGAGATGGAACAACCCTCACAGACGTTGAGGTTCAGGAGAACCTCATTGTGGAGGCTAAGAGTAAGTTCACAGACTCTGAAGAGAGGACGCCGATTGCTAACTCAACTACAGCCGAGGATAAGGACAATAAGCTTATGAGCTCTGACGGACTTGATGCTACGGAGGAGGAGATGCAGGAGGTGTTGGACGACATGGACAATGAGGTTATGGCTCAGAATGAGGAGGCAGTCGAGTAAGATGCAGCATCGATTCAAGAAAGAAAAAAAGCCTTACTCTCCATCTCAGCCAGGCCTCGCCGGCGTTGCCCTTCATCGGCGATCTCTTCTCTCGTGCTAACCTGGTGGTTCCCTTCTAGAATATCGTGAGCGCGGTCTAGTCCCAGACAAAAGCAATATTGAATGAAGATGGAACGACACACTCGACCTAGCCACCGGCGAGGACGGACCAAGGTTCACTAGACCGAACTTATGGGGCCAGTTTTCGCGAGTAAACATGTGCAAAGGGGCAGCAAGACATGGAGACACAAACACATAGAAACTTTGGACCGACTCAGGCGCCAAGAAAGGGCATTCGGCCCATTGGAGATAATTGAGTTGCTCCTAGCTTCTCGAGACGACTTCAACAGACCTTCCGACCACGGGTGGAGAACCGGTAGACATGTGCCAGAATCGCGGCGGCAGGCTGGTGTCCGCGGGATAAACGGAAGTCGAACGACGGCCTCCTGTCAGTGGAGAAACGCGGCCGATAACATTCCTGATGTTCGTCAGAGCCCAGGTACCAGCGAAGGGATCGTTCTTGCCGTGCTGGCTCGACGAGAACCCCTTGAACCCCTTGAACCCCTCTTTCAGGGACTTGTGGTGGCTTCATCAGCAAGACAACATCTCGAGCATCTATTCCCGGTGCAAGCTTCCAAGCCACAAGACGGAGGAGGTCCCAAAATCATCCGACTTTACTGGGCCGTTGCACCGAACATGGCGCTGAGAGACCGCTGACGAGGGGAGGTCTGAAAACCCCTCAATCGCGACTTTCCCATCACGGCGAATGCGGAGTTTCTCCAAGACTGCAGAATGAGAATCCAGAGAACCCCTTGATCTGCCTGACCCGGAGAATCGTGGACGAACTATTTGCTGTCTCCGACATCTACAGTACATCATCATCATTGGACCAGGGTTAGGAGAGACCAGCCGGGGCGGCGGCGGCGCTCTGCAGAAACAGCCCTTCCACCCACACATCCTGCCAGGGGGCAAGATTTGGCCTGCTGCAAGGATGCAATCAATATTGGGCCACTCAGAGGCCCGATTAGAGACAATCCCAGCCGAATCGAGGCTACGGTCCAAGCGGTGCCGGTGCCGAGCAGTCGACATCGGGCATTTGCTTACATGACAGATGTGAGCTATCACAATCCTTCATTGTGGTCTAAAGGAAAGTGCGCATTGTCCTCTCACCGTCCCAGGTTGGCGGGTGCGTGACAGATGCTGGTGAGGTATGGGCTAGCGAACAGACGGCGGATGATTTGCTGTTCCCCCTTTCGGGAGGATGTTCGCAGGGGCCTCGAGAGAGGAGGCGATGATAAGCTCTAGTTTTAAATCTGAATCGCATGCGCGGTCGTACAGAGATCTGATTGAATCAAATCTAGCAACAATGGCCGGTGGAGGCTTTCGACAGGCGAGCGAAGGAAGAGACGGACTAGCAGTCGTACGGCGGAGAAAGAGGACCAGAAAGAGAGAGGTACACCACATGAAAAAGGCCAGGCGTCTGGACAAGAGACAGGCGTCCTCCCAGGTACCTCAAGGAACGCGGTTACGCGGGATCACAGATGGTGAGACCGCGAAAGTGAGTCGTTCGCGCGAGAGTTGTGCGTTCCTCGTGGCCGTTGTGGCGAAGCACGAAAAACCTGGAAGTGCAGAGAGAGAGGAGGGGAAAAGCAAGAGACAGAGGCTCTCCCACGCGCGTGTTTGAGGGTGTTGGATCAACAGACGTGGACGACGCCCAGCATTCCTCTCGCGTGTGCGCCAAGTTTACAGGAAAAAGTAAGAATATGATGATGGATGGATGGTGTGCGCGAGAAAAGGAGCATTTCCGCGCCGGTTCGCCCCCAGGCACCCGGAGGTCTGTGGAGCGAACTGGCGTCTGGCCCCGGGGAGGCACCATTGGCGGCGAAAGCCGAGGCCGCAGGCTCACTTTCAAGTGTGTTCACGGTAATATGGAGTCGCGGAGGTAGTGCTGTGTCAGTTCTCGGTGGTGGCCTAACGGCCGAAGGTTGTGTGTGGCCTGCTTTTTCCGCCTGCTGCTACGGCGTTCGACGTGCCTCTTTCCCAGGGACAGGGCGGGAAATGGCACTAAGATTGGGGCGCGATGGGGTTGAATCATGAATTTGAGAAATGCGTGTGGTGGCACCTTGGTTCGGGGTTTGGACAACGTTCAGGTCCCAGGGCCACGCGCTTTTGATGGGCGTGCCTGGGCTACCGCACAATCTAATCCAGGACGCGGGAGCAACGGCTGAGCTCTGTCAGTGCCACAGCCTTGGCTATGAAGCAAGAGGCGATGATCGTCGACCGTTGGGTTTCTCTCCGGGGATGTTGCGGGATGAACAAAGGCCGTGAGCGAGTTCGTCCCAAAACGGACATCCTGTCAAATGCCACTGCGGGCGTTGATCGGATCTATCACGAAAGGCCCGGTTATCATCTGACCGGGGAATCTTGGACAAGAGGTCAGGGAGCATAAGCCAGCACCAGGCACGAAGGCCGGCCCGGGCTCCCATTGATGGAGGAGGAGGGGCAGTGGGGAGAGGAGGGGAAAAGCCGTGGTGGCCCCGCCCTTCAGCCGGCGACGAGCGAAGTCTATTCCGGGGTTATTCACAATGGCGTCTGTTTCCTGGGAGCGATTATGTCCCTTTCTCCACGGGCTCGTGCCACTCACAAGCGAGCGAGGGTATGGATTAGAGAGAAGGCGGATCCCGGATGCCGCCATTCTCGCCAGCCTGGGAGAAAGAAGCTCGGCCCTGTTCGAGAGCCGTGACGATGCATTCACGGGGTGATGGAGTGGGATGGGATTTGTCGACCCCTGTCCGCCTGAGTCTCGGCTTCGGCAGCTTGTCGTCGATCATGGATGGGCTGGGAACATGCTGCAGCTCGACCAGGGGAGCGAGGAACAAGAGTGGATAACGAGCGACCACTTTCCTTCTCTCTTTCTCGATGACGCCGCTGCAGGCTGCACAGTTTGAGTATTTTGCCCAGAATTATTTGGAAAACCACGGCTGCATCGACATGGGATGAGATTCAAGTGAATCTCCGAATGCTACGCTGCAGGTGTGATACAGAAAGATTAGACGAGTCTTGGATGCAATGCACGGATGTTGGTGTGCCTGAGTGAGTTGACTGCAGGCCTGGGGTGGTGATGGTGGTGGAGAGGAGGGGACAAGAGGCAGAGGAGGAGCAAGCGGACGAAAGAGAAGTGAGAGAGAGAAAGAGACACAGAGTTGGCAGCGGACCCCCCGGGCGGGCGCGCCAAGTAGCGCGCCGATAGACGCGAATTGCGGACGCTTGGGGTGACGCTAGCCACCGTCACGGCCCCTTGGTGTCGGACCTGGCTCCTACGAGTTATCGTGTCCTGCGTGTCTAGTCTTTGGGAGTGGTCCCGGAGATGCAGCCCGTCATATCGGAGGCTGAGGGCGAAGGCCGCCGATGTATGGGTCGTCCCAAGTGGTTGTTGACCTGCATCCGACCTGCAGCAGTCTCGGCCGGGGGCCAACATCCGTGGGCGTGGTGTGTGTGGTCACCATGCTGTTGGCCTTGGCTGTCTGCGTCAGAAACACAGAGAAGGAGAGAGAGCAAGAGCAAGAGAGCAGGACAGAGGTCGAGGAGGGCGATGTGCGGAAGAGGGTGTGGTGGTGGTGGGCTGGTCCCCTGTCAGTGATCATTCATGATCGGGACCAGGACCGGGACTGGGATTGGGACTGGGAAGCTGTGTCTAAACTTGGTGACCCGAACGGTCCCCGCTTTTCCTTTCAAGCGTCCTTTTGAGCCCTTCAACCCTTGTTCATCGCACTCTGCCGGGATCTGCTCTCTCAAGCTCGAGTCTCTCTCTCTCGCATTGTCGAGGCTCTGAATGGGCGACCCGATGACCTAAGCCTGAGCTGCACATGGGTTCGAGGCCAATGAGATTGAGTGATGAGCAGCAAGCATCATTCGCAGATCTTACCAATTGGATGGTGTGTGGGTTTCGTCCGCTTGCAGTTTTGCCCGTTTGGCCGTTTAATCCTCCCCCCAATTGAGTTCCCACTCTCTCTCTACTCTTTCTTTCAATCACGCAACAAAGTTTCCGCTCCTTCACCCAACCCGACGCAACGCTCTAGACTCACTCGGACGAGCGTTGCAACGGTTGGCCCTGACTCAAGTCCCTGGGCTTTTCTCAGCCTCTCTGTCACTTCCAACTCTCACCACAGTCCACACTATCAATCCGTCTCTCCTGATTCCCCTCCCCCTCCCTCTGTATGACTGCCAATGGCTCTTGGCCTGCTCACACATTCCGGACGCTCTTACTCGTTCAGTCTTCCCGCAGTTCTAGTCCCCTCTGGCTTCGCGTCCGTCTCTTCAGAACTGCTCAACATTTGCTTTTTGCACATCTCTCGTCTGCATCGTCCTGTCTCAGCGCCTCTTTTTTATGATGGGAGGATTAGCCACTTGGCTATGCCATCCAAGCGAGATGTGCATACCTAAGTTACGTCAGTCGCTGGCTCGCTGCTCATTCTCACTGTGTGGGCTCTTATTCCCTGGCTAGCGAAGAGCTAGCGACCGGGGTGCCAGCGCCGGCCTGCTGTTTCTTGCTTTTCCCTTGCCAGGCTTTTGGCGAGCTCTTCATGGCCATCGTCATTTCTCACATTTTGCACTGTGTCTCATATGCATCATACATTTCATCCGCGCGTTGGGTAATGAAGGCAACTGGAAAGAAAAGAGGCACACACACTGGCAGATTGTGCCTGCCTAAGTGTCGAAGCTTGCACCGCGGCCTGTGCCCGTGTCTCACACCAACAGCACAGCTGGCACAAGACTCTGTCGGCCCATTGAGCGCCGTACGTATCAAGTTATCAATCCTCCATTCCAGGCATGGCGTGTCTCCATTCCGCAAGGTTACACACATTCAAGCTGCACTCTTACACGCAGAGAGGACAGAGACAGACGCTGCGGCAGACGAGACACACGCACGCACGGCAGCAAGAGCCCCGGTACGTATCCCCGGGCGCCTTTCTCTTTCTCTCTCTCTCTCTCTATCGTCTGTGTGTGTGTGTGTGTGTGTGTGTATGTGTCTCCCCACCTGCTCACTCACTCGCTCGGCTGTCATGCCGTCTGGTCCCCTTTGGCCTGTCAAGCCCAATGTCTCCGACCCCACCACCACCACCACCACCACTGCCACTGCAGTTGGCTGGTCTGTCCCGCTACGCGACTGTTTTACCGCGACCTGTCATCCACTACGTAGTTTTGAACTATGAGCACGCGTTTCTCGTGCCCACTTCTCACTCTTACATATGACGATGGAGCCATCCTGCCTCCCTGCTGCTCGTTGGGTGCTCACCAGTAGGAGTCTACTGCCTGTCTCGCCTGTTCGGGCGTCCAAATCTGGAGATGGAAGAGAGATGGAGAAGACGAGCGCAAGGAAGTGGATTGTTCAGACCCCTGTCGCCCATCACCCTCACCCTTCACCAATCCAAGATCCACGAGCAAGGTGCAAGCCAAAGCGGTTCATGCAGGTCCTCTTTCTTCTTTCACCTCCTCTCCCCTGGGGGCGGCCGTGAGAAAATCTCCAGTTGCCTGGCAGTCCCTCGGCCGTGGGTTCGAACCCCCTCCCCTGCTCTGGCTCAATGTCGACTCGATCACTCTTACTCCCCCAGACCAGGGGTTTGCTCACCCAAAATGCAAACCAAGATAGAGTAGACCGGGTTGGCCTGGCCGCTTGGGGGCCCTTGACGAATGGATACAGTACACCACACAAGGACCACCAGCCTTTCCCAGCATCCAAACTTGGGACCTGGCTGTGTCCCCATGTCGGCTCCTAATTCGGAGTCTCTCTCACTTTCTCTCTCGCCTCTTGATCGCTGCCCAGGTTCCTCTGCATAGCCATGTTTTCTGGACAAGAGAAGAAGACCAACAAAGCTGGCCCGAGTGTTGGATCACCAGCTAAAAAGCCCGTCCAACGTCCGGGGCACCGTACCTGGTGCTGGTTCAGCTTATCCTCTCAAACTGACACATATATGTACTGGGTCGCGTTCATGGACCGGGCGATCGTCTCATTGTTTCTCAGGGACGACGAAACAGACAGGCCGAACTGGACCATCCCGCTCAAGAAACACTCGCACGCTGCTAAGGCTCTGGGCCCTCGTCCATCTGCGCCCATTAGATCGGTGGATCCTCTCCATGACTTTGGGGAGCCTCTTTTGCCTCCCTCCTGCATCTCAATCTTCGTTTCTGTCTACACGCCCCCCTCCCACGCCGCCGCCGACGCCTCTGCTGCTGCTGCTGCTGCTGCTGCTGCTGCTGCCCTTAATTCACACTCCACACCTCCCATCCCCACTATCACGTACTCAGACCTCGATACATTCCTATCTGGGGCTCACTGTCTCTAAACTCTGGTGTGTATTGATGACACTATTTCCCCATTCTGTGAGGATTGCCCTGCCCATCACTCTTTAGGGGCGTCATCTTCATCTCCGTCGCCCTCCGTTCCACGATATAACTTTGGTCGAGCCGCTCGTCTGTGGAACGTTTCTATAATCCCATCATTCTTCATCATCTATTCCACCCGCCAACTCGCTCCCTCTTCAGTCGACCACGCCCTCGACCGAATTTCACAAACGGAGCGCAATAACAACAACCGCCCAGCAACCACATACTCTACAACATCACAGGCACAATGATGTCGCAAATGTGGCAGCACGAGCAGGACCACTCCATGGATGGTATCATGGACTCCTTCCACACCGAGGCCAGCTTCGGCTTCGACGGTGCCATGTCCGTCGGCACTACAACACCAAGCTTCTCCGCCGCCTCGTCCGTCTACGATCCCAACGGGCCCTTCACCCCCCGCTCCGGCCGCTCTACACCTCACGACCAGAGCTCATCATCGCAGTCCACCATCGACTTCGACTCCTCCTTCTCCGCCCACAGCTCCTTCAGCTTCGACCATGCCTCAACACCAGACAAGAGCTACTTCCCCAAGCCCGACAAGGTCGAGATGGGCATGCCCATGCAGTATGCGCAGTCCGCCATCCCCCTCACGCCGTCGAGGAGGCAGAGCGCCGGCTACGGCAGCATGGACCATCTCGACTACAACACCATGCTCCACGTCACGCTCAACTCCCACTGCGTACCGGGCATGTCCTCGCCGCACCACCACAACCACCAGCAGCACCACCACCAGGAGCCGCAATACTCTCTCGCGCAAGACCTCCACTCCTCCCCCTTCGTGATGCCCACGCCGCACCGCCAGCTCACCAGCTCGACGCCGAGCAACGTCCACCAGAGCATCTGGAGCTGCAGCAGCGAGAGCCCCATCATGATGTTCGGCAGCGATGCCACGCCCTCCACCTCCCCCCTCCAGGCCATGGGCGCCGTCAAGCGCGAGACCACCCACTCCCCGTCACCCCTCCGCTCCTCCCCCACCAGCGTCGCCGCCTCCGCCTACCGCAGCGCCCACAGCCACGGCTCTCGCCGCCAGATCTTCGCCGAGGTCCAGCGCAAGACCCTGGCCCTGCAGAAGAACCAGAACGACATGGAGGCGCTGAGGCAGCTGCGTTCCATCCAGGTCAACCAGGACGGCTCCGTCCTCGACTGCGGCTCGGTGAAGGTGCGCCACGTTGCGCCCAGGAGGGAACGCTGCACCTACCCCGACTGCACCAAGACCTTTAAGCGCAAGGAGCATCTCAAGCGTCACTTCAAGGCGTGAGTTCATCATCACATGAGACCTTAAACACAGCCAACTAACAATCTCACCAGTACGCACGAGAAGGAGGTCGAGCTCTACACATGTCCCGCAACAAATTGCAACCATGTGTTCAAGGAGCGCCGGGACAACTTCGTCTCGCACCTGCTCCTCCACAAGCAGGGCAAGTCCAGCAGGACGCCGTACAACGAGAAGGCCGCCAAGCTCTACGACGAGATGTGCCTGCAGAGCAAGAGCCGCAAGCGCGTCAAGACCGGCAGCGGCAGCTCCAGCTCCAGCTCCAGCTCCAGCAGCAAGAACTGAGGTCGAGTGCGCCTGGCGCGGCTGTGAGACACGCAGGCCCGGGGGCTTGCGCTGCGGCCGAGAAAGAGGAGAGGGGACCTGCCAAGACGCGGGATGGCAGCAAAATTACGGCCGTTCAACCTCGCTATCCTTTGCGAGACAGGGCTGCTGCGCCTGGCACGCCACGCTGCGTGCTTCCTCCCCATCCTTGCAACGACATGACATGGGGGAGTTGGGGGCCCCGGGTGCCTTTGACCGCACCAACCAACCAACCAACAAACTGTTAAACAACAAAGTCACACAAAAAATTCTTAACCTGTAATAACTTTTCATGTTCCGTTGCACCAACCAAAACCAAGTTTTTGATTCCCGCGGGAGGCGTTCGTCAAGGAAATTGTCTGCATATTTTACATTGTTTCAGAGTTGGGAAGGGGGGGTCAGTTGGAAGGCAGGATGCTTTTGCTTTATCAGAGGTTTTATGGTGGCATCGGTTCTTTTTTACTACTACGCAACGACGTTACATGCATTCTTTTCTACGATTTACTCGACAAAACCACACACACAAAAGACGAGACACACATATTTTTATCATCAGACACAAAAACCTTTGTTCGGAATTGGAGACAAAAAAGATGTGAGAAAGATTGAAGGTGGGAGAGGAGGACTGCGGATTAGGGTGGTGCAAAGGCGCGAATTCCTGGGAGGAGAGGCCAACTTGTTTGTCTTAGTCTACCGTGGCGGCGGGATTCTGAAAGTCAACGGCGAAAAAATGGATCGGGAGGGGGCGGCAGATGACAGCTGAATGATGATGTTGCCCATCTGAGATCTCTCTTGATACACTGTACTACTCTGTACTGGCGAGGATACGAAGATCACTTTTTTTGCGATGCAGGCACGAGTGGAAGATTAGACAGATTGCTACACCATGAAGAGACAGCAAGAAGAGAGATAGCTGAGAACCGAAATCAAAACAGGACACATGCATGAGCGGGTCTTCCGCTATCGCAGTCACAAAAGATTTCAATGCACATTATTTGGAAGCAAAACAGCGAAAAACATCAAACGTTTGGTCATTTCTCTCGTGCGTTAGTCCCGTCTGCAGCTTGTTGAGGAAAAGCAGAACGACGCAGGTTCGCAGCACGCCGCGCAGGTCGCAGACGCAATCTTGGTTCAGCTTGCATCGTGCATGCCCTCTTCGGCCGTTTGGGAAATCGCAGTGGGGCCATGATTGGCGCAAGTACCGAGGCGTTCCCGATCTGGGCCTTCTTTTGCCTTTGCAAAGTAGCATCACTAATTCTCTCTCCCCCCTCCCCATCGTGCCTTGCGCGGTAGCATTCTTGGAGGGCCCTATCGACGAGCACTAAGCTGAGGTGAACCCTCCTCTCGAGGCTCATCTCGGCAGGTCCCTGTGCTGATCCCGACCGAGCGTGCGAGTTTAGGGTGCTGGCTGCTCCACTCACGCGCGTAAGGTGGATGGGAATAAAAGCTGGTTCGGTTGACATGCCTGTCTCAGATTCGGCGAAGACGCCGTGAGGGACGACTGCCATGGAACGTCCCTGTATATGAGGACAGCTGTACTGGTAGGTTCCGAGCCGTTCATCTCATCTCCGCTCAGATTGTGACTGTGCTCCATTATGTTAATCCAGAGGCGGAAAGGGTTCGTTCAACGGGCGCGGTTCAGGCCGTCCAGGGCCGTTTTTGTGAGCGATGTGGGCTCGGGAAAAGCTTCCGTGGTCCTTTTGGGCCCCCCTGTGAGCAACGAATGGGGGAAGATGGGCTGGATCACGGGACGAGGCGGATGGAGCCAGAGGGGCGCGCGAAGGGGACAGGGGCGATATCGCTGGAATCTAGGGGCTCGGTGGGAGATGGCCGAACGGCGACGATGATGGCATGGCAGGGGGTTGTGCATCAGGGGCAGGGGCGAAAATGCGAGATGGTGCGATGGGCAAAAGCCAGACTGCAGACGCCGGCAATTAGGGGACAGATGGGATATCGGAGAAGAGTTGGAAAAATCTCCGTCTGGCTTGTCTTGAAGGGGTTTGGTGATCGGGGGAAAGGCGGCGGCCGAGGGTGGATGCCGTGTAACCGCCAAACGTCGTCGCGGTTCTGGCGCTGTGAGCGAAGTTTTTGTCTTTCTGTTTCTGATATTTCACCACTGCCTAGTTCTACATAGTCTTTTTTGGTCGTCTGTCTACATCGGTCGTCGAAGTGACCGCTGTCCTTGGTAATAGCCGATCTCGGTCTTGTCACTTTGTAAGCCCCAAATTAGGTTTGGTGTGCATCTCGTTTCCTTGTTTATCTGAGCTGTCAATATCAGTCATAAATGATGGAAAGATTGGGCGACTTACAATCAGGCCATCATGTAGCATCTTCCAATCTAACCAACGCTCGGATCTGAGTCTTCATTGAACTCTGAAGAATGGATGATCCCATACGGCGTCGATCTTGGCCGGTAGCTCGGCATGCAACCAGGCGGAGGATTTTTTTCTTTGCTGAGATGCAACTATTGAGTGTACGTTTCAGGTTATGGCTTTGTTGTGTTCGTTTCGTCGCACAGCAGGAGATGCAGCTGATCGAATGCGGGCAGCTGCGCCATCTGGTTTGCCTGCTGCAGCTGCCCATCCTCGAACGCAGGGGTGACCGTTCCCGAGGCCTAGGTTGCAACGGTGACAATCACGTTATGCTACCAGTCGGGGATTTGTTAATTGAGCTGCTGATCGTAACAAACATGTTTCGATGTTTCTTTACGGATGTTTCCTGCGTCTTTCATTTACTTCAAACAACAGTTGTTCTCGGCCGGAGCCATACGGTGGCACGCCATATGAAAAGAAAACAGTCGCCTTTACTTTGCATACCCGCAAAGCAAACAAATGCACGAGTTGAACGGCAAGACCGAGATTCAGCTTATGTTAGCTGTATCCGTAGATGGTGGCTATACACTAGGCTGCAAGATATCGTCTTGGAAAATATCGAGAGCATGGATGTGAGCGGAATTCCGCCATCGATGATCTGCTTACGCTCGGTCGTGATGATTGCCATCATAACAGGGTATACAAGCTTGGCGATTGCTTGTTCCAGCTGAATGAGTGGATGAATTAAGGTGCGGTGTTGATGTGATTGACAGTTGACGGGGGGCCGAAGCGCAAACCTTCCCCAAAGCAAGGCTTCAAAGCCGAGGAGTGCGCCGTGCGCTGATGTGGGACGCGCCGGCGCTCGGCCGGCGACACGGGTAGCGGAGCTTTGGGTGGATTGGTCCGGGGAAGCCGTCATATGGGGCTCGGTGGGTCCCGGAGGCGCCATTAGCGCCGAAGCAGCCTCCCGACCCCGGCTCGTGTCACTTCTCTTATTCCGTTTCAGCTGGCAACTGTATTTGAAGGAAGAGATTATTGATTATCGCGTCTAGGCAACCTCTAATGGCTTGCTAGCAAACGGGGAAGGCTGGCGGATGTGGCGTAACTGTTCAAGCCTCCGGTCATTATGTAATCCAGCAGAAGCGGCGGCAAGCCCATCCTGGCCCCCACGGAGCCTGTTCCCCATCATTTCCGTCACATTGTTTATTCGTGTGCAAAGCAATTCAATACGTACGGACGAACCGCGTGGAGATGCACCTCACGCCCTCAGCTTCGGCCGGGATGCCTGACGTCAAGCAGCAGCCAACACTCAACATGAGGCGACAGAAGCAATCGGGCGGCCCAGCAAGCCTCGTTGCCTGCTTCACCTGTCCGTAGACAGGTGTGGTGCGCCCGGACTGTGTCTGTCTTGTCAATCTGTCAATCCGACTGGCAACGGCGTCCGTCCGTCACTGTCGTTGGGCAAACACACGTTGGACACGTGCGACGGTGCCACCACCTCGTCAATTCGTCTCATCGTCCGATCGCCTGCGCTTACTTGAACCACCAACACCACCATCTCATCCCAACAGCACCGACGACAGACGACAAACGACAAACGCGGGGCCCCTCGGTTAAATCGCCATTTCGTCGTCATTCTGGCACATCGTCGCTCACTGGAACGAGACCTGCATCATTCGCATTTCTTTCACCACCCGCGTTTCTCGCGCCACTTTCTTTTTTTTCTTGCTGCACAGTAAGGTACTGTTCGGCTCGCGGGCATTTCCTGCATGGCAGCAGCAGTCGAGGTCGCCGCATCCTCGTCGACGTCTCCATCGTCGTCTCTATCGCCATCCGTCACTGTCCGTCGTCATTTGCCATCGTCCGCCATCGTCCGCCATCGCCCACCATCATCAACCAGTGGAGGATCATCCGCTGTAACGCATCGTCCGCCGACAAGCTGTTTCATCAGGCGACAATGGCCCAAGACACCCAATTGCCATCGTACCAGGATGCTGTCAGCAGGCTCGACTGGCTTGAGCTTGTCGCACCATACGTTGAGTACAAGGACTTCTCCAGCCTTTGCTCTGTGAGCAGGCATTTTTATGCAATATTCGCTCCCCGCCTCTGGAACGACCCGTTGGTTGCCGTCCGCCGATTGGGACTGGATCCCAGCGACGACCTTAGCTGGTACCTCACTTTTGCTTTCGATCGCGTGCAGCACATTAGACAGTCTACCCTGTCCCTCATCACCACCCTTGACTTCCGTGTGTTCGCCAAGGACACCGCCCACTTCCACAATACCAACAGGACAATACCAGAGACCCTGCGTTTATTACCTAGAGTACTTCCAAACCTTCGGTGTATTTTGTTGGACGGTCACACCGAGGCCGACCCGGCCACTTTGAATGCGGCCCCAAATTCGGGGGCGAAGCCCCCGCTGTTGGTGCTGAGCATGGCGCACTGCGAGGCACAGCTGCCGTCGGCTTTTTTCACCTCCAACGTCCTCCAACACCTCGTCTATCTTGATGCATCCGGTCTTCCGGGCTCCCTGCAGCCGCTGTTGGCGGCAGCTCACGGACGTCGCCATCTGTGCCATCTGAAGGTCCTCAAAGCAAGACGTCGGGAGATCAACGACGGGCTTGCTTTGCAGCTTTTCCAAGCTTTCAAAGGCAGACTGTGGAGCTTAGACCTCAGTGAGAACAACATTACCGATGCAATCATTGACGAGTTCGTCGCATTTTGCTTCAATAGTCCCTCGTTACGGTCTCAGTCCCGGTTCATGGCGGAAGGTAAACTGTCATCCGACGGCCACGGTAATGACTCCCACGGCAGATTCGTCTCTATCCATGAGTCTGACTGGAGCGGCACCTTCAAACACCCGGAGCGACACTTCGTCGATGCCCCAGTGTACTCCGCCGATGCGACTCGGGACCTGCAGGAGGACGAAGCAGTCCGGCCCAATGGCAGTGCGCCATTAAGGCGAGACATCGCGGATCACGTTAAGGCCGCACTCGCAGGAAGTATGGATCGGCCGGTACCTGCTTGGGCCGAGGTGCCGCATCTCGACGTCTGCACTGCGCCCGCCGGGATCACGCATCTGCACATCTCAGACACGCATATCACCTCTGCAGGCGTTGAGAGGTTGATCAGAAGCTCCCAAGGCCAGCTCGAAGAGCTGTCTTGCGATGGCCTGGCCTTCCAACCCGTGCAGCGATCTGATGCGAGGCAGTCGCTCCCATGGCCAAAGGACGTGCGGCTATCCGGTGTCTTGGGTTGCTCGCACGTGTTCCGACCTGTGTTCTCGTCCAATCTGAGGGCTCTTCGGGTTCACCATTCGCTTGTTACCCAGATACCAACACTGGAGGTAGAGGCCTTCTCAAAAATGGCGTGCAACTGGCTGGCGGAGACCACCGTCCGGGAAAGGTCCGAAATGGCCTTCTCTCAGGCGTTTGAGCCAGATATGAACCCCCGACTGACATCGCTTACCTTGACTAATATCCCCCGCCGGTCAAATGGGCCTGTAATTGAGATCTTGGTGCATTTCCTAAAACTTTTGGGTTTACAAGAGCGGGCAATACAAGAGACGTCGTCGTCGTTGTCGGTGTCCATGTCCTCCACTCGGCGTTGCCCTGCACTGCTCCGCGGCGTCCGCCATCTTCGTCTCGAATTTGAGGCTGAATCAACAGAGGACTCCGCAGGGTTCTCGACATCAGACGACCTAGATGCCGGGGATCTTCTGGACGGAGGCGAGTGCTTCAGCTTTTTCAGCGACGAGCTGCATCAGCCCCGCCCCCAAAACGCCACCAAAAAGCAAGCGGCAGACGTCGAGGCCACTGCCATGCACCTGGCTGACCCGGCAACGGGCCGCTTTACTTTCTTTCCGTTCAGTGAGTATGAGGGTGAATACATGGACTTTCCCGATACATGGCATGGGCAATCTTTCCAACGAAAAGTCTGGATTGGACCCGGTGTGCCGGCTCCCGCCGCAGTTAATGAGTATATGAAGTTAGTACAACACTCAGTGCTCAGAACCAGAGTCGGTCCCGCAACACCTGACCACATCAAGGCGGGGGTTCCACCGGGCGCACTGCTCTTCCATGCCGCGTGGGACGCTATTGTCATGCCACCGGAGCTGAAGCCTCCGAAGCCCGCAGAACTCCACGGAATGCGGGATGTTCTGGAGGCGATAAAGAAATTCCGGCTCGAGAGCAGGGCTGAATACGAGGCAGCAAAGAAGGCGGCCGTTGAAGGCATGGCTGGAGTTAGCAGACCTCTCCAGCATTCCTTTTGGTCCGGAAAGCTCGAAGTTTCTATTCAGCAGAGCGTGGCACACTATCGAGCGCCAAATTACTGGCGGTAGCAGCTTTCAATGTTCAAATGTCTCTTTCGCAACGTTTTGTTTCTGACTCGTCTCTTTACGGTGGTTCAGTCCCAAAGCATTTTGGTCATTTGTGATATATACGTTGTTTTGGAATAAGTATGAACAGGAAAGAAGAAGGGGATCCAGCTTCTCAAAGACACTAATGCCAAATCCGCATGTCTGTCTCAGCTTGCGCAGAACTCCACAACTAACCAACTGACAGCTCATCCGCACTAGCGTTCGCGAGCTGACCTAAGCCCACACTCACACTCACTCAGTTGAGGACCGCAGTGTACGCCGAGGTGGTGAAGACGGCGTTTGAGCCGACGAAGGGCTCGGTGCCGGCGCCGATGCTCTGCAGGATCTGGGAGGAGGGCAGGCCCTGGCTGTTGATGAGGTAGGTGACGAAGGCCTTGAGGTCGCCGCTGAAGCTCTGGACGTTGCTGGGGGCGACGAAGCTGAAGACGGTCATCTGGCCGTTGGTGCCCTTGTACAGGTTCCAGGTGCGGCCGGCGACGGTGGGGGTGGCGATGGTGCTGCCGGTGGCGGAGATGGGGCCCGCGCCGCCGAGGGAGCCGAGCCAGATCATGATCTCGTACTGCGCGGAGCCGGAGGCCGTGGAGGAGGTGAAGAGGTCGTAGGCGACGTTGGCGACGAGGCCGCTTCCGGAGTAGCTTTGTGTTGTCATGTTAGCATTTTCCTCTCATTTCGACGGTTAGGGGATGGCAAGGGGATTTTGATCACGTACCTCCAGTTCCAGGTCGACGGGATGCTGCCGATGGAGCTCAACGCCTTCTTGGTGATGCTGACGACGGCGTTGGCGTACGACTTGACGTTGTACTGGCCGCCGGACCAGCTCCACTTGGTAGACCAGACCAGGTTGCTGCCGGACAGGCCGGTCAGGGTGGTGCACTGGCTGCCGGTGCCGGAGGACATGCCCCAGAGGTTGTTGTAGACGGTGTAGGTGCCGGTAACGGCGGAGTCCCACTGGCCGCAGTAGGTCGACGCGCGCTTCTCGACGGTGGGTGTCGGCGTGGCGAGGGCCGCAAGGGGCATGAGGGCGAGGATGGCGGAAAACTTCATTGTGACGGGACTCGGGACTGGGAGTGTGGGGCCGGGTGCGGGATCAGAGACGGGCTTAGGGCAGAGATTAGATGAACTGATTCGGGCTGGAGTAGGCGATTACACGATATCGATGGCCATCATATTTATACATATGTCAAAGGTCGGATGTGCGATGATTTGTTTTGAGTTTCTTGACGATAATAGAACAAGCTCCATCACTCATGTATTTTCCCGTCAGCCGGCTTCAATTCAATCCATGTGGAAGACCCCGTTCATCCGCGCGAATGGTTACACTGATTTCATAGCTCCCATTCAGAAAGGTAACCTACCTTCCGTAAAGACCCCAGAAGGGGAGGTCACGAGAGATCTAACATGTCAGGGGCTGACAGCTTATTTACCTGGGGCAACGATGATCATGCCCTCTCCTGATTTAACGTCCCTGTCGGCGGCAATTCGACAGCACAGTCACATCTGAGCTAGCACTAATTCTCGTGTGCGATTGGCGGCTCCGGGGGTGCTGTCGGGAACCGGAAGACGGGGCACACATGTTGCGGGGATTTGTCGAAACCACGAATCAGGGGAACCCGGGTGTTGGGGAGACGGCAGGAGAATCACAAGTGACGCGATATGCTCGGTAGCTCTTCCTCGTATCATCCAACTCAAATTCGACCACTCATTCACGCTGTGCTAAAGAATCTATGTGGACTATATCTCAAAGTTCCCATTTTGCAGTCTAGATGTCATTCAAAGTTCGGAATAATTGACAGAATCTTCACCAAAGCCAAGGCTTGAATTTCCTGGTACTGCCGACATAGCTTGGCGCATCCACTGATTCCACTCTCATGAATCTCTGCGTCGACGGGATTCACGGGATATTTCCTTGCCCTGGTACTGGAACTGGGACTGCCGGCGAATGCGGGGTTGACTGCCGCATCCGCACCCCGGACTCCGACCTGGATGGTGGGGTAGCAGGCGGGATCAAACCTCTGGGATTGGAGGGAATGAAGAAGACCGTCAGTTTTGGGAAGCGCAGCGGAGAGTTGTGCGAATTGAGCCCTCTGTTCACATGGATCATTTACTTGACTGCGTTGCTCTTCGCCTGACAGCTCAACGGTATGGAATTTCACAGACACATTGATCATCCGTTGCCGGCTACTCCAGGCGGATGGGCTTCGGGGTTAGTCCCGGAGTCTGGCTGCTCCGCGCTCCGGTCCCATAAGGTAGGCAATACATTACGCACATGGTACACTCGATCGGGTCTCCCAGGCGATCTCCTGATTGACGATTTTGTCCCCGATCGGCATCGGCAACATCTCTTAGCCATTGCCTAGTGTTGGTTAGGACTCAATATTCTGTTTCAAGAGGGAGATTCAAACGAGATGGGATTCTAACTCTTCCTCACGCGCGACTCCATAATTCATTTACCGATTGACGTCACTTGCAACCAGCCAGAGAGCGAAGATGGCTCCGGGCTCATCAAGGCATTTCATGTCAGCTTAGGCTGAGAAACAAGCGACATACGGGCAACCAACGGCATCATATTCCAGCCATGAAGACTCAATTGAGATAGAAAGACATTTCCAAACAGCCTATTGTGAGTGAGCTGGCGCCATGGCTCACTTCAGCTGCTCCCCGCCGTGAGCCCTCGTGGTGAAGAAGGCCTGGCTGACAGCGCCACTCAGTCTCCAGTTCTTCCCAAAACCTTCCGAATGGGAAGATGCAAAGGAGAACCCTCGCGGAGGAAATATTCACTGAATTGTGAGATTGTGATAATTGACAAAGGCTGCGATAATTGGGTTTTTTTTTTACCCCTCCAGGCGTTCTTCGTTAGCATGGCGATGGCCATGACGGCGTCGAGAACTCAGTAACTCTCCCATGTTTGGTTTTTCCACACGCTTGTCTGCTAGCCTCGGGGTGGAAGCCTCTGAGAGGAATGGTTTTACATCGCCAGTTTTTTTTTTTTCTTGGTCTTCGTATCTGCGCTTCGCGTGGCCAGCGGTTCTTACGGATATGAGATGTGAGCTGGGAAGGGTCATCCACCATGGCTGGGTAGATTACGCCATTTGGAGGGAAGACGCCAGTGAACATTGAACGCCTCCCAAGAGCTTGAGGGCGCCAGGGCCCAGCGACCCCCCGGGGGACGCGTCTGTTGGTGACCCTTTTCCCACAATCTTGGGACGATCGACCCCGAACCTGGCAATTGTCTTGGATGCATGTCTAGCCTTTGTCCTTGGGCCTTCCTTGCCCCTGGCCCGCGGACGTGCGTCGTGCCTGGCATCTGGTGGAGCCGGTCCCCGACGCGTCGCGACGGGGTCCACGATGACAAGTTAGCGATAGTGGTGATGGTTGGGCGAGGACAAGGGGGGGCGTGTTGGTACTTAGCGGCGGGTTCAGCTGAGTAGCGCGGCCGGGAGAACGGACGCAACTCTAATCCGAAGACATTGCTTTTCGTGAGCCCGGGGCGTGTGAGATTGTTGACTCTGAACTCGTGTCTTTCGTAAACGCACAGGAGAGGGTTTGTGTAGGCACTAGGCTTCCGGGACGAGGATACGAAACCCCGAGGAATGGGATTTGAGTTGTTGTGAATCCCTGAGGGCAACTCAACACCACACTGTCTCATCTGGCGTGCGTTCCCGATCGGAGCTGTCCATGGGTGGGAAGCCTTAGGCAGGATTAGACGGAAAAGGTTCCACGTGCTTGGGACCATGTGCAGTGAAGTCGAGGAGGCTCAAATTGCCCAGAAGGCAGAGATGAAAGGGTGGTGCAGGTGAAGTCACACTGTGGCAGGGGTCGAAAGGAGACGGACTGAGACACTAGAGGTGAGCCGGCCGGGACGGCTTTTGCGGGCCTGTCTGGGCCAGGCGCGGATTGGACAGACCGAGGAACGGGCACTATCGGGGAATGAGACGTGGTAAATCGCGCGGGCGGGAGCCTAAAGGCCCAGCGTTGAATGTGTGTGTGTGTGTGTGTGTGTGTGTGTGTGTGTTTCTCGGTGGCTTGGCTCTCATAACGGGCTAGACTTGGCCTGTTTGATGTGTGTGTCTATCTTGACATTCTCTACCCACGATTCAGTAGATTCGGGGTCGAGACAAAATGGACTGGCATGTGTCGGATGAGGCACTTGCAAAGTTCTACTAGTTCTCTTGTCCGGCTTGTTCCCATTGTTTTCCACGGGGGCTAGGCGTGGTTCGGGCGAGCTGACCACGCGTCTTGATGCTGGGAAGAATGCAATGTTTGAGAAACGCCTTCAAGGGGAGTTTCATGAAAGACTTTGTGACGATGGAGGGCGGAAGGCGGATGGAGAACTTTCAAACGTGTCGCCGAATACCTTGTTGATCTTCGATATCTCAGACGACGATCTCATAAGGCCGTACGGCTGTGCGGATGGGGAAACGGAAATGAGGCTTGATACCTGTGTCTTGTGGCGTCCTTGACGTGCGTGATATCTCTGCACAACCCTTCATGCCCCGTCTTGCATGTGGGCTTGCTTACGGGCGCTGTCCGGATTCTCAGTACATGCATGTCTCTCCCCGATATCTGCAGGTCGACACATTGGGAAAACTACAACTGCGTTTGGAGGTTAGTCTCGCTGCCTCCAGGGACGAGGCTACGGAGCGCCACTAGGGTATGCAGGAAGATAGGATCCGGGGAATGTTGCAGGTGTGTGAGTGGGCGTGGTGGGCGTGCGTGAGAGTCGCGTTCTGGGGGGGAAAAGACTTTCCAGTTCCCCTTCCTCGGTCTTGGATTCTGCGACAGGTCGGTTTTCATGGGTGGTTTGCTGCTTTCCGGCCCCCACTTGAACTGAGATCCATGCTTGCGAGGGGTCCCCAAATGACTAACGGCCTTGTCCTGGGTTTTTGTGGTTTCTGTCTTTGGCAGCCAGAGGTATTTGCGATTGGTGCATTAGCGCCTCCCAGCTGAGCAGCCCGCAGGACTCTTGCAGCCCTCGATCGAGATCTCGATGACGACGGGCTGGTGCTCCGGGCGTTGGTGCCGGGTACCTGAGTTCGTAGCAGCGGCTGAAGTCCGAGGAGGCCTATGGCTGTCGCCGAAGACCTCAGCCCCTGTTCGGGGATCGATGAGCAGGGAAAGATGCCCCCAGTTTCGACATGTTGGCTATCAACTTGGCATAAGAGAGTGCTGGAATGTCAGGTCTTCATTGATGCCCGTCAAGTCTCACGAGCAAGCCTTAGTCCACTTGCGGCGCCCGCCGTTCTCCGTCTACTTTCTCGCGGAATGAGGCAGGTGAAATCCGGTGACGGTGGAAACCAAGGCTCTTGTGCACCCCCCCAAATAAGTTATCGGCAGGAGCGGAAGTTCAGGAACTGAAATGAGGGATTGTCACATCGCGGTCCTAATCACATCCCAAGCCAAAGGTTTTGTTCCATCAGGCAGTTCTTGTCCTGCAATGCAACCGCACCATGGTGACTGATAGACCATGATGTAATCTTCTGGTCTGTTCCTTTAAGAAGCATGGGAGAGCACTTTTGAAGAAGCAGCTGTAATGTTTGTAGACTGCTATAGAACTTTTATCCTCGCAGTTTCTGTCTTAATGTTTTGAGATATAGTACTCCAGAGTCCAGATAATGTAGTTATAGACAGTGATCGAGTTCTGGAGATCTGACTTCACCCATTTGACGACCGCGACTCTCTGCTGATTAGCGGGCAATCTTGTCGTATTATACCTGCTTGAAAAATATCTCTCCAGTAAACAAATCGAAGAAGCCAATCAACGGTCATGCTGCTGCTGAAAGTTGACCTGGATATCAAGGGATAGAGCGTGTTGTTTTGAAGGTCTCGTGAAATAACTCGAGTTTGACGGCGAGTTGAGAGTACAGATGATCCGTTCGACGGATTCATCTCTCATCAATTTGCCCTGATAAACCTTTCTTCACCGCTGTGTCCAAATGATTTCGTCCCAAGAACCCCGCTCGTTGTTTCGTTGGAACAAACGACCATTGTGGAACCGGAAAAGGCTTCCGTATTCGTAGACCAGGTGGCCAGTCTCTTCGATATCTAGTGGCGTCTCCTCAATGGTTGGATCTTCTTCAGTTATGGCGTCTACGGCTTCAGCAGCCCGAACTGGAACTTCAGGTTTGCGTACTGATAGCTTCACCTTCTTTGCTGCTATCACTGTCTGTCATGTGGATTAGCGTTATCTGGCAATCCGGTATCATTTGACCGATGCGAAAAAGGGGAGATATTCTCACCTGACCGATCAAGGCCTGAACAGCTTGTACATCTCCCACGTCGCAATCCACGTAGCGGACTGACTCCAGTGCTTCAGCCAATTTTCTTCCACGAACGGAGGATGCTGCAAACTTGGCAAGATCTTCATCCCGAATTTTCTCATCACGCCCTTCATGAGTGCCGACGATGATATATGGAACACCAGGAAAGATCCCAGAGATCTCCGGTACCCAACGTTCCCCGACTGATTGAAACTGGGTATCGGAGTATTTTCGCGAAAGAAATAGGAAGACGTCTGCTTCCGAACATGTCATATTCATGAGAGAAGAATAATCCTCCACTCCAGTCGTATCGTGAAGCTCGAGGTCAACATAAATGTCATTCAATCTGATGAGCGTCAGCTGAAGTCGCAATAGCTTGCTTCCTGGAAGCAAAGTTCATTATTCCAAAAACATACCTCACAGTGCTTCGCGAGCAATCAGACCCCTTTGGGATGTCTGCATGTGCTGCAACTGGGGCATCGCCCATGAAAGTGTGAATCATCTTGCTTTTCAAAGCGTTCGAGTCCCCTATCACGACCACTCTGCATGAAAATGAGCCGAATCTCATCCCAAGGTTGATATCTAAACTCACTTTACTTTTGGCAAGACTTTCGATGACTCCATATTTGGCACTCTTCTTACTACAGGGATCTCAGGAGTCTCCACGGAGGTTGATATAAAACTTCGTATAGAAGTCTGTCGGTTCCAAGCCATTGCAGGCCTCGGGTACGATGTGTTTTGGATTGTAGCCCCCCTTAACTTACCCTGCGGGCGTACAGGAAGAGCTTGATCCATGAACATGGCGGAGAAGGTTGACCCTGGGGCAACCAAGTGTATGTCATTAAGGGTGATGGGTAGGCGGAAGGCAGAAACGACTGAGATGTCATTTAGACTGAGACCGGAGAGCATGCTCCACGCATTTGTGGGCGCAGTTGACGTTGTGTAAGATACGTCGCACTGATTCGAGTGAGAACGACTGTACACTCTCGACCTTTGAAGAGCAATCTCAAAGTCCCATCTTGCAAAATCAACTTGTCTCGAAGACATGGACGACGATGGCCTGGCTCTTGAAAATGGTAACGAAGTCATACTGCGTAGTGAGCGGCGACTGGACATGATTGACATTGCGTCATCCATGAACTTGACGGATCGAACATCTAAAGGACCTCGGTCTTCCATAAGCCGCAAATGTTGGCCGAGAGTTCTGTTCTGCTCGAGGACCTGCTCCATCTTGACAAGCATCTCATCGTAACAGCGAAGCGCCTCAGCGTTGGAGTGGCTACAAAATAGTCAGCCTCGTCATGTAAACGGAAAGAGATTTGATTGAACGATGCCTTTGGAGAACGCTGACGATTAACGTTAGCGACGCCTTTTGAGACTCTAATCGAGGTAAAAGACTCAAGACCCTCTTCTCGTTCCAAACCCATCGCAACCGATACCGGAAGCCATCCTTCTGGCAAACGAGCGATTCAAGCTTTGAGAGGGTAAAGACTGCATTCGTAATGATAATAGCGAGATGCTCTAGTTGAATCAATCCTTTTCGAGATGCTGAAAGATGATGAAGCGAGTCTATCATGGACTGAACGGAAGACAATGCCAGCTTGATCTCCCCAACGGCCTCCAGTGTTGCCGCTGCCGACTGTGGCGCATTTGCAGTGCTGTCGATGAACCCGGATACAACGGTGTAGACCTTTCCAGCTGCAGCCAGTAGGCCTGCAATGGAGGCGGCAATGCTTAGAGGGTCTGCCATTTGGGGACTTAAGTGCCTGAATGTATAGTCAGTCAATTAACAATAGATCTACCAGCCCGCTCCGAATGTCCTTTTCTGGGGATTTAATATGCTTGACATGCAACACCCATCGCGGTGCCTTTCAGGCCAATATGCAGGGGGTAAAAGCTAGTTGCAGACCATGATACCTGGGCTGCATCGAAGACGCGCTGTCCTGCAGCCTGCTGTAGACCCTGGTTATTTGCCTAATCTCAGCGCACTTATTTCAGCTGCGCCCCGCGTTGTCAACCAGTAGAAAACACCAAAAAGCTGAAGATGAATTAGCGAGCCAGTAGGAGACAACTCGAAGATTTCTCCCCGTAAGGAAATTACACAGCCCCTTCGTTTACGCTTGAGGCGTCGGACTTGAATGGCAAGGCATCGTGAGGCAACCGCAACCCTGGCTTGCCGGTTCTCAAGGCGTTATTGGTGTATGCTGGCGAACTACCCCGACATCAGCTGATAAAAAATGCTCAACATGGAGCTTTCGACTGGGGATTGTTGATGTCTAACCGGTCGTGCGTGGTCTCGATTCTCAGTGCAGATAAGTTGCTTAACCCATCGCATTGGAAGCGTCCTCCGTTTATTTGATTTGCCGTGTTCTCCAAACTGGAACTTCAAGTTGAAGGCACATGCCAAGCCTGCCTGTCTCCGTGTCAGCCACACCTGCACCTTGAGCGCTGGCTTAGATTTCGGGGACACTCTGGGACAATTTCGCAGCAATCTTGCCGCCTTGATTATAATTACTCCAACATCGAAGCTTCCGCCTTCATCACTGTCAACTCAAGTGCGAACACTCATCTCACCGCCGTCAAGATTCGCTCATATCATGTGTCATACTTTCCATTCGTCCGGCATTTTAGTTTCGGTCGATCTGTTATGCCCCGGATGCTGGTTAGTGGTGACTGCATGCGTAGTGCTCTGGCGCGGGAGGCAGACATGAGACAGTATTTGCTTAGACTCGTTGAAAGAAATCAACAGCATTTGATAACAGGCTCTTAGCCACGCACTGCGATTATTTTGGCAATCTTTGGTATACTAAAACATCTATCAAAGTCATTAAATCTATCCAGAAAATGAAGGTGAATTCTGGCATTTCTACAGGTCAACTAGCCCAGACAAGGCTGATTTAGGGAGAGCTTGAGTGAAAGCATTGTCCGAATAAGCCCAGGTTGACACGTATACGAGTAAGTGCCCTGAGATTTAAGGCTGGAGACAAAATAAGGGACGAAGAGAGAAAGCTGCTTGTATGTTTGCATGAATTTGGCGACATGGCCGCGTCGCTTATGTAGATACAATCCGGCCATGAACAAAACCTGGCGGGACAAATCCCCGCGACCAAAGACGTTGTCGAGACCAACAGGGAATGGGTTAAATCATTCGTAGATAAATTGCTCCAAACTGAGGAAGAGTCTCAATCGCGATGGCTTGAAATATATTCTCCATCGAGTCTCCGCCGTCGATATTCTGCAACCCTTCAATCAACTCCTTGCAACTAAGCTCATTCGGCTTCATAGGGCCTTCGGCAAAGTCAGCATCTTGAAGACTTCGCATCATACCCCCTCAACGAGGCATTAGAAGATGCAGAGATTTGACATACACAACGTTCAGCACTCCGGATCTCCGTTGTCGCAGCAGACAACTTGCGTGTCCGTTCCGCGCAGGAAACAAGTGTTTGCGGGGCAACCACCGTCGTAGAAGTTGCAGTCAGCCGAGACAGTGGCCGCCCAAAAGAGAGCCGCAACAAGGGCGATAATGTGGTTGGACAGCTGCATTTTTGTTTTGGTGCGATTAAGTTCGAGATGAGGTAGTTGAGAAGACGTTCTCCAAATCTGGGATATCTCGGCGACGTGACTTTATACTTAATTCGAACGCTTTTTAGTATGGCCAAATGTTGATGCTCACTTTCGGCGTAGCCGACGCCAGTGACTGAACATTCAAAGGCTATGTTTACTCATCACGGCGTAGCTGGGTCTTTTGCGAAAGCGAAGGTTTGGATTATACTGCTTTCAAGTATTTGCCAGGGATGATGTGCTAAGACAGGAACTGAAATGCGCTGATCTGTGTTGTGTACCTGAGCAACCTGAGTCGTACGTCATTATCTGAGCCGTTCAGAGAGCGCGGGTTAGCCAGACTACTTCTCGAGACCCAGGGGGCCCCTTAAAATAAATAAAGTTTTCTCAGTCTCGTCACAACCCTGCGGTGGAGCATGAAGGGGTTGAATTGTTAATCAATAACAACACAAGTACGCAGACAGTCTTCTTCCACAGCATGGCGAATTGATTCAATTCGAAAGACAAGATACATGCAACCGTCCTGACATTTTATCTCTTCACGCCTTCTTACTCCGCCTCGGCTTCGGGGACTTGGCCATAAGCCACATGGCTATAGCGAGTCAACATCAGCCCACCGGAGCCTACTGCATAGATCGAGGTGTAGGGGTACTTACAACTGCGTATAGCCATGGTAACGGTTAGACATCATCTCTTTTCGCACTTCGGCGAAGAGCACCTGGGCCTCCACTTGAGTCCACCCAAGGACTGAGGTAAAGAGCCTCATATTATAAGCTTCGAGCCCGTCCATGATCTGGATCACGTTCATATGCCCAAGATCTTTCAGACGCGCATCCTTCGGCCATGTGCCTATCGGAATCTTGAACATTTTGTGGCGAATGTTAACGAATCCAGCGTCTTTCAGCCAGCCCTCAAGTTGAGGGCCAGGGCATGGGTCCCGGCCTATCATCTGACAAGCCTCAAGAAACATTCTGTCCATCTTCATAGTGTAAGTATCTTCGGTGAGAGTGCCATCGTCGCAATAATAGACAATGTCCCAGTCTTGGAATTCAGCCCAACCGCCTGGATTAGTGTTCCTAAAATTCGTTGGTTAGCAGAACGGCCTTCAGAAGACGGCTGATTTAGCTGCTTACTCGAAGACATTCTTCGCCAGTTGAGGCCAGTCTGCAATTGCTCCCGCCATAGTACGGCTGAAGATGAAGTCATACTTTGGCCCGATCCAAGGGCTCTCGACGTCATCAACTTCGAATTTGACATTAGGCGGAACCCTAATCATTCAGCATGACTTGAGAAACACATGGGCGTCAAAGATAACTCACCATTCCATCTGAACGGGGCTCAGATCGTTTCCAATTACCTAGAAGTATTAGTGTCAGGAGAGTAAAAGCTCTTGAGTGCAGCGTACCTCAGCATTGGGAAACTCATCGGCAATCTGAACGGCCCCTTCGGGTTGTTAGTGGTGGTTAGAAGGGACGCGGGAGATTGACCCACAAATTCCGGTTCCGGTGCCAATATCCAGGATTCGATGGACCCGATTGGAGTCAATTGGAGCGTGATAAAGCTTCCCCTCCATCACTTTAATGAGGAAATCAGACAGAAAGTCAAGACGGTCGAGCTCGGCCTATCAGTAAATGCTAGTGTTAGAAAAGTTCGCCTGCTAACATGCTGCGCACAGGACTAAAGATGGGATCACCTCATCGTTGGGACCATAGTATGCTGAGTTGTGATTAGCAACGAAGTAGTCATACAACAGTACGACTCACCACCGTGGCGAAAGGCATGGTAGCGGCGACCATGCTCGGTAGGGTAATCGACCACGCTAGAGCTCAGCGATTTCGTATACGCGGAAACAGATCTACACAATGAGCGCATGTTGAAATCAAGAATTCCTGGACAACCTTACAATTGATCATCTGGAATTGGATTGTCTTCGTTGTCCTATACGTGCTTTGAGAAAAGGCATCAACGTTCGGGAAAGGGCGAGACAAACCTGTTCATCGACCTCAATCGGGGTTTGCTGAGCCCCGGTATCACCACCCTCATCGCGAGCCGCGTGCCCTTCAGGGGTAGAGCCTGGCACAGTGGGTGAGGCGGTCTTTGACCTTGAAGGGAGGGTCCAAGACTTTGGGGATGCTGCGTCTGCCGTCGCCTGTTCTGCTCTCGGCGAAGAGACTGCTTCTTCCGCTGCAGAGAAGGTTGCTTCTGCTTGTGGAGGAGAAGCCTTCGATGGAGAAGTTATCTCCACCGATTGCGATGGTTTGGGGGCGTCAGCCATATTTTGCTTAAATGATAAGACTCGACAACGATAGTCGTGGGAAAGGTCTCGAAAAACGGTGAATACTTGAAGAACCCGTCAAGAAGTGGGAAGAAAAGGCTAGAAAGAGGGGATCAATAGAGGGATCCAGCCAACATAAATAGGACCTGCAGTGGGTTTCCAGTATTTCCTCAAGGCCTGGTGACCTACTGTTGGTGCAAGATGCGTACATGCCCAGTATGCAGATGCACGAAGCATTTTCCTAATTAAACACACAGTACTCATAATGTCCAGGGTGTGGAGGTGATCAGTGTCTGCCAATGTGGGACCGAACCTCCAATAGGATTTGGCCCGACGATTCATCCCCAATATTCTTCGACATATGCATACTGCGTAAATCAGCACAGGCTGCGGGCCTTGTTTCCTCTTCAGATCTATTTCTCCAGTCCGAGGGCTACAGTCTACATGTTGCTTGACATGGGATAAAGAACATCACGTGGTTGTCATACAGGCATCTAAGGCATCCACGATCATTGAAGCCAGACGCGGAAGCTCATTAAATGGAAGAGAAGATTTGGTGCGTTCATTCGGCGCATATCAGCGAGTTGACTGAAAGCAGAGCCATTCGGCGCCCGTGTCCCGCATCACTGGTGGACACTAGCAACTTGACGAGAAAGTATCTGGAAAGGTGCTATTGTTTGAACCATCAGATGTTAACCATTTGCTTAACTTATAAGGTGCTAAATACTTCTATTGAAGAGCGCAATGCGAAGGAAAGATGCGGACCGCAAGTAGCGCGTCCATTATTTTGCCGCTTCAGACTTTGGTTTCTGAGCATACACGACGTGGCTGGGTATATCTTGTTTCAGCATTGTTCACTTAGTTCAGTTTGGATGAAGGACTCACAAGTTTATGTATGCATGAAATGCCCCCGTCTTCAATTCCTTGCGACACTGTGCGAGAAGCACCTGGACCTCCGCCTCGGTCCAGCCAAGAACTCCGGTGAAAAGTCTCAGATTGAAGGCCTCGAGACCATCGAGCACTTGGTGAAGGTTCATCATCCCGATGTCTTTGTAGTGGGGGTCCCTAGCCCACGGTCCAACGGGTATCGGGTATCTGTGATGGACGATGTTGACAAAGCCAGCGTCCTCGAGCCATTGCGGAATCAGGGGACCCGGCCGCGCCTCGCGACCGATGATCTTACACGCGTCAAAAAACATGTTCAGCATTTTATGCGTCTGGTGCTTCTCATTATATGAGCCGTCATCCGACCGGTACAGAAGGTCCCAGTCTTCAAATTCAGCCCAGCCTCCTGGGTTGGTATTTCTGCAGAAAGTGTGAGACTACTACATCCATAGCTATCTCAGAAGAAACTCACGCAAAGATATTGTTGACTAATTTCGGCCAGTCTGCAATAGCGCCTGCCATGGAGCGGCAGAAGATGTAGTCGTATGATCTCCTAACCCACGGACTCTCGACATCGTCGACTTCGAACTTGACGTTCGGCGGGACCCTGATAATTGGTCAGTGGGCTGATTCATTGCGACTTGAAGGGATGGACTCAAATACCAAGTCTCCTGAGTAGCACTTAAGTCGTTTCCAATAATCTGTCACACACACTGTCAGCATAGACTCGACCCTCGTGTAGGCTTGGTTATGGCTCACCTCCGCGTTAGGGAAGAACTCCGCCACTTCGATTGCCCCTGTGTCATATCATGTCAGTCTCAGATCTGAAAAAGCCGAGACAGGAAAGTTACAGACAGATCCCGGTTCCGGTGCCAATGTCAAGAATTCGGTTGGTCTTTTCTGGCTCCAAAGGTGCATAGTAGAGTTTTCCAACGGTCTTGACAATAAGCGCAGAAAGAAAGTCGAGGCGATCCAATTCTCTCTAGCATTTCGTTAGCTATTTTTGATGTATTGGGAACATTGTGAGTGGCCAGAATAAGGTTCCCACCTCGTCATTCGGGCCATAGTAAGCTATTCTAGCGTCAGCAGTAATCCCAAGTCAGCTGTCTCGATTGTGAAGTCTTACCTCCGGCGCGAAACGCATGGTATCGTCGACCATGCTCCGTTGGATAGTCAAGAACACTCGAAGTAACAGATGCAGTGTATGCCGATCTAAAACATCAACCTCGGACCACAGCGTAAAACTGAACTTTCTTACAATTGATCGTCGGTTACAATGGCAGCATCCTGGTGCCAATGTTAGAACATGGATAATGAACGGATTGACGCCAAGTATTCAACATACACCGGTGGTGTTATCAACTTCGATGTTATTATCAACTTGGGGAGCAACAGCCTCGGGTGAACCGGGCGCCGCTGGAGACGCAGTCTTGGACTTCGGGGATGCAGTCTTGGATCTTTCAGGGGACGTCGTCTTCTCCGCGGGAGGTGAACCCGTTGGCGAACGTTGGGCCTTTGACGAGTCGGCCATGTTGATCTTTGGTCCAAGAAACAATTGCAGACTCAGATTGCCGACAGTTTGGCACTGGTATCGAATGTGACGGAAATTTTCTCCAGCACGACTGAGAGATGAACGCAGAGAAGCCCAGGAAGAGGGGTACGGCGAGTGGGCGGTTGGACCCAGACACTTGGGGGCCATTTGTACCGCCGGCGCCAACATCTTCACGAGCTGGTGACCCATTGTTGGTGCAAGAGAAGTTGATTGTGCAGGCTCGGTATGCACAAAGACGTCCCAGTTTCCCCATTCGATATTCAACCCACGTCCTTGCCTAGGGTCGGGAGCTAATCAACGGTCCGTCAATGTGACTGTAGTGGGGCCGTTCCGGGCTCCCCGATGCGTTCATCAACCTCGGCGAATGAGAAACGAGCTGTCGCGAGATCCCCGGTCTTCTTCACCGAATGAATATGCACAAATCAGCTCAGTTTGCACCCCTGTTTCCTCGCTGAAGGCCACAACGAGAAGAAACAGTGTGAGGAATTACCCAGCGAATCTAAACTTATTGCTATTTCCGGCTTATGTGTCCAAGCCATGATATGAACTTGCGGACTTGCGCTCTTTAACACCAAAGCGACTGATAAGCTAGCGACCTGAATGAGAGCGATGACCAATAAGTGAGAGGATTTGCTTGGCATTTCAACTCTATGTCCTCCAACACTATCGCTAAGACGGGTCAATATTGAAATCCTAGAAATGAATTCAAATGCCCAAAGCAAGCATTCGTCAGCCGTCTGTATCCTTGAATCTAAGCCCACCTCATTGTTGCATGACGAAGCTGGCCCGGCTACTATATTGACGCGCTCTACACGCCCCTCATCATTCTTTCTCTTCTTTCCCGAGAATAGTCTAATGTATCCTTGGGGGGTTAACTGGCAAGAGGGAATTGGCGAGCAGCCTGCATGGAGTTCTGCTGTTCAGACTCTTTATGCATCAGCTCTGTTCCAACACAAACAATTCCCAACCTGTATCGGATCGGGGAACATCGCTCAACATAAGAACATTTTAGCCAGCATCCCTAAGGTCTAGGCAACTGTTGGACTTCGCAGATAAGAGATGGCGTTGCCGAGAGATGCACTGGCCTATCAACCTATTAACATCATATGAAATCGAGGTTTTAGCTGAGGCGGACCCAAAAATGAAAGTTTTGTCCAGAAAGCAATATGGCGTTTATGCTTAGACTTTGCGGTCAGGTTGACACTATGGGCAATGCTACAGCAGAAGCTGATACATAATAGCGACCGAGAAGAGTCTTGAAGAGAGTCAGCTATCATATGAGACCGCGCCGTATCAACACTCAGCTTGGCCTTTGATTAGTGTCAGTTGTATTAGCAGTCTATCCAGTTCCTCACTGGCTTTACAAGTAGCAAGTCTACTGCTCAAAGTTGGTGACTACTGGTGTTGATGCCCCACGAGTTCTTCATTAGGTGAAGGATCTATGAATATCCATGACAGTAAAAGGAAAAGTACTGATATGTATAACTTGGTTCACGAGAGTTTTCATTCTTAGCACAGGCAGTCCGTCCAAGATAAGGATGAATTGATGTCGAGATCTACGCCCCCTCATCACCTGTGAAGAAAACACCGCCCCGACAAAAACAGCCTCAACGCTTACAACCTAGGAGATAGCTAAAGGCAACGAATAAAGAAGAAAACCGGAGCAAACGAGATAAACGATCTTCGCCAGCTCAAAGACAGGCTCAGTCGTCAACCACCACTCTACGGAACGCGGCCAAGCAAACCCAGGCTCCATGGACTGCCAAATTTTGAGTTTGATTAATAATCAGGCCCGCCTTGCTAGCTCAATCGGTAGAGCGTGAGACTCTTAATCTCAAGGTTGCGGGTTCGACCCCCGCGTGAGGCTCAAATCCTCACCACGATTGACTCAGTCCAATCCGTCGGGTTCTTCTTTTTCGATTTTTGGTTGCATTGACTAACCAGCATTGATTGCTGTCATGCGCATGGTTGACGATGAGTGAAGAGCCATGGTAACTCGCAACTTTGTTCATCTTGGTCTAGATCTGTTCATCCCGTTGTATCACGGTGGCACGTTTCCCGAACCTCACTTACACTCCTCAGTGGAGCCATCACCAGAGACCACCCAAGTCTGCATCGCCACGCTCTCCATTCTGCAGACACCTTACTATGCCGCACGTCAAACCACATTCTGTCTGATGAAATCTCCGAACCCTTCTTGTTCCCAGTCTCTGGGTACCGCATCCAAGGTTCGCGACGCGTACCCGGCTTACACCAAAGTCCAACTCACCAGCATCCCCTCTCAGTAAGCCCCCTCTCATCAACGGTATTTGTCAACCCTCTTCAATCACAGCGTGCCTCACACGACGGCCAAAAGTCTTGGAACGCGCCACAGTGTTGACACATTACAACCTCATCGCCAAGGGACGCACCGGGTCTGGTGAAATGATGGAGCAAGCAACCGCAGCCGGGCCGCGCCCTCGCCCTCCCCCTCCCACCGCTAACCCCTCCCCACGGCGAGCGTCCTGGCCGGCAACCCTCAACACCACGCATCGCAGTCTAAACTCCGACGTCAACCCCCGGGGAGCATCCCTTCTAATCCCCCTCCCGAAACGGAGAAGCCCATGATCCCTGGGAGGGGAGTGACAATCGATAGTCCAGAGCGCACAAATCCCTGGAGATGATGCGCGAAGAGAGGAACGCCGGAACCTTGAACGAAGGATAGGTATCTTAGTGGGAGAGCCAAGATGTACCCGGCCGCCGCGTGCCGATGCGGCTTCCGGCCAAGAGGCGGCGGGGGCCAAAGCCCGATCACGTTAGGCGAAGGGGGGGAGGGGTAAGGAGCCAAGGCCCGGGATGCCGGCCGGGCGGTCCCCGACTTCCCTGTGCTTATCCCTCCTCTCCTCCAAAGCCGTGCCATCGTTTTCGTTTTCCAGCACGCGCCAACCACCAAGGGCAGAAGGAGAAAAAAAGGCAGAAAGGCAAAACGATGCAGAAAGAATTCTCCGATTTTACCCACTTTGCCCACAGACGCCGCTGACACTTTGACATGACAACCATCTAAAACAATCTTGTCACGGTCCGTCGAGAGACCTTTCGATGGAGGCCGGGGAGGGACGGGGGTTCCAGGAGGTCACAACAGCCAGCGCCCAAAACTTACAACAGAAACCCCATCACAGACCAACTACTGTTGCGAGTGACGTACAGCAATGGGCATAGTGAGCGCAGTGAAAAATGTGTAGATGTCTATAGAAAAAGGAGGGCAGCAGGGATCATAAGGGCAGGGGTTATATATACCCCTACAAAGACCCCTACTATGTATATCTTCGCAACACACCCCCCTAGGAGCGATATATATTGCTTCTAAAAGGCCCTATAAAGTATATATATAGAAATAAGGTAGAAATAAAGTTATTCTTACCCCCCTATAGACTATACTTAATATAGAGGGGCTATCCTAACTACTTATAGATTATACTTAATATAAGTAGTTTACTATACCTATCCTTTAGCTTTATAGAATATATTTAATATAAGTAGTAAATTATACTTAATACTAGAGAGCTTTAAAATATATTAAAATTAGAATCCTAAGTAATAATATTAATTAGTATATTAGTAGTAGTATTATTAAACTACTTATACTAATAAAAATCCTCTATAAGATCTTTCTACTCTTAGAGCTAAAAGTAGATCTTAATATCCTTTATATTATTAAAAGAGATCTAGATATCTAATTAACTAAAATACTTACTATAAAGTACCTTTTTAAACTAATAATACTTAATAGAGTACTACTTATACTAATACCTATAAAGGTAAAAGTAGTAATTATTATTATTACTAACTAAAACTAATTAAGAAGGAGGTTTAGAAGTAGCCTTAGTAGCTTATATAGCTAGCTAAGGTTCTAGATATCTATTAAGTATAGTATATACCTTATTTAAAGTATAATCTAAGTTAATATTTTAAGCGTTTTAGATAATTATTATAAAAAGTTATTTATACTCTTTAAGTAATTTAGTTAGCTAGCTACCCTCTTATATAATTAAAAGCTTAAATTAAGTATATTCTACTTAAGTTAAAGCTAAATATATACTAATTATATTTAAGAAGGCTTATATACTAAGTATACCCTAAATATTAGGAATATTATAGGCTTTTACTACTAAAAATATATAATACTAGCCTTTATACTACTAAGAAGGATTAATATTACTATTTATATTATATAGTATATATAAATAGTCTTCTTAAATAAAGTTATAAACTATAAGGTCTATAAAGTAAAGTTAAGCTTAGAAGGCTTATATAAAAACTTAAGTTATCTTAGATAACCTATTTAAAGCGTTTATAAGTTTAAGTTATATAGTAGAGAGGATTATAAAGTTAATAGTATATTAGATCTATTACTATATATACTAGAGGCCTTTAGAAACTTTAGTATATTTAGTAATAATAATCTTATAATTATAGATCTAACTAGAATATTTTTTATATATATTAGTAATAGTAATAGGAAATAGAGATATTAGCTCTAAATTATTAGATATATTAAGAGTAGTAGTTCTAGTATATTATATTTAATACTAAGATACCTATATATTATAATTAGCTTTATATTATAGCTAAAAGCTTACTTAATATATCTATATAACCTTATTAAGTATTAGAGGCTATTAATATATTTAAGGAAATATATTAGAAGTACTTAATATAGGATTAATATATTCCCAGACTCTATAATACTAAGTATACTATTATAGCTATAGGGCCTATATAAACTAATCTTATAGTAATATAAACGTCATAGTTACTAATAAGGTATTTAAAGTTATTATTATATATATTACTCGTATAGTAAAGGGGATTATAAAGGTATTATTAAAAAGCTAAGCTTATAACTATTATAAATAATATATAGCAATAAGTATAGTAAGTATAGTAAAAAACATATAGATATCTATAGAAAAAGGAGGGCAGCAGGGATCGCAAGGGCAGGGGTTATATATACCCCTGCGAAGACCCCTACCACGCGTGTCTTCGCGACAACTACTCTGTGTCAACGTCTCAATCACGAACCAGTAGGTAGTAAAAGAAGGAAAACTAAGAAAGGGCTGTGTTGAGTTGGCGCTAGTTGGCCAGACCCCCCGTATCACATCATCCCGTCAAACCCGTCACTAAATCGTCCCAATCCCGCACCCGAAACAGCCTACATCAGAGATTTTGACTGAGCAGATCATCGCCCACACGGCCAAGAACAAGGGGGGCGAGCAGAGAGAATCAATGACAGCGATAAGCTTGTTTTCTCAACATGTCCCCACACCATCAGTGAATTACAACAAGGCTGTGTCCGTCCACGATAACCGACAAGGCCAGTTCGCACATCTCTGGGAGTGGTGGCCCTCCCCCCTCCACCAAGGTTCAACCCGTTGCCGCTAGCCCAAAGATCCTTGCAGGATGTGTGACACGCATCTTCTACGTTCCGTAGCCTCATGAGACTCTCCCGCTAGTCAGGAATGGGCGGAAGTTCAGGAGGGAAAGGGTGGTGTGTGGGCGTGGTAACCTACATTCGGCGGTGGCAGTGCGTTCGAACCTTTTGGTTCTCATCTGCGTTCTAGTTCTTCCTGGGGGGGAGGGAAGTTCCCTGGCCACACCACGCTACCCAATGCAGAGATCACATCTCAGGGTCTTGGATCACCATACCACCTCAAACAGCTCTCCTCCTCACAGAAGATTGGGGCTAACGCCAGACCTTGCTGATGGGGCCGTACCATAGCCCTCGAGGGGAGGTCGTCGGTACCAGTTACCAAACAGTGAAATCGCCAACCACCACCACCCCGCTGGTAGGGACAACTGGCTATGCTGTGTGCTGTGCTGTCTTGCCCCGGTGGCATCCAACCAACTCCCCCAGCAGACGAGAAACACGACGTCAAACGTGGGGAGGGGACCGTGTTGGCGCGGTTTCTCTCTCCATTCTGTGTCTGAACCTGGGGCCATCGTGCCGTTTGACGTTTCCAAAACCAACATTGTGACATTTCTCTCGAAGCTTTTGGAAGCCATCGACTCGCTTCACTGCCTTAGTAGGCGCAGCAAGCACCACAAACACATCTGGCGACAGAGCAGAGAAACGTGTGTTTTGAGGCAATTTACGTGCCCATCACGATATCCAGTCCTAGCTTTGTTTGGTAGTCCCGTTTGGCGCCTGAGGCCTGGCTGCTGGGCTGGTGTGACGAGGTTTGTGTCAACTGGTCAAGTGCGAGATGAGCGCGAAGAGGCGAAGGGCGGTGTTCGGAGCGTTTGCCGCGGGCAGGCCTTGCTAGACGCCCGAAATCGTGCGGCTTTTGATTGCGTCAATCGTTTGCTTGGTGTTGAATCCGGTTGAGTTGAAGCCATCGAGAGCTTGTTGTTCCTGCAAAACGCGCCTTTGCGCAGGTCATCTCAGATGTCGCTTTGTACACTCCATCGTGCCCATCCCAATTGTAATGATTTCGACCAAAACTTCCTAGTCGGCAGATCTCAAGACGAAGAAGTCACACAAGGACAGTTCCAAAAAACAAAAGAATGTCATCGTGGTCTGGAAAATACCAGCGAGTTCCGTGCCTCGCTGGCCAGCCGTAAAAATCCGCTTCGTTTGTACATAACCTATGTGCATGTAGGTATTGCAACTTTTTTGCGTAGTACGAAATTCCGCAGTTGCGACAAAAAAAAAGAAAAAAAATGGTTCCAAAACATAGAAAAGATGATTTCGACGTCCAGTCAGCCCAACCCCCCATATAGACAATATTCCCCAAACAAAGTTAGCAAATCAAGAAAAAACCGACTCTCCAGCCATCATCCTCTTTGCACTGGCGTCCACCCACAAAAGAAAAAAAGGCCCGGCCTCTTCCTCTGCCCCCGTCTCCCACGGTTGATTAAAACGACCAATTCGACGAACGTTGGAGCCTTTTGAAGTTGCCAAGGCACTGGACGACTTCCCTCCTGCCTTTGCTTTTTCCCCGCCTGTCCACCAATTTCCCACCAAGGCTTTTGGTAAAAACTCCTTTCATCCGGACCTGGTCTTCCAGCGAACCAGGCCAAGAGACACAAAGGGAAATGCCAAAACACGAGAGACCCTGCCGCCCCCGTTTCCCGCTTCCACTGCTTCTCCCGCCCGGTGTTTTAGTGCAGACATTAAGGTGTTAACGAATGGTTTGAGGGGGGCCCTGTATGGCTACGCCCGCTCTGGATGTTGTGGTAGAGAAAGGAAATTTTTGGTGAAAAATGACTGTGGAATAAGAAGAAAAAAGGAAGAGAGATGAAACGGCAAAGACGACGTCTATAGCCTGATCAACACATTATCGTACAGTGGAGCCGAATTGATGGCCCCAGTCGACTTGACAATCGCAAAGACTGTCCTGGGAAACCGTCGTATCGTTACGCGGTTTCCGAATCAGGTCATTTCCGTGACGTTCGTGAACGGTCATGATTTTGTTGTTGCCTGGGTATTGGTACTGCGAAAAGACATCAGGAAATGATCAAGTATGGCTCCGTAGCGGTATTCCCTGGGAAAATCGGTACACCATCCACAGAACGGGTCGCTCAGGGATCGTACGGCGCCAGGCTGAGTAGTGTCTCTAGATGATGTTCGCGATGCTCAGCCTGTCCTGCGGCCGACCCTTTGCGCTCGCCGTCGGGCTGTTGCTGCTGCTTCCCTCGCTGGCGGGTATGATGCTCGGCAGTGCTGGGGCAGGCGTGCCCTCCGACTTGATTCCCGCAGGCAACGCCGAAGACCAAGTTGCGGAAGTTGGGGTGGGCGTCGTATTGCCGGAGGCCAGCCCGCGGATGGCTGCCTCAAGACGTTCCCACCCACCCCATTCCTTCATTTCTTCGTCGCTCAGGCCGGTACGTTGCTCCGCACTGAACAGCCCACTGCTGGCACCGCCGGAGGCAGTGATGGAACCCGGCGACGTGGGAGAAAGAATGGCTTCGCGCTCCCCGCCGGCCCAGATCCAAGCAGCGTCCGGTGCGGCCTGCAAGTCAGCGCTGACATACGCCAGCAGCTCTTCGTCGTGGAGAAGGGCCTCTTGCAGAGGGGTAGGCCCAGGTCGGCCCTGAGGCGGAGGGGGCGGGGCGAAGGGCTTCGGCGGCGTCGTGCGAGCAACGAAGGAGGCATACTCGCTGCGCTTGGTGCCGAGTGCTGAGACGAAGAAGGCGAGGAATCTTCCACAGGGAATCGCGACGTCGCGCCTTGCGTCGATGGAGGCGAGAGCACGCAGGCATGTCGTTGCGTGATCCCAGTACCCCGCAAGCAAGAGGAAGAGGGCACATCGGAACGTGTGCGTGGTGAGAAGTGCTGTTGCACCATCCGCAAGGTTTGGGGTAGCGCGCGAGAGGAGGGAAGCTGTTTCAAGAGCTGTGTGAGTGCACTGCTCCATAGCAGCGAGGCGAACGTCGGGAGGGCAGGTTGGAGCGAGGTTGTGGCGGTGCAACACGAGACGAGCGTGGAGCAGGTAGGTGAAGGGTGTCAGGAGGTGAGGAGAGATCTGCCCTGTGCTTGAAGTGTCGCAAACGGGTGGGAAGGCTCGAAGGCACGACACAAAGTGCTGATCGAACGTTGCGAGTCTGGTCGGGGCCACAGCTGGGGCCGCTAGTGTCTTGATCAGGGACGAGTAAGATCTGATAACGTTGATCAGAGCTAGGAGCGAGTGGTTGAGGGGTTCTCGGCCCGGTGGCACCATAATACCGCCTTCGTGGATGTAGTGATCGTCGACGCCGGCAGGAAGCGAAACATCGCAGTCCGAATCGTCAATCAGGACAGGGCGGCCAAGATCGAGCGCTAAGCTACGGTCCAGGATGTATATCGTCCACCAAACTCGTCGGCGCATCTCGCCCTCGATGACTGGCCAAGGTCCGGATTCTGAGTAGAGGCCGAGATCTTGACCGGCTCGCACTGCGGTGCCTAGCCACGTCCAGGCGGCAGACTTTTGGTTCATTTCGTTCAAGCACAAAATAACAAGCACCAAGGCCCGTACATTGTCCAGAACGTAGTCGTTATTCCAGGGGTCGATCATGCCCCGGGCGACTTCGAGGAGCTCCGCGGCTCGATAGGCCCGGTGTGAATGGGGATCCGAGCTGAAGAGACTTCCTAATGCCAACGCGGAGAAAAACGTGGAGAGCCACGCCGGTTGTACCGATTTCGTGTTTCCCATCCTGTAGAGATCATCGACTCCAGTTTGAAAGGTTGGCCAGTGCAGGATGGGAAACATGGTATGGGCTGAGCCATAGTAGGCGTGCAGCAGCTGGTCAGTCGTCTGCCTCGGGGGCAATTCAGGCCTCTGCGGATCAAACAAAGGTGTCGTCGGTGCTTGACGATACTGCGCCGGAGGCTTCCAGATTCCACGAGAAAAGATGCGCATGTTGGACCTCGCTCTCGCCAGGTCATGCATCGGGGCAGGTCGCTTCCTCCGCTTCGGTTCGGTGCCAATCTCGGGGAGTTGTAGGGGGAGCTGTTCAAGACCATCCGGATCAACATCCATCGCACCATCTCTCTCCTGAAGCATCCGCCTCATGCTGCCGTTTTCTCGTCTCAAGCGTTCCAGCTGCTTCTCGAGGTCTTGTACCTGCTTGATCGATGACATTCTACGGTTCGTTTCTTTCGTGAACTGGCATTTGACGTTGCGGCTGGAGCATTCCGAACAGCTCGTCGTCTCTGTGGCATCACACTTAACCTTTCTCTCCCTGCATGCGTCACAACTGGGGTCTTTCCTCCTCTGCCTGTAAGCTCTTTTCTGCGCCTGGGAAATGGGCGGCAGCGAAGCTGTAGAAGGACCTGGTGTGCTCGCCACCGACTCCGCCGAGGGAAGTGAATCGCGTCCCATGATCGAGCCCGCAGTCACTGGCGTATACGGAGTAAAGGCGCTCTGGTTGACGGGTGGCAAGGGCGGGATGCCAATGGGTTGTGGCGGCGGCGCCGCCGTTGTCCTCGGTCCTGTATTCATCAAGCCTCTGGGAAGGTACTGAGATGGCTGCTTAGGTGAGGTCGCAGATGAAACCGAAGAAGAGTCGTACGACCTTGTGGAAGGATTGGGGGATCGTGGATACGGGTTGTGCGACGATGCAGCCATTGCGGAGCGCTGTTCAAACGACCAGTACTCGCGCGACTGGTTCAGAGGAGTCTCCACGGGCTCCCCAAGATGATGAGCAAGAGGAAGGCGGCGCTCCACGAACATACAGACGGATGTGTCGGGTTGGCGAGACGAGAGAGTCTGGTTGGTATAAGTGAACTCGGAAGTTGGCACGGGGACTAGAAGCTAGACCCGGAGCCAGTCTCGAGCACGAAAATGCTGTTCGCCGGTCTGAAGTTGCGGCTCACTCAGCAACACTGGTCAACCAGATTTGGTTTTTGTCTTCGCGCGTCCGGGCACCAGGCGTACTGCCGTCCTCTTCGACGATGCTGGCGAGAACGCGTGTTGCTGCAGCTGTCCTGTGTAACTCGAGACAGGTTAGACCCACGACTCCGGCGGTTTGTTGTCTGACCTCGGCCGCGAGACTGCAGGACGGCAAAGATGAGCGTGGAATACGGCCGTTGTGCTGTGTCAACCCGCTGTAGAATTGAGTGCTACCAAACGATATCTGGCACGCAGGACTTGGATTAGCGGGGTGCTCTCCAGGATCCGTTTGAGTAGCCGTCTTTTAGGAGAATGTTGTTGTTCAGAATCAAGCCATGAGTCAACCATGAAGGAACATGCCAGTGAGGAACGGCTTAACTCTTGAACAAAATACAGGAGGAAGAAGCAACCAACAGGTCGAGACGGGCGGAGGGTAAAGAGGTGTAAAGAATGACAGGATGTGGCTGCGCGGGATGGTGGCAGAAATGGGGAGTGCGTCTGGTCGGAGTAAAGAGAAAGCGGGTAGGGTAGAAAGACAAGGGAGGCTAAGGCAAGGCAAGGCAAGGTACAATAGCGCTGCTTAGGTCGCTATGTCACTCGATGGGTGCAATACAAGCACCGGGGGTTTAGTGACGATGGTTTGCGGTGCCATCGAGGCATCAGGTCTGGATCCGGGGCTCTCCGCGCGTGGAAGCAGAATCGGAAATATTATCTGGAGTGGTGGAGGGCTCAACGGTATCCCTGCTAGCACTAGCACAGGAAGCAAGGAGGACGAACAGGGCTGTGGAAGATGCTCATCAACCAAAGTAACTAACGTGTTTCGACCGGAGAGTGGGCGCTGCCGGGGTGCCAGGGTCCTGGTTCAAGAGGGCGAGGGACCCAGGGACGTCGGACAAGTCACCAGGAAGTCCCATGATCCCTGTAGTCAAGCGTCGACACCCAGCCCAGGATTCATGATGGCGAATCGGCAACAGCTTCGAGAATAAGGTCGCCGTGCCGCGACTCACTGACATTTCCCGTCGACAAGCCCACTTGGACTTGGCCAGGGTGCTGGTCCTCAACTTTTTTTGCGCAGGAAACAGGGGAGGAGAACATGGCCACAGCTGCTGCTCCCCTAGACAGGGGTCATCTTAAAGGGGCTTGACAAGTTGGTTGGGTTGGCTTGCGTTGATATGACTTGTGTTCTATGATCTGAAGGGACCACGCGGTTTGCGCTCCTTTCATCGGGAATTTCGTAAATGGTGGGCCAGGAAAAGGGCACACACGTTACCACAGATCCAGTCGCCCAAGGCCGCCCACGATGCAGAAGAGGTAATAATGCGCCCCGACTTGTGGGAGGGTAATCAGTCATGCAGCTTCGACATCTAGGCCTGGGGAAAGGAAAGGGGGGTTTGCCTGACGTGGATGTTGACTGAGGGCGGGAAAGAGTTCAGGCGTGACGAGAAAGAGAGGGACACAGAGAGAGAGAGAGAAAGTGTGTGTGTGCATGTGGGTGTGGGTGTGTGTGTGCAACAGAGTGTGGATGGATGGATGTACAGACACTCTTCATAGGATGTATGGATGGGAGTTGAGTGCCCGTCGTTGGTTCGGTTGACTCTTGCTAGGGGAAGAACCTGCAGACTCCGCACATGAAGCTCTTCCACTTCTGCACTTTATTGCAGGAGACTTGTTGCTGTTGGGAGTTGGCCGGCATTCTCTCGGGTTGTGCCACTGACTTCTGGCGCTGTGGGCTGAGGGGCCTATTTTAGGACATGATGTGCATCCGGAATCCTTCCAGCAGTATTTCCAGCAACTTGCAGATGGACCAGCTTTGGTCCAGGTCAGTTGCCCGAGTCTTCCTCTCTGCCATGTTGGTTTTCGTGTCTTGCTTCTGCTTGCCCTGCGTCCAGTTCCTCTACCGGGCTTGAGGCGACTGGACAGCCGACAGACGAGCCGACTACAGCCCGCCCGGGCGGAGGACGTGCGCTTAATGAGAAGGGGCCGCTAAGCCGTTCGTCGGGAGCTATCGAAGAATGATCTTCGGGGCTTTTTCGCTGCCAATGGCCGCAGCGGGTTGATTGGTTTGACGACGACCGACCAGCATGGCCCTGACCACGTAACCGCGACCCGATCTTGTCATAAAATCTGGCATAAGGGTAATGTCCGTGGCATTGCGTACTAGCCGGTTATAACAGAGGGCACTTGTCCAATATCTGGAGCGACGTACGATATTGAGGTGCTTCTGCTCAGTTGATGAAGGGGACGATATTTCGATTGACCAAGGCATGGGACAGGGAAAACGAAACAGTGACATCCACGTACCTTCTTAGTCCAAGGATGTCTCGGAGAAACCCTCAGAAAAGAGTTCGCCCTCTGCTTGCAGACAATGTGCGAGCCCGTGTCTGTCAACGTCTCAACAGGTTCTTTCTCAGCCACCAAGCTATGTATGTTCTGTGTGTATGTCGTGTGCGGTCCTTCGGGTAGCGGCTGGTTCTCGACCTTTCTGCAACGGCCAAGCACGTGTCTTGTTCACTACTGAGACCAACGTGCAATAAGCATATTTCGGTGGCAGAACCGAAAGCCCGATTGACGTTTTATCTCTCCGAAAGGTGTCGATAGACTGGTGCAGACAGGGCTTCAGCAAGGGACAAGCGAACGCTGCTCGCAGCTTTCTCAAACGCGTGGCGTAGGATGGCGTCGTCAAACCCTGTGTGGGAAGGAAAGTCAGCACCCAGAGCAGGGTTCTTACAGCGCCTTGGTGTGCTTGTTGCGTTTCTCCAGTATCCGTTGACCGATTCGAGGCTGCTCTCCGGGCTGTTGGCTAGGGGTTGAGATTGGCGGGGACTGTTTTTGCAGGGGCGGAATCTGCACGTTGCCGCAAAAGAACACGGTCCACTGGCCACGCAACAGACGTGATGATGTTGCAAGGGTTCGAAGAGCCAGCCGGTGTCAATGGCAGGGTGGAATGTGACGAGTTTGACAGGCCTAAAGCCGACGGAACCGCACAATGGCGACAAATGGGCTTCCTTCCAACGGCCGCTACCACGTTTCTTGGCCGGGGTTTGACAGGCCCAGCCGGCGAACGCAGTCACTACTCAGTACTCAAGGACTGTGACGGACCTCTGCTGCAGTTGGACGGCCTGAGAAGGGGGGACAAGACCCAGAATTGGGGCGCAATCACTGTTCGAAACACTTTGATTCGTGACCTGTTTTCGGGTGTCTTTGAAGGAGGGTGTCAACCGCCTGGCTTCGGCTATGTTCTGAGTCGGATGCAATAGAATCGTTTCCAGGAAGTAACGATCAAGGTCGGCGACAGAAAGGAGTAGCTAGATATTTTGTGCGGAGAAGAATCCGCATTTGATGACGCAGATAGTCGTTGAACCACCGATGTTATTGATCAACCACGGCCTGAGCCGGTCCAATCTGTCGGTGCTAGATGGGACTGGTCTTGGCAAAACCAAAAGAACTGAGCTGGTCCTGGAAGTCAAGATTGAAATCGGTATGTGTAAAAGGAAAGCCCAGAACGATTCAGGGGTGGGCGATGAGCATGAAGACAGATGTGATATGACGGTCGTATTAAGGTGGGCATGAACGGTGATCTCCAATGGAAGACGAAGGACAGATATTGAGCGCAAGGAGTACTCTATAGTTGACGAGCAATATCTGTGGAAGCCCAATGCAAAACAAGTATGATGGGGTTGTACTGCCGGAAGTTCCCAGACTGACTGGAGAGAAGTGGCTGTGGCACTCAACCAAGGGGCGAGGCGTTGCGTGGCCCAGAGAGCAATACCCTCGTGGTAATAAGGCATACGGATACACTGACGGGCAAAATTTCTGTTTTGACAAACTTCTACCGGTATGCCCACGCGGTGCCGTGGGGTAGGTAGGTTAGGCTGGTGCCTTGGAGTGAGTAGTGACGACGGTGTAGAAAGACGACGGGCCAGTGATCCCACACACCCAGTAGCCCGGGGCGGGACAGATCAGCACTGCAAAAGACATCCTTGCAAGGGTGTGTGGGCGAGCTTGAATGCGCCTGGAGATGGTCTGTCGTCCTGTCTTCCTCCCATCAAGGAGCCGATCAAACGCACCAAACGGCACGAAAGAGGAAGGCCAGAGACGACAGTGCTAAGAATAAGCCATGGCTGGCGAGGGGAACGCTGGTAAACCGAATTGGCGCAACGTTCGTCTTGCCGTGGGTGACAGGTGGCAGACAGAGGTCAGTGTGAGCCACAACCCCGCAAGCACCAAGTTGATTTTGGACTTTGAGAGGTTGGACGGGGCGATTGTTAAAGTCCCGGTTCCAGAAGATCAGATCCCAGGCCGGACGCAGCGACGGGTGGTAGACGCCGGGTCCTCTTCATGGGACAAACAACGTCAAAACTGCATAGTCCAAGGCCAAGGCGTGAGCCGGTCGGAGACTGTCCGATGTGTAAGGTGAGGCGCCGCGAGGAGAGTTACATGGCGCTGGCCTGCAAGCCTGCGGCGGCATTGGTGTGCGTTGTCGTCGAAAGTGGCGTCCAAGATGTGCGCACTAATGACACCGCACCACACACAGCGCGTTGTAGCGTGTGTTCTGGCATGCGCCGCAGAAAACAGCTATCCGTAGACAGCACAATACAGAACTGATGCAACTGGTTAGCCCGCCCGCTGCTGCGTGGTGGCCTGGTCCACACCCTTGGGATATCGGGGCCGTGGAGCAGGCTGTGCTGGGACTTGGAGCAGGAACTCCAAGAAATCTGAAAGAACTCGAGTCAAGCTGAGAGCTGCATCGTCCAGGGCCCTGGCCCTTGGCCGGTCTGTTCCTGTTCCCGTCTGTTCCCAAAGGAAAAACATCGGCGGGGAATCGGGATGGCCAGGATCCCGGGCAGGGATACGCAGTTTCCCAGGTCTTTAGATCAACGGTTGAGGTTTTTTTTTTCTTTTCCTTTTTGATACGATGATTGCTCGGTTGGTTGTCTGTGCTATGAGAAAGTATCCCAAATGGTCTCTGCAGCGCCGCAGCCCCGAATCATGTGTAACTGCCTAACCGTTGGAGTCAACGAACGGGCGTTGACATAGGTTGCGCAAGATGGGACGATGCGAAGCGAGGGGCTCGCCTCCTCTGGCTATCCCTAGCCTTGTGCTGGAGGCTTCGTTTTCGTGTATCATTGCGTGGGCTCCGGCCGGCAGGGTAGGTACAGTAGTAGCACAATGTGGCTCTCGCGGGTATTGTCTGGAATAGCAAAGAGCGAGGTGCTGGCCGGGCACAATGGCGGCGCTAGTCAATGCCGTCGTTGGGTTGGGCTATAGTGTGGCAGCTCTGAAAACTCAAGTGCAAGGCCCCCGGACGTTGAGACAGTCTCGATTCTCCGTCAACCAAAGGATGAGCGCCGGCAATCCATGGTGAGAGGGGGGAGCTCAGCCGTTCAACCGGCGAGGTCGGCCGGGGAGGAACGGCAAACCAAACGGACCTCCACAGCGGGTTCGTTGAGTTCCGCCCGTAGGTAGGTGTGTGGACTGTGGAGAAGAGGAGGGCGGCGCGCTGGGATGGTGGGCTTACGAGACGAATGGTGGTCGTAAAGAGGTAACCGAGGGCTATCTCGGGCAGCACGCACCGAGTTCAAGCTTCTTTCCTAGCGGCATAGGTAGCTGGGATGGCTTGAGGCGGATGTTGGTGGTGTGAGGTTGTATTAGTTGTGCGGCGGGTAGTGTGTCTGGTCAAGCTGTTGACGAACCGTGGTTGGTGTTGGTGGCTGTGGCAATGGCAGCAGTGACGTGACAGCCCGATGTCATTGGAGAAACAAGCAACGAATCGACACATCAATCAAGGGGCAACGGACGAAGACGAAGCCAACAGCCAACGCCAGCGACAGTGCCAGTGCCAGTCGCGGTCAGGTCGACCAGTCAGATTGGTGTGGGTGTGAGTGCGAGTGTCCCGCCAAAGTCGCGATTGAAAGAGCCAGGACCGGGCCCAGGGCCCAGGACCAGGTTTCGACTCCGGGTCCCGAGCTGCTGCACGGGAGGGTGCTAATCCGTGGCGCCGTCGCAGTTGGCATCTGTAGCGTAGCGCAAGTACCCATAGACCGTGCCTTTGTCCCAGAATCCCACCCACACGCCCTCCAGTTCGAGGCGAGTACGTCGAGAGTAACTTCAGCCGTTTGATAACGTAAGGCAGTGTCTTGCGGTTCGTCTTTTGGAGGTAGGGTTGTGCCGTCGCCGCCTCGCCTGTGGTTGGAAGAGAGAGAGAGAGAGAGCCAAGGCAAGCCCGCCTGATGCGGCATCCCATCCAGGCACATGTTAGTTCATCCATGGTGGTTTCAAGAGCGTCTCCGGCAGGCTTCTTCCTGTGGCTGGTTGCCGGCCTGTTGTGGAATGTTGATCCAGGATATGGCGGGTAAGGGTGGCTTTGGAGACAGGCGGGCGAGGGAGCGAGCGAGCGGTGCGTTCATCAGTGTTCGTCTGAGAGGGCGATAGAGTTGAAAGTCTGAGTGTCCCGCATGTGTGTGCAATTAGAGAATCAGAAGCAAGGTCGTTGTCGTCCGACTTGGTCCTTGGGTGCGGCGTGCCTGGGCTGAGTTGGCTGCAGAATGAGTGCGGGCATGTTCAAGAATAGCAACAGTCAGAAAGTCATTCGGTATTGCTTGTTTTGATTAATGGGGTGAAATCAGGCCATTCCCAAACAAGAGACGGTTGGCGAGAGACGGAAATGCTCGCACCCCCATTATGTCTGAGGCGGGTTGAAAGATGAGGGGAAGGTCGGTCCAACAGTTTTTGATCTGATGATTTTGCCCTGCTTTGCGTCGGTTGCTTCACAGGAATGGGCTCTCCGGCTGCAGTTCTTTGCCATGACCTATTTGGTTTGCCTTGACTTTGGTCGCTCCGGACCGACAGTAGGGGGGATGCTATTGCTGGAGCGGCTAGGTTGGGAAATCAAGAGGGATCCCTGAACGGGCAGAGTTTCGCGGTGCCCGTTCGGCTCCAAGCGACAATATGTGGTGATAATGCTGTTGTTCGAGGTGGTGGTGATGGTGGTGCTAGGAATAGATGGCGACGGGCGGCACGGTGATTTCCGAGGCTGTGGTCAATTGCTCTGAGACCTCCTCCATCCACTCGCAGCCGTGCTGCTAAGTATGGTACTCTGCAAGGTACAGAGTAAGGTACATTGATTGCCTCCCCCCAGGCTTAGAGTTTCCGAGTCGCGAAGAATAGAGTCGGGCGAGGAGAAGTCGGGACTCGGAAGCAGAGACTGTTTGACTGATTGAATTGGATTGAGGGGCTCAGAGCGAGAGTTCCAGTTCCAGTTCCGATTCCAGGTGCGATCGTCCGCATTTGCCGTGGAAACATTTGATGGGAACTCGGCATTGGGTTGATTAGACAGCAGGGAGCGTTGCTGCAGCTGTGATGAAGATGGACATGATCGACCTGCGGAAGAGGAGAGGAGATGAAAAGTTCGAGGCCAGACTCCAGCACAAGGCAACGTGAAGCAGGGAAGCTGGGGCCAGGCCAGCCCACGCCAGGCAGGGTGAGATGAAGGGAATTGCAGAGACCTGCACCTGCACCTGCACCTGCACCTGCTGCTGCTGAGTTCTCAGCTGTTGGAAGGGGCGAGGCGAAGGCAAGGCGAAAGGAAGGCACCTCCCTCCAGGAAAGAGTACAATGCGCTTACGCCTATCCGTACCTTCCTGGAGCAAACCACCAGAGCACTTGCACAGCAGCGACGGCAACAGCAACAGCGACGACACCCTGCCCTGTGCCACCTGCCATTTGCTACGTCCCACCTGGTGCCTGCTGTTTGGCAATCTCCTGCTCTCCTTACGACACGACCCTGGCCTTGACTTGACTGCCTACAGCCCGAGATATGAGGCATCCATCAGATTCTCAAGTGGGGCCTTTGCGCATGTTGAGGAAGGCAGCAGGTACGTGCCTGAGGTAGGTAAGATGCTACCATATGAACCTTGCCGAGATATCGCTTCTCAGACTGGTTCCTGCCACCAGTTGAACAACATTCAGGCTCCATGTCTCTCCATCTCTCTTCACCTCATGACAGACGCTGAATGGTTTCGCGAGGCCGCCTGGCGAAACAAAGTGAAGAGACACTGACACTTACATGGGCAACTGGGGTCCCGTCTCGACTGCAACTTTCGGCTTTGTGCCTGAGGCGCGGGCCACTCAGATAAACTGTGAGATCGGCAGCTGGCGTTGGAGCCAATGGAACTCGGCAGACGGCACTTGCCTAATTTCCAAAGCCTTATGCGGTGCTCGTACGTAGGTACCTACCTCACCTTACCTTACTCTCGACCTCTTCGTGAAGTACCTTACTTTGCTTCAACGAGCGTCGTCCCTGGCCGCTATTCGCACCCTGACGTAACCCTGGACCTATTCATGATGAGAAATGTGTGCCACCAACCGCGACCTGGTGGCTCCTCCGCCCCAAGCCAAGGTTCCTCCTTCGGCTGCAAGTAGAGGCACAGCAAATGCGCTGTACATAGTACATCGACATTGTGCCTGGCTCAGTGGTGATTGTTCCTTCCATCTCCTTAGCGTCCCTCGGCACGGCTTACGTACTCTACTAGTCCCACATCGGATTAGCGTCCCCAAGCAGACAGGGCGATCCTCCGATGTACCTCCGTACCTCCACACCTCCGTGCCTTCCCGACCGAGAGAACTGTCGTTGTTTCCCTGTTCGGTATCGCACCCTACCTAGGTAGATCCTGGAGCCTGGAGCCTGGCACCTGGGGTCCCGAGCCCGGAATTTGCTCAACGACGACTGTCCTGTGCGGTCAGCTTTCCGTTCCATGCCTCTATCCATATCCATTCGCCTACGGGGCAACATCCCGACGCACCACCTACGAGGTACGCCAGCAACGCAACTCTTCCTCGCCTCTGCTACCTACCCTACCTACATACGCAGTACTCCGCCGAGTTTATGAGCGCAAACGAGACCTTTGCTGCAAGATTTTCTATCGTCCCCTTACTGGCCCATGCAGGCAGGCCATCCTCGCCTTGGTTCGTCTATACTATCCCACACACTCCGCGACCTCCTGGAATTGCCCTTGGCCTCGACCTGTTCCAATCTATGTGCTACGCCCATGCCGGAAGGCCAGCCGAACCCTGATCAACATCTTGGACCTGATCCGGATAACATCTCCACGATGGCCCATGCCTTTCGGTACCTGCTTCGCCAACCACCAGCCTTCGGCGACTGGGTTTAAGGAGGAGACCCAAACACATTTGTCTGTCGAGGCGGTCTGCCGCTGCGTCATGTCGCTTTCACTTTCACGAGTCGGGCTTCCATACGGACGCGGGTGGTTCCTCAACAAACATCGTCGCCCACATAGGCAAACGATTCAGACAAAACGAACCTTGCCTTTGTACGAGTACCAGTCTGCCTGCCCGGGCTCCGAGGCATTTGTTCCTGTTCACCCGACCTCGCCTACGGGCCAAGTCCCGACCCTCCTCCACATCCCATCGGGGCCATCAATCGCGGTAGACATCAACCGCCCATGGATGATGCCTACTTCGCGTTATTGCAGTACTCGTACCTCCTCTTCGTTGCAGCACGCGCGTGTCACTTGCCAGGTCAGCCACGCTTCGACATCTGAAAGGAATGCAATTAGCCTTTCCCCGATCGCCTGGCCAGCCGAAGCCTGCACAACTGCCAGACGTTAGCTCCCACCGGCGTCATACACTACGCAGTACGACGAGTTGGCTGCTGGCACTCCAATCGAAGAAGTCAATGCCCCCATCCGGATAACCTCCATCGCAACCCACCTGCCGGCTGGAGATCATCCACGGGCAGCTCTAGCCCCGAATTACCGCCTCAAGCCCGATGCCGTCAAACCGTGGACCGTCAACGACTCGGCTCAACACCAACCACATCCACGTCTACAACCCACTGTCCACGAAGTTTGTGCCCACGAAGCTTGTGGTGCAGAGTACAAACTCGGCATTCTCAACGCAAGGCTCCATCTCGCCCTGCCTCTGCCGATCCAGGAGCCATCGGCCCCACGCCGCCCACCAATATCGTCGCTAAATGATGATTTTTTCCTCAAAGCCGCTTTATTCCTGCATGCTAGGTACGGGGACATTGGCCATCTCTGACTTTCACTGTCTGTCCCCTTGGGATTTGGTGGAGATGTTGAGCTTCACACCAACAGGCCCATGGTTCAAGGTACGGCAACCGTCCGTACTCGCTAACCATATCTACAGGCGCTACCAGGCGTACCGAGCACGCAGTAAAGAGAATGTGCCACTTGCAATTATATCGAAACTTTTGCAGAGAGGTTCCGCCGGCCGGGGATTTTGATGACGACCGCCTCCTGGGCTAGTGGCAGTGCTACCGAGCCCGCAGATTGACTACTTTGATGCCCACTTGGAGGATTCCGCATTTCAACCCCATCGCAGTGGTATCACCACTAAAAAAACAGTCGGTATCATCCGGATTCCGGACGCCCCCAAAAGCTCATAAAGTGGCTCCATACAATATCGCATCCTCGAGGTGTCACGACCATCCAATTTCCCCGAATCATGTCCCACAAGCTCCGTCCTGCTCGGGGTGCCACGCACGGATGACACTTGCCAGGCCTAAACTGCCCAGGGCACGCTGCACAGAGGGAGGGGTTACGCCACTAGCAACCGGGATAACATGCCAGCAAAGAGGGCCAGGCCAGGCCGAGAACCGTTGACAGCAAACGTGCGAACGGGGAGGCTCCAGTTCCATCCCACGCTACGTGCACTACAAGCTGACGATGGTCAGTTGTCGACGACATCTTCGGCCAGATGTCCGGCATCACTGAAGAAAATATGGCAGCGATTTGCAGTGGCCGACCCGTATCCCTACCCGTGAACACATGAGTAGCGGTTGAAGTTACACCAATCAGTTTGCTGCCCATACCTTTTGCAATGGATGGGATTTTCCGGCTGCGAGCACGGTACTGAGTATTACGTCGCAGCACTAATTAATACCTCTGGCTCTGGGCTGGATCTGGCAACCCGGTCAGAGGCGCCGTAGCCACGTTGTCTACCCCCTACAATCAGGCTGCGTACCACCTGACTGCCACTGTTTGCTACGGTACCAAAGGTCCATTTCGGTTCGCGTTCAGGTACCGGAAACCTGAAAGTGAGAAGCGCCCCAGAACCCCAGCCAAAAACATCGACATCGCTGCCGATGGCCCGAAATTTCCTCCGACACGCTCGCCAGGACTCCCAGGCTTCTCGTTTCTTCCCCGAATATCTGTCAGACTGCCACGCACTTGGCGTAGCATCGAACCCCCTCGCAGCAGCGGCAATGGCAGCGGCATCACCAGAACCTAGCGGGTATCAAACAGCACCTCGACGTGTGCCTGGTTTTGTCTGCGGCCTCCTGCCTCCTGCTTCGCCCTCTGCTCCTCCTCCCGCTCCCGATCTGCCATCTTATTTAATGCATCACGGCACAACTTAGGCGCTCGGCCAGTTAGCCGAGCGCAAGCAAGCCGAGCCGACCAATGGCGTGCGCCTAATTCTCTCAGCACAGGGGTGGAACATCATCTTGGTTGCGCAAGATTTGATCTCGCAAGCCGCGTCTTCCCGCCCTGGAACGCCCCGTGTCCGCTGTCGTGTGTCGGAAGGTCAGCGGCCACAGCGCTCATGAAGCCCTGTCCTTGTCGGTCTGTCCCCCCCAAGCTTGTACTGCGGTATTACACCAAGTCTCCAGTCACACTATTGCTCCTGCAGCAGGAGGTCTAGCTGGGCAGACAGTACACAATGCAGCGGCGGACGCAATACCTACTACAGCAGAGCACGAGCCCTAAGGGGGCCTAGTTCTGCTGGCCGCCGGCTTCGTCTCCCAGCAGAGCCCAGCCGCACAAGTCGATCCCTTCCCCTTTCTTCCTCATGGCCCTTTGAGACGCTGTTTTCTCGCCTAGTAGGGGCTGGCAAATGCATCCATCACGACGCAGCATCCCACTTCCCGATAAATATGCGGCCGACGAGATTCGGAGGCTGCGTGTACGTTCCCACTCAGTGCTACGGCACACGAACGGCCAGCCACGGCCATTTATCGCCTCCACGTCCAGAACGAGAGGCAGAGATGGCTTCCGACCCCTTGGCTTGCTTGGCTATCTCGCTACTTGCAAGCTACTTCTCAATGCGCTAGGCAGCTAGCTGCCAGTGGCACACAGGCCAACATCGGTGGAATCCTCCGATATGGAGACGTACCTTGTAAGGTTCGGAGGGGTTCACACCCTTCTCCAAGCAGGGCACGTCCGCCATGGGGTTGGGACGTTTTCCGCATGGTACGGATACTTGGTTCGGATACCACAGTGGTCGAGGCCTGCTGTAGCGATTCACGGCTCCACTGGTCCGCATCGTTCATTGCATAAAAAGGGTGTTGAACATCGGAGCAAACATCGGTACTCTATCCATGAAGCAGAAGCAGCCATGCCCATGTTCAGTGGCCGGCCCGGAGCTAATGCATTGATCAGAACCAGCACGAAATGAACAAGACGACAGCAATACCAACCTGAGCAACCACTGCGACGCGGGGTTTACCTTTTGATGCGCAGGACGAACAGCAAAAGCTAGCGATCCAAACACTCTAGGGACAGACATCTTATGGTTCTTCCTTCTTGCAAGCTGATCATCTGTAGGATGCAGGAGGTCTAAGGCCGCAGGAATTGAGGCTCCCGCGCTCCGGTTGTCTCCCGGCTTCTACCCGTCCAGCCTGTCTCGCCCCCAGCCCAGGGCACCCACCCAAGGCAGTCTCAGCTGGCGTGCGTCCTGACTAGCTCCCCAAGCCACGGTAGATGATTGCGTGACTAAAGCGCAGATCAGCGAGCAGTGGCAGATGGTTGCACCACAGGTACTCACAAACATGGCTGCCAGTCGTACGCAGACGGGGCCTGTTGCACGACTCGTTCTGGCCGGGACAGCGAGCTTGCTGCAGCAAATGTAACGCGATCCTCGACTCATACAGTACCTTCAGATCGCCATCGTTTATTGCCTTTGAGAGCCGATGCAGGAGACTTTTGCTCGGGTCATGGCGGCTACACATCAACCAGGAACAAGGTCAACAACTTAATAAGACACGACGATACCAGGGGTTTTGCAATCTGATGGATTATGGAGCCCGAATAGTGCCATGTGGAATGGAGACGGATGGAGATGCTGACGTTGCCGCAAGTCTACATCTGTGCACGAGACCGACGACGGCCGCGCTAGCTCGGGACCGGTTCGATACAACGCTCATTAACGACGCCATTCCGCCCCCGCCCACTTTGCCAACATCAACCGTTCCTCTGCCGCAGATTAACAGCATGAAGTTATAGGCACGAGTCTACACGCACAGGAGGTTTAGCCCAAAGAAGATGTGGAGCCGACGCATCGCATCTCATCGACCGAATGCCGAATCTGCGTGTTGTATGGATGAGATCGACTCCGCGCGCTCTTTGTATTAATAGCTAATTCAACCATGGATAGACGATGCTCCCGCGTTGCTATCCCGTGTGTTTAATGCCCACAGACAACAGCATTGCTTGCCTTTGGCATGCTGACTTTGGTTGTCAGAGTTCTCGGGGCCCTCAAGACCGTTCCATGGTGCCGCCCACAACCGACCACACTTGCCATGCTGCTGGCGCGATTGGCGTACCTAGAAAAGCTGGCTCGAGCTCAAGGCTTGTCGGCCCTGATGAAACATGACAGCCCGGAGGAGTGACTTGCCAGGTTCCATCCGCGAAGCGAATCTACTATTACAGACCAACCCGCTGCCAGTTTATCTGATTCCTTAGACTTCTTAGCGCACAGAAGATTGGGTGATAACCGAGCAGAGACGAGTTTAGCTGTGGGAGCATCCCGTCACCAGCACGGCCTCTAGTATCCAAACTAGCACATCCTCCGCCCCCTCCAACTACACCATTTTGGAGCACCGAAACGGACCAAGTACAGCGCGTGTTACAATGCAAGCATCATTACAGCAACCCGAGTTGCACAGAGCCCCGACTCGGTCAATCACGGCACCGCGGAGACGCCATCGACCGTTGCTGGGACTTAAGGTGTCATTCGGTATTTCCACCGGGAGGGAACAGCGTCCTGGGTAGCGTGATCACCATCTACGAGGCAAAACAGAAGTGGTGTGCAACCCCGCATACAAGACGGTGTCGTTGGTGGTTGTGACTTTGTTGTCAAACCTCAGCTTGGACTAAGGATCCCATCAACTGGCAACCTACTTTCCACTTTCCACCAATCCAGGCGGTACTGGATAATGTCATGGCTTGATGGCGCCCGCGTGGCCATCGTGTCTTGTGCCGAGGACCGCGGAGCCTCGACTCTTCCGTGGTGGCACGCGACGTAACACGGCCGTCGCGGTCTGCGAGGGGCACAATAACGGGTGCTGGCAACATCGTATTGCATAGCTTAAATTGAGTGCGCGAGCAAGTACAGCGCGCTGCTGTGCGACGGAACCTCCATGTGGCAGCCCACACTTCGAGAGAGAGACTCGGCACAACATGCGCAAACCGACCATTACGCTGGTCCATGGCCTTCTGGATCAACATGATCAACAGGGCGAAGCATGTCTGCTGCTCAATTCAGAGGAAGCTGCAGGAGAAGTTGTGAATTCGCAATTGTTGCCGGAAGCGATACCAACAGACATCCTATCAGTGGGCGCTGGGCATTTAGCTCAACCCGTGTCTCTGTTCGTGTCTCTGGCGAAAATCAACTTAAGAGTAATCGCACCCGACGAATGATGCGGAGAGAGGTTTTGACTCCATAGCGGCAGTTGGGTATTGCCAACAGGCGGTCTGCAAGCCGTGTGAAACAGGGTGACTAGAGGAGCCCTTGCCGACTTGCATGAAGCTGGGGCAGATGGTCTGTCTGAATGGTTCCCACATTCCTCTCGGTGGGGGTGCATGGGTGCCACCCAGGAGCATCCTCGCCCGCGGGTTGGATGCAGACACGGCGGGAGGACGCCGGGACGGGTCCAGCACGGAGTACGGGAGCGTCGGTAGGAAGTTTGAATTCCTCGTGGTGACCGAGGCGTGCTGTCGATCTCCAAGAAGAAGGTTTGCAGTCACATCCCAAATCTTTGGATAAGGTATAGAGATGCAAAGTCTGACAAGATGGTGGTTGCCGACTTCAAACGGACAGAATTAGAACACGCACACAAGGCTCGACACGAACGTGGGCAACGGTCATGTTGTTGCGCACAAGCATCAGGTGCGCGCACGGAAACGGCCATGACAAGCTTAAAAGACACAAGGGATGAAGGGACGAAAGACGGCATAACCCATCCTCCCATCAAACACGGTCTTGGGAGCTATTTCTGGCGATAAGCTTTTGGAGGTATGGCTGGCGGAGGCGGTTGGAGATCGATGGTTGCGACGACTCACGTCACAGGCACCATGGGATTGCCCGTGCCAGCATGGATGGGGCTGACAATCAAGCATGTCAAGGGCCAAGAGACCCTTCGAGGGGGCTCAGACCAGACCAGACAAGGGCGCTGTCCGCTGCATCCTTCGGAGCAACAGCCTGAGGAGGCGTGTTCGGCCGCCCATCTGACAAGCTTGGGAATATCATCCAGAGGCTTCAACGATGCGAGAAAAAGCTGCACCGCTTCACTCTGACCAAGCCACCCATCCATCGGGTGTCGTTCCTCGCGTCCCACGACCCGACGGATCTGCCCACCGTACCCTTGTCATCTGCGGTGTTTTTCCTTTTTTTTTTTTTTTTTTTTTCTNGGGGTTTTTTTTCTTTTTTTTTTTTTTTTTTTTTCTCGTACTACGTCCCTTGCCCCTACGTTCCTTGCCCTGCGAGGCCCACGACTTACCCTGCAGTCAAAACACTGGGATCACTGATCAGCCCTCGCGACGACCAGTTGACGTCCAACCCAGGCCCGGGATGATCCCTACGGCAGGCTTTACCAGTGGTCTTGGGGAGCAGCGGCGCCGACTCCCGCCAGCACGTCAGCCCCCGAGAGAAATAACCGGGGAATCGGCAGGTTCTTGAGACCTCTGCCTTCTGCGACAAGAAAAAGCAATGGGAGAGGTCTGGACTCTGGAGACAAGCCATTTCCGCCCATGGAATTGAATCCTGCGTGGGATGATCCGAGAGACAGCCGGTCACTAGTGACCAGGCACAGCAAGGTGCAGATTAGGATCTCGACAAGTTGGACGGCGGATTGAAGCTGGGTGTGCCTCTTCCTGCACCTTACAATGGCAAGCTTCCATGAGGACAGCGGTAATTCTTGCGGATTTGAGTGACTCGACAAAGACAAACATCCTGCGACAACGTGCAGAGCCAGGCGGAGATAAATTGGGATTGCAGCCCGAGCTGTCTCACGGCTTACTCGTCCATCATCTTGACAATGGTCCATCCGGAGAGCAGCCGCTTGTGGAGTGAGTCGCACATACTTCGACGAGGCATTCCCGACCATGCACGTCATTGTCGACATTTTCGATACTCAACTGCTGCCCTCTGCGACATGCCATGTCGGCTGACGGATTCCCGGAAGGCGATGTGATCTGTGAATGTCAGTCAGAAAGACGTGAGATGCTGCCCCGATGCAAGCGGCTGCGACATGACCGTTGCGACAAGCGGGCGATGTGCTTGATTTTGCGGAGCTTGTTTCGTCGTAGGTCACATTTCATCTCATGTTTCCCATGTCGATGCAACTCTTAGCTCGCTTCACATGGATATTTTCAAACCGTCTTGTCGTTCGACAGCTTCGTTGTTCGTGCGTTTAATGCCGCAGGCCGTCGCGAGCCCGGAAAACTGGTCCACTCGCAATAGGGAAACGGTTGAACTGCTGGGGATTCTGGCGATGCTCGCCTCCGGATCCGTGGCACGGGAAGCTTACTTGACCAGGGGAACCTTCGTCTTCAGCCTCGTTCTCGCGTTGTACTCAAGCCTGGACAATGCTTCATGTGTTTTGGAAGCTTGTTTCTCCGGCCCGAAATGGGTAGCCTGCTCTCGCCGTTGTCGATACCCGTCAAGACCGTTGCAGAACAGATTGGATATCTCCAACTATTAATCCACATTGCGTGTTCAGGCCACAAGGTGATCAGCCATCGCCGGAGATGGTCAAGCGGCGATGCAAGCGCGTCGACACCTCGGCGAGCGACGCTTCGCCGGCCTCCGTCAAAGAGACGCGGCGGTCGCCGAACGTTGACTCATCGAGGGGGCGACCGATTGATAACGTAACGATAGCTCGATGGAGACGATGAAAACGCTTCACCAAATCATGATGCAAGGTTTTGAGAAACTTTCAAAGGGCCAAAAAGACCAAAAGAGGCACCAAGCCGTGCGTTCGTCTTCAATACTTCTAGAATTTCGACAGGATCTATTTTGGTCGTGAACGACAAAGGCAGAAACGTCGACACTTGGGCAAACTTTTCGAGGTGAAACATCCCATTATACACCACACACCACCGCATCAACCTTTTTGGGCGCCGACTTCACAGCAGCAGCAACAGCAGCAGCTTGCAAGCCTCTCAAGCCGACTTACCCATCCATCACCTTTCAGCCGAGGGGGAAAGGCGAGTCTACGCAGAATGTGCAACGACAAGCTCCACGATTTCCTTGTCGATCTACCCAAATGCGAGCATCACATACATATCGAGGGCTCGCTGGGGCCCGAGCTGTTGTTCCGTCTCGCCGAACAGAACAACATCTCCCTGCCCTCTGACAAGGATCCGGCCTTCGCGAGCGTCGAGGCCCTGTACGAGCGGTACCGCAACTTCACTTCCCTTGACGACTTCTTGCACTACTATTTCATCGGATTCTCTGTGCTTCTCACCGTCACAGACTTCGAGAAGCTGGGGTACGCCTACTTTGAAAAGGCAAACTTGCAGGGCGTCCGCCATGCCGAGGTCTTCTTCGACCCCCAGGCGCACACCAGCCGCGGCGTCTCGTACGAGACCGTCGTCGAGGGCCTCGTTCGCGCGCGACGCCGCGCCGAGGCCGACTTCAACATGACGATCGAGTACATCGTCTGCTTCCTCAAGCACTGCCCCGTTGAGGACGGCCTGCGCATGTTTCTCGAGGCCAAGGATGCGGGTCACTTCGCGGACGGGACCATCGCCGGCGTGGGCGCGTCGAGCAGCGAGGCGCCGTACCCACCCAAGATGTTTAAGCCGATCTACGACGCTGCCCGGGAGGCGGGGGTCCGGCGCACGGCGCACGCGGGGGAGGAGGGTCCTGCGGCGTTTGTGGTCTCGGCGCTCGACGACCTGGACGTGCAGCGCGTCGACCACGGACGCCGGTCGAACGAGGACGAGGCCCTCATGGCGCGGCTGGCGCAGACCAAGACGCTGCTCAGCCTGTGTCCCATCTCGAACGTCGTGCTGCGCGGCGTGACGGAGATCAAGGAGCTGCCGATCCGGGAGTTCCTGGATAAGGGGGTGCGGTTCAGCATCAACAGCGACGACCCGGCGTACTTTGGCGGGTACATTCTGGAGAACTACTTTGCGGTGCAGGAGGCGTTTAAGCTGACCATGGAGGAGTGGGAGGGCATTGCGGTTGGGTCGGTGGAGGGCAGCTGGTGCTCTGAGGAGAGGAAGACGCAGCTGAAGAAGGAGATTGAGGCGGTTGTTAGTAGGCATAAGGCCGTGCTGGCCTTGGAGGAAAGAATGGAAAGCCTCGCGGCGCAAAAGAGAAGTTTGTGATTTGAATAGTTTTGGGAATGAATTCTGGCGTTCTCCGAGTCTTGGTGGGACAATTTGAATATGACCTGAGGCTTGACTGGAGGATGGCCGGCTTGCAATAGAACACATCCAAGGACGGCTTTGTATTTGGTTCTTCTAGCTCTTGTGATGGCTCCTTGATGTCGTGTTGCCATTCTTGACTTTGTGATCATCGTCGTTCTTGGTTTCGCCATCATCGTCGTCGTTGATACTGTTGTCGGTGTCCCCCTGAGCGTTCCACAGGTTCTCGTGATTGTTATCCTTGACGTTATCGTCGTTACTTCGTCAGTATCGACATCTTGGCAGCTCCAAGCTCCTCAAATATCCTAGGTCTAGAACTAAAGAACGGGCACCGTCTCTCAGTTTCCTTCACCCTCTACTTATTCACCTCGTCGAGTATCTAGTCCGCTCGCATATAGACTTGGTCGCGTATTTGGAGACGAATACCTCCACGTACATGGCGATGAGGGATGGTAGCCTTCCCGCCTGCAGAGTCTGAACATGCCCATTCATTTGGAGCTTCGCAGCGGCCGCGGATGCAGGCTGCTTTAGCTGCGTTTTTCTAAGGAACCAGGTCGTTGCCGTTCTTTCTCCCGATTGTTTTTTTTGGCCTGTCAGCTACGGTGATGGCTGGAACCCCGCGCAAGAGCTTTCCTGCGGGTATAAAAGCTGATGGCGCTGGCGATACAAGTCTCAAGGGCCAAACGATAAAACCCAGGTAGCTCTTGATGGCTCAAGGGGAACACAGGAGCAAATGTGGCCAGGAATCCGCAAGGAACTGACCTCCATGACCCGGAAACGCCTACAAACTTTGACCGGCTTGCGTTCCTGTTGTATGTTGCTTATTCTGCTTCGTATTGTATCAATGCCACTGAGCGTCCGTTGCGCTCTTGTTCCGCGGCCTTTGGCTGCGGGCATCGCTCATGAACCCAGAGGATATATTATGCTCTAGACCCTGCATTCGCCGTCGTTTTCCGATTTGGCCTTGGCTGCAGACCTCGTAAAGATGTCTCAAGGTCCCGTTTTATACCTTGAACGGACATCATGACACGCAACGCTGTACATATCTCCCGAGACGACACATGCCAGGGCAGCTCGGCGTTGCCAGAAGGATTTCCAGAAGGATACTTGGTTATTTTCCCCAGCTTGCGGCTCTTTTGTAGGGTGTTTGCTCTCTTTTGTACTGTACTGACACCCCGAGAAGCATCGTATTTATTTCCTTTTCATTGCCCTTGTCCAGTGTTGTCTGGAGGAGTTCTGTTTATGGTACTGATGACGTACTCGAATGACTCCATCCAACAGGAGCAATTGCGTGCCTTCAATTGTGGCAATCTCTTCAACGCACGGAGTCTTCTGTGTTCCCGGAGCCAACACGTTATTATGGAATGTTTTCAACTCTCGACCTTAGGAGCACCTCTCAAGGCCCGTATCATCGCGCGAAGCGGCGCAATGCTGCAGATGTCTCTCATCACGCCAAACCGTCCCTCCGTCAACAAAAGCTCACACACGTCAGAGTGGTGCCATCGGCTTCCAGCCCTGTTATCTCTCGTGTATCTCCCTTCTTGTGTCACATTTGCCGCATGTAGCCCAAGCTGCGGTTTATATGCGCAGGGCGCACCCATCTATAGTAGACTTCATTTGCCTTTTCTTGTCTGGTAGTATCGTCAGTTGTAGCATATTCCGCGCAGTATGCATAATGCAGTGCATGAACTGACTGCAAGATCTGGAAGACGACTCTCTTCTCTTAGCTGAAGATCAATCTGATCTTCGGTTCCAAAACCTTTATGAGACTTATTCACAGGTGGATACCAGTTCTGCTATTGTTGTGTCTCTCTTTCTTGCGACTGAGCTGATGGGACTTCTTATATACAAAACATTTGACCGAGCAGGCCCCACGATGAGGCCCAACATCTGGACACAGGCATGAGCTGTGCTACTCAGATCAGACGCAACCAAACATCCATGTTCATGGTCCATTAGTTGCTTATGTATATGTAATCAGCAACGAACGCGAAGGAATATGATTGCCAATTTGCCATAGTAAAGTGTCAATTTTGAGGGACTGTGAGCTCGGCTTTCAACACGATATTGTCTTCCTGTACGCCTAGTTCTGAGGTATTCACACGGTATTCTTTACATGACAGGCCGCGAGAGGAAATGTGTCATTTCCAATGCATTTGGAAAACGCATTGGAATAACTTATCAGAATAAGGTGATCATGATTTTCTTGAACTCTGTGGCGGTCTATCGCTTCATTCTCGGTTCCTGTTCTTGTCCAAGCTTCAAGTTTACTTCGTACCTTTAAGTAGGTTTTCATGTCGGATTTGTCTCAACACACGGACGGCTCTGACCATGTGTGTCCACGGGGAGCGACAGAACAATATGTTGTAGAACATGAAGCGAGGCTGAATCATAGAAAGCGAGTCCAAGCCCAAGATACACCAGCGACACCAAGAAGTTGCTCCTTCGTTGACTACTACTGAGGCGCCCCAGACGTTGTTGCACGATGTAGGAAGGCTTTTGAGAACGTTCAAGTTCAGGAAGGGCCCCCTCTGTATCAAATCGGCCAATACGCCGTAAATGAAGACGATGAAAAATCAATCGCGAGAAAGAGAACCACACTCGTCTTTCGTCATCCTACCGTCGCAGCAAACTGCAAGTGAGATATACTACCCTCATAGTCAATCACGACTCAACATCCGTGACAATATAGGAAGGCGACGCAAGGGTGATTTACACTATAGGTCTTATAAAATGGCAGAAATGACCGCCATCAATCTTGAACGGCACCCACGAAAAACCACTTGCTTTATAGACCGAGATATTCCATCCATGTTGTTTGACTGTACGCATGTGCACATCCACTACTACGAGGGTATCAAACCATTTCGGGAGATCCAACATCATTGTAAGGGCGCCGAGTTCAGAACATGGGCAGAATACTCTGCAGGCGGGGGTGACAACCACTTTTAGGAGATACTTAGACGCCATATGTTGTTGATCCGATCCCCAATAATGTGCTGCTTGTGAGATTGTGAGATTCCCCAGGAGGGTACCTTAATCAAATGATGACCAATTTCATGAACTAGGGTAATCACACCCTTTTATCCTGACGGCTAAAGAAGCTAATGATTACATGTAATTTATACAGCCTAGTTGTTCGAATTATGACCTGTCGCCGATGGCTTTCTCCAGCACGGAACTATCGTCGGGTTGCCACTCTTGGAAGTTGGGATAGCAATGGTAATTGTTGACACCTCGAAAGGTGTACAGCATGAAGCAGGTTCGGTATTCGTGACTCAAGAAAACCCAGCACCAGAAGCACAGAAACACCGTGATGAAGTCTCTTCACACAGGCTATGGGTGGAGAATAGGGTGAGTGATCTTGGCATATGTTGACGAGAGGACCGGCAACTAGACTACCGTGCCTGAGAGTTGAGGCTTTTGTGTTGCAATGCCGTATGAATCACCCGAGGACAGAAGCCACAGAAGCCAAAGAGTGGGATGGATTGAAGTTGCTTTGGTGGATTTGTCCTTTGCCTCGTCGGAGGAACCATCACCCAGCACATTTGGAACTTCAACAATGGAAACACCTGGCTTTCCTATATGCTGGTGCCCCTTTTGCCGCATGCTGCGGTCAGTTCCGGCCAACCTAACCAACCATTTGGTTGGGAGTGTCGTCTTCCTGCGTCTTCTGTGACGTATTACATGTATACGCAATCGACCTTGAACCTCCAAGGCTCATTCAAGAAACGTCTTGTTGCACCTGGGTCAAGGAACGTTACCTTCGACTCCAAGGCTGGACCTGGCTGGTCTCAGACTTGTTCGAATGATCTACGTCGCGATCTTCCATTTCCTTGACCCTTTTATCCTCTGGCGCTGGAGATAAGGTATCTTTATATCTTCAACATGTAGCCAAGCTTCCGTCAGTATAGCGTAAAGCCTCTCGCACATATTCGCAGTTCCCAGCCTACTAGAGCGAGCCTGATGATTCACAGCCCCTCGCAATATTGGACGCTCCCAGGTCAGTGCCGGTCTTAATTAAGGACAATGAATGGAATGCGTTGGGTTTTGTCATGTCTATAAGGCTTGATCCTATTCTGATGTGTGTACAGTTTCGTTGGCGAATCCAATCTACAGACATTCTAAGCCTCCCAATATTTCTCCATACAAAGGAATCATGTACCAGAACACCTCGTCACCACGCGCCTGTTTCGAACACCCGCAGCTCATCAATCATGCTCACCACCAACGCCAGTCAACCCACCAGCCAGGCCTTGCATGCGCCTTCCAAGTAGATCATCTGTACTCTTAAGCTTAACCAGGCTCGCGCCTGTGCTCTTACTTGCGCCCCTGGCCCTGCCGTTCTTCTTCCCGTTGCTAGCCTCAACCTTCTCGACAAGTGACTGGCCTTCCTGCATTGGCTGAGGTTCTTTTGTTAATGTCTTGCTTCGGTTCGCTCTAGTCATGCTGATCTCAAGAGGTCGGTCCTCATCACCGCTCGACTCGGTGCGGGTGTGATGTCTTCCTTGTGAGTTGCCGTTCGTCGCCTGTCCTCCCACGCGGCGACGACCGCGACTTTCACGCTCTCGAACGGCGTCGGCGTGAGCAAAACTATCCTGAATCCATTCGGCTGATCTGTCGATGAGCTTCCAAGCTGGCGGGTACACCGTTGGGAACTGGAGGAAACCGTGAGAGATGCCTGGTATCAGCGTCACCACAGCAACGTCCTTCGCGTTGAAAACAGGCTCGTAGCCGTCGCCAAAATCGGATCTCTCGGCTTGAGCCTGGTCGAACATGGCCTCCTTAACCTTGCGTATGCGGGCAGAGAAAATGACCGTGTCGTCGACCAGGGGATCTCGCTCGCCGGTTAGGAAGTAGACCTTGGGGAAACGGGCCAGGAGAGAATCCGGAGCAAGAACAGGCGAGAGAAGATAATCCTGACTGAAGTCGGGGCGGTTGTGAGGGCCGATGTACAAGATGATCATGGCACGCATCATCTCAGGAGTGAGGACGCGGTCGTTGAAGTAAGAAATCATGGAGGACATGGCAAGACGTGTTCGTAGAGGCTCTGAATGATGCGATGTGCTCTGCTTGCGCTTGGCATCCTGCGACGATAATTGCGTGTTGGACAAGGCCTGAGGGCCACTGTGCGAGTACTCCGGGTGCGGACTTGCAAGGGCCTGCGAAGACGCAATCTCAACTTCCTTCGCCGTCAGCTCCGTCGTTTGCTTGGAGGCACTCTCCTCTTCGTCGTCGGTCTGGTGTGGAGTGCCAACCAGGTCATTGTACTGCATGCTCTTTCGTCTTATAATAGACTTGTTCGTAGCCCTCATCTTCCTGTCCTTCATCAGTGACATTTGCTCATCCGACATCCAGTTGCCGATGTTCATGTCGAGACCGGGGTAGAACAGCACCAATCCATCAGGCAAGGGCAGATCTCCAGTGCTCACGTAACGGCGCATCGGGGCCGACGTTCGCTCAATGATCATCAGCGTCGTAGATGTAGCCAAGTTTCCTCCAGCACTGTCGCCTGTGAGCACGACGCGAGGCGTTTCTTTTCCGGACATGCCAATGCATCTTCCCTTGCTCCGGATGATGGTGGTGTAGACGTCGAAGCATTCGTTGAGCGCATACGGGTACGGGAACTCTGGAGCTTTCTTGTAGTCCAAACTCAACACTGGAAGTCCCGTCTTCGCAGCCCAGGCAAACAGCTTGTCGTCGTTGCATCGAGGATCCATAGCGACAAATCCTCCACCTGGAATATCGAGGATGATTCGGTTATGCCTCGCGAGGTCCGTCAGCGGGCCGTCAAAGTAGAGCCATGCAGATACTGGCTCCTTGTAATCACTGCCGTTGGGGCGCGGAATGCGGATCGCGCGAGGCGGCCAGCGGGAAAAGCGAGGTCGCATCAGACCTTGGAAGAAGCGCAAGTACGGCGTGGTCCCTTTGTTCCAGGAGACCCGCAAGTGCTCTACAGTAAGCATACCTCGGACCTTCCGGACCTTCTCGTCGGCCTTCTCGGCGGCAAACATGTAGAACACGGAGAAGACAATGCTGGCAAGGTCGCGCAACCATTTGGCTCGGATCTTCATGGCCGTCCAGAAACCAGCGTCAAGGGCAGTCAGGACCCACGTCGCACGAAAGTAGGTGGCATCGTACATGTTCGACATGGGCTCAGGGCTCGCGAGACCAAGCAGGGTGCTGAAGTTACGTGCAGCGTAGAGGTAGAGCATGGTGGCAACGACTGTCTGCCATGTTGTAAGTCGTTTCGTCGTGAGCTTGGAGAGGAAGCGCATGAAGGGAGGGCCATGGGGATGACCTCTGCAAAGATGATTGTCAGCCGTATTCCCACCATTCGGTATGTAAGGACTTGTGTCTCGTACCTGAAAATGTAGGCCGACCAGAAGGCCAGGACGGCCAGCACCTGGAGTCGGCGCGACTTGACCGAAGGCCGTCCGAGGACGTGGTCGATCATGGCGACTGGAAGATGCTGTGTTGAGGGCAGCAGTGCCAATCAAGGAAAGGGATGTCGTCGAATGTTTGTAGGCTTTCGTTGCAAGCTCATGGGTCTGGAACACCGAGGGCAGCCGAGAGCTGACCAAGCAACAGGCACACGGCAGACCACGAGGTCGTGGCTGGTAGAAGAGCTGGCGGCGAACGAGTCGACGGGACGGCGCAGCGCGAGTAATGCGATAGCCTTAAACTAAAAGGCCATGGCAAGGTGGCCGGGCTCGGGAAAGCGCTTGGCGACGAGTGCAGCGACGGAGGGCTTGGAACCACGGACCGCCACCCGAAGGATCGACTGCTTCGAAGGAGGGATTTGATGGTTGTTTGGAAGCTTTCGGTGGATGACAAGACGACGACGGAGAGCTGCAATGGACGACGATGGTGTCGGGTCGGATCTCGCGGGGATGGAAGCTCTCGTGGTCAGAGAGGGTTGCTGTGGGAGGGAGAGCAGCAATCAAAGAGCCTCATGACAGAGGGGCTTGGGCCAGGGTGCTGGCGGCACATGTTTCAATGCGAAAAGCGTCCCGTGTCGACTGCGGTGGCTCGGTTCAATTGCTGGACAGAGGTGAGATGGTGACGTCCGTTTGGGGTTGGGCAGCTGACATGTGAAAGGGCCCAAGTTTGGACTGCAGTGCACCTTGATGCTGCTGCTAAACCTGGAAATCACGGGGCAAGGCACCTGGCTGGAAGCAGTGGAGGGGCACGCGGCCACTGTTTGACGCAGCGCTATTCCCCTTTGGGCAGTCCCCCGGATCCGACCAGCAGGTCCGCCAATCAGTGCCTGCCGGTTGTCACTTCTAGCGCTCTTCGCTCGCCGGCCACACCGCTGCTGAGTTCCCCTCCCCCGCTGGAGAACTCCACTGAAGACCGCAGATGCAGGGCCTCCTGGTATGCTGTTGGCTGTGTTTGTCCAGGAACATGTCCAATCGAGTCACGAGCATATGAAAGGCCGATGCCATCCGGACCCTTCGACGATGCCGGACCCCGACAAAGACATACGCCGATTCTCACGACCTTGTGGTTCCGATGAACCAATACCACATGTGCATGGCCATCCGTGACGACTGTTGATCCCCTGCTGCCTGTCTGGGCGTTCCGAACCACGATGTTGCAGAAGCCAACCCGACGACCAACGGCGACAGCTCTAGTCCTTGTTGAGGCTTGCGGTCCGCCTTGACGGCTGCTACGAGACCCAATGCCAACTTCGAGGTGAGATTCATCCAATGCCGGAGCACTGGACGCATGCTGACTGGCTCTGTCAGTTGGATCGCAACACCAGGGGTCCCATTGGCCAGCCAGTCTGACCTGCATGACCACTGCAGGCAGCACAACATGGAGCGAACCGACCCATCGTCATTATCCCCGTCAACATCGTACAAACCGACCAGACGTTCATTTGCCGTCTCCTGGCATGCCAGCCGCGATGGTCGTCGTCTTCGATTCTGCAGAGAAGAAGCACTGAGACGTCTCAACTCGTCAAAGATCTCAGCAGTCAACGGACTCTGTCGACCCCGCACTCAAGATGACGGAGCTCTTCAGGTACAGCCCGCTGGATCTTGCAGGGCGATCCTTCCGGCTACTGATGCTCCACCAAGGAACTGCAGGTGAGATTTCATGCGACATCTTCGAAGCAAGCCTTGAGCCAAATAGCGCCATGCCGTACGAGGCCCTGTCATACGCCTGGGGAAGTACCGACCAGTCCGAAACCATCACCGCGAATGGCAAGATTCTGCATGTCACCAAGAATCTCTACTCGGCTCTCGAGCACCTCCGCCACAAGGAGAACAGGATCCTATGGATCGACGCCATCTGTATCGACCAGACGAATGTCCAGGAGCGAGGGCATCAAGTTGGACAAATGAGCGACATCTACAGACAGGCTGACCAGGTTCTCGTGTGGCTAGGACCCTCAACGTACGAGACGAAGGTCCTCATGGAGAGCCTTGGGGGGTTGCAACGTAGTGTCTCCAAGCCGGCAGACTGGACCAACGCTGACCTCTTGGGTCGACAGTGGCTTGAGGTGGAGCAGAAGAATTATCTCGACTACGCCGCTCTGACCGACATTCAACGTTGCGGTCTTACGTCCCTACTTCACCAGCCATGGTTCAATAGGATCTGGATCATTCAAGAAGTAGCCAACGCAAGAGCTGCTACCATATGCTGTGGACAACACTCAATCCGCTCGCACGCCTTCGCCGCCGCCCCAGGGCTTCTCGGCCTCGGCCCCGACCCCCACCGCCAGGCAGTCCTAGACCTTATGCCGAGTCCGTCTCGGAAGGCCAATACTCAAAAGAAGCACCTTCACACACTCTTACGAAGCTTCCGCCAAAGTCAAGCCACAGACCCCCGAGATATGGTGTATGCCTTACTCGGCATCTCAGATCTTGGCAGTGACATCGTCCCAGACTACAACAAGCCCGAAGTACAAGTTGTCCACGAACTTCAGTCGCTCCTGTTTTTCGGAACAGAATTTGCTCGAAACCTAGGCCAGTTCGCGGCCATGCGGCACTTTCTCCTCGAACTCCCGACCCTGACCGACAACGCCTTCAAGACACTCATCGTCCGCGGCAGCTTAGAAGAGGTGGAGGAGCTACTACGGCGAGGAGAGACTTTCTGCATCACGGAAATGACTGCCTCTCTAGCCATAGTCGAAGCCGGGGGCATGATGCGAAAGCTTCTGGAGTTGAACCATCCAAATTTGACTTTCAGCCTGGATTGCTTCGACTACATGTTCAATTGGTGTAGTACTGAGACTGCGTCTCTGATCCTCAATCGCGCGGGTGAAGACTTGAGAACCATCACGTCAGGGATGGCCTTCGCGATGAGTGGTGGAGCAGAAGAGACTGAGGAAAGAGGAGGTATTTCGGCTTTGATGACGACCTGGGCGAGCACACGCACCATTTCAGTCACCCAGAAAGCATTTGAAACCTTTGCTGGGATGGGTAATATGACGGTAGTTCGGAGGATATTGGAACCTGCGGATAAGAGTTACCGCGTCACGGTCGATATGCTGGGGATAATGCAGAGAGAGGCCTCGAACGCGTTGAAAAGGCGCGAAATATTGGAGTGCTTGCTGACACAGAATGATGGTATCATTACAGTTGATGACGATGCGATTGTCTGGATCATTGGAATAGCTGATGAGAAGGTTGCGGGGTTTCTACTCCGGCACATTCCGTCTCAAAGTACCCCTCTAATCACCGCAGATTTGGTAGACGATGTTTCATTTCAAATGGTGTTGAACGACGAGTGGGAGCACACTACTGGCCAAGAAATGGCCGAGAAAATCACCAAAACCGTCCTTGATTGGGATCAGAGAGGTATATTGAAGTTCACACCGCCGTAACAAGAACCCAATAAGAACAGCCCAAGTCTAAAACCTGCCCATTTTCGTAGCTCTACGCGTGTATTGCGTGCCACTCGTATCACTTTAGCCAATGCGCTCCTGTGACCTCCTCTTGTGCGGAGCCCTCTGTCCATTTTCGCCCTCCATCCATCCGAAGTCCGTCATACACCCTCCGCGGTATGCTCATTCTTGTTTTCGGGGTTCGGCATGGTGTGAAGGTAGCGGGCCTTGTGGTCTTGAAGCAGCGTACTCGGGCTTGTCGGTATCGGTCCATGACATATCGCATGTGTCTGTTGGAGAGCTTGTTAGATTTGCAGCGATGCCTGGGGATATTGCGCTAATACTGGCCTTCGGTACCTGCGCCGTTTCAATCATCTGCTACTACCAGGCTCTCGATTTGGAATCAGCCTTCCGGAGATGATAGCTTCAGCAGGTGAATATTCTAAGTTTACCTGTTATTGTAAACTAACTATAACGTATATATAGCATCTATGTGAATAAAATGGCTTGATTCCTTCTAAATTAGAGTCTAACACAAAAGGTCTTTTAAGGAATAGATCCTAACGCACTAGAATATTATTAGTCTAGATAAATAAATTAGAAGTAGGTTACTTTATACCTTCCTAGGAATATAAAGTTACCTTAAATACTTAAAGGTATTATAATATACCCCCTTAAATTTAAAAAAACTTAAAAACTTTAATCTTATATAACTAATACTATAAAATCTAAATATATATATAAAGTATTATAAATAAATATAAAAAGAAGTAATTAATAAAAGAAACTAATAAAAGAGATAATTTTATAGCTTTATTATTAAATTATAAAAAAGAGGAAAATCCTTCCCTTTATATACCTTCTATTATAATTAAAATTATAAGTACTAAAGTAATAACTAATATTACTACTTTACTTAATAGAAATAAAAGCTTCTTATTAACTTAAATAGGAAAGTTAAAGTAGTTATTAAAGTAATAAAGTAGTAATAATAATAATATCTCTTATATTACCTCTACTTCTTAATTTTCTTTCTCTATTTATATTATAATTAATATATATATTATCTATTTTACTTCTATATATATATATACTTATATTATAATTATAATACTTTCTTTTTTTACTTAAAATCCTATTTTTAATACTAATTATATTATTTAGATAGCTAAAAAGACTAAAACTAAATATATAGCTATAATAGCTAAAGTAAAAGCTACTCTTATTAATAAGAAATAAAAAGAGAAAGAGAGGGAAGAAGAGGAAAGTAGTAATACTTCTTTAGTATTTTCTTTAAAACTTAAAAGCTTTAAGCCTAAAAGTAAGTTATCTTATTATCTATTTTTATTACTTCTAAATTATCTTTAAGTTATAAAATCTTTACTTTATTTTACTATTCTTATAACTTATTTACTAACTTAAGTTATTTTATAAAAACTAAGACTAATAAGTTTAATAAAGGTAAGAAGCTTATAAGAAGTAGAAAAGCTAAAGAGAGGTATAATTTAGAGTTTATAATTTCTACTCTTCTATTTACTTATAAGTTATACTAAAAATATAAAAAAAGTATATTTTAGATCTAGATCTCTAGTTAAATAATTATATTATTTACTAATTTTTAAGTAGAAGTAGAAGCCTTAAAAACTAAAAGTTAAGAAGAGAAGTAGTTATTACTACTAAGTAATATAATTTACTTATTTTACTTATAAAATACTTAAATAAGTATATTATCTAATATATATATACTTAGCGTAAAATAAGGAGGTAAATATACTCCTTATAAAGAGAAGAAGAAGCTATATAAACCTATATTACTATTTATTTCTATACTAAAGCTTTAATTCCTTTAGACTTTATATAATAGTATAAATAAATCTATATATACTACTTTATAACTTTTATATTACTATTTACTTAACTAACTATTTACTAAATCTTTATTCTTAAGAGAATTATATTTTAAGAGGCTTTTAAGGTTTATAATAAAGCTAAAATAAAAACTAAAACTAAAGTTAAAGCTAAAAGTAAGAGTAGTAGTAAAGTAGCTACTAAAATTATAGCTCCTCTTTTAATACTAGCTATTACTCTATTAGTTAAGTTTATTATAGAAGAAGTACTAATCTCTAATAGTTTATATATTAGCTTATTTTTTAAGGTAACTCCCTCTATCTCTAAAATAGCTAATATTTATACTATTATTAATAGTTTTATTAGTAGATATCTCCTTAAAGAGATAAAGTTTATATATAATATCCTTATAGATAACTATATATCTACTCTCTAAGGATATAAATAAAGTATAGTTTTTATATTACTTAATACCCTATAGGGTATAAGTATTTTAAGCTCTTAAGAGAGCTATATACTCCTTAGCTATTAAACTATTTTTAATTAAAAATACCTAACCTATAAATTTTACTTACTACTTAACTTTTCTTTTTTACTTTATTCTACTACTTATAATATATCTTAAAAGTTTAAAAATACTCTAAACTATTTAAACTTTATATAAAAAAAGGTTTTTATAAAGTTATTAGCTAATATCTTATTAGTTAGAAAGTAAACTACTTAGAATAATTACTTAATATATTCCTAGTAAAACTATATATTTTAGATATCTATATAGTAAAAATAAGTTAAGATATACTCTTTTTTACTTACTATAAGTTAAATTATTTACTAATTATTATAATAGATTTTCTATATATCTCCTAAGCTAAGTTTAAAGTCTAAAAAGAGTTACTTAAGAGCTATTATCTCTTTTATAGTATATTCTAAACTTAAAAGCTCTACCTCTATTATTAATATAGTTACTATATTTTAATATATAGTTTTCTATTAGATTAAGCCTCTAAAGAGAGATATTATAAAGCCTTAAAATAACCTTTATATCTCTTTATTATTAGTAAAAGATATATTACTTATAATTAATAATACTTAAGCTACTTTACCCCCTAAGATACTAAAGTAAATTATAAAATATTAAGTATAATATAAGTATTAAATTACTTAGTTTATAACTTAATAGTACTTTAGAGATAAGTTTATTAGGAATCTTAATAGTAAGGTATAAATAAATATAATATCTAGTTATATTATAATTACTATATAGAGGATTAATCTAATCTTCTCTTAATATAAAAAAACTTATTATAGGTTTACTTCTCTATTAAACTTTTTAAATAAAGTGAGAGGAAGTAATATAATTAGTACTCTAAAGTTAATAAGATTAAACTTCTTTATAATTTATTTAATATACTAATTATATAAAAAATAGATCCTTTATATTATTTAATTATAAGTAATTCTAATTCTTAAGTACTATTTAGCTAATCCTTAGTCTTTTAGTTTATATTTCTCCTTAATACTTTTTATAACTTTTTCTACTTCCTTTATATTATACTTATAATATAAGATAAAGATATTATTAATATAGAAAAGTATAAGAACCTTCTTATTATAAAACTAAAAAAGATATAAGTTTTTACTTATTAAGTATAGTTTAAAGTAAAGAAGAGTACTTAAGAACTCTTTATATTAAAATAAGAGAGTATTATAAAGGCTATATAAAGTATATTAAAGTTTAATAACCTTCTTATCTTTCTTAAAACTATCTAATAAGTAATAAGTAATAAGAGGGTTATTTAGCCTATATATAGTATTTAGGAACATATTAATAATATTAAATTAGTGAATTTCAAAATTAAATTATATTATAAGAGCTATTATAACCTTAAATATTTTCATAGTAAGGGTTATAGTATAAGTCTATTCTAAAAAGTATTTTTCTTAGAAGTTACTTTAGATATAAATTCTAACTTTATAGTAGTTAAGATATCTATATTAATCTAGCTTATATATAAATACCTATTTAAAAGGTATTAGCTTAGTTTTTACCTTTAATTTATCTATAATATCTTAAATACCTATTTCCTTAAGTTTATTAATCTTAATATTATATACTTTAATAAAGTAAGAATAGAGTAGCTTTAGTATATATTAGATATCTCTTTAAGTCCTAAATAGCTTAATAAGTTAGTTAATATAGATTTTTCTACTTAGTATTATAGATATATACTTTAGCTTTACTTAGTAAATAGAAGTAAAGATAAAGTAATAGAATATATAATATCTTTAGTCTACTTCTTTAAATACTTTCTACTAATTTAATATATATATTTTAAAGAAGGTATTTTAGTTTTATTCTATTTAGAGGAACGTAAAGTATATTCTAAAATAAAGAGATTACTTTAGTTTTATAATTTTAGGTTAGCTTAAATTAATATAGTTATATACCTACTCTAACTCCTCTTCTATAATACTTTTTTCTTTAGTACTTAGGTATAATTATACTAACTAAATAAGAGAGTTACTTTATAAGAGTAGTTATATATTAATATCTTCTATATTTAGATTTTATAGAGGAGAGGTATCTATCTAAATATATATCTTATCTAAGATTATATCTTTAATAAAGGTTATATTCCTATTAGTATTTTAAGTCTTTTCTACTATATTATTATCCTAAATAAAGTTTAATAGTAGTATTAAGTTTAGTGCTTTATATTTTTTAATAAGGTTTAAATTTAATTTAAGGGTTAATATCTATCTCCTTTACTTATTATTAACTATTTATAGTTCTCTTAATAAGGAAGGGTATAATAATAATACTTTATTATTTATTATTAATATAAGATTAATTTTACTTTATACTCTTAGAATCTAAAGTTCTAAAGGTATAGGGGATATTAATTTCTATATCTTATTAGTAATTAAATAAGCTTCTTTACTTTAGATTACTATCTTTATATTATCTTTTAAATAAAATATCCTCTTATTAAAAGTTATATTTTATATAATAATAACTTCTTAAAGTGAAGGTATCTAAACTTTATAGAGGTTATATAAGTTTACTTTATAGCTTACTAAGTATCTAATATACTTTTATATTATAACTTTAAAGTTATATCTATTTTTATTTACTTTATATTCTTTCTTAAAGAGGTATACTCTATAACTATATATATAAACCTCTCCCTATTAAAAGTAAAAATTAACTAAGAGGTTTACTTTATAAGTAGGTTTATAGTACTTAATATAATCTCTTAATTAATCTTCTTTAACTTAGATTAGTAAGAACTAGTTATAATATTAGTGAGAGTTTATATTATAAAAGAAAGTTATAGCTTATACTACTTTAACTTATAGGTTAGATAGAAAGCCTACTACTTAAAGTATTATAATAGCTTTTATAACTAGTTCCTAACCTACTTACTCTATACCTCTATTTAGTTCCTTAATATATAAAGGAGCCTATTTAACTTTAATCCCTATTTCTAATGCTTAGATCTAAAATTCTAATAGTTTATTAATTATAATTATAGTGTACTTACTATCTTATCTAATCTTATATAATATAAAGCTATATTATCTCTATACCTAATACTTAAAAGTTTAAGTAATAATAAAAACTAAATATTAGGTTTTATCTATATATAAGAATATAAAAAGTTAACCTATATACTTATTTTTAATAACTAAGAGCTATTTATTTATATTAAAGCTTATTAGGTAGTTAAATAGGTCTTATAATACCTTATAGAAGAGTTATATTACTTTTTATTCTAAGGTATATTAAGATATAACTTACTTTATATATATTATTATATAGTATTAGTATTTAAAGTATAATATACCTTAGATCTTTACCCCCTAAATATTAAGAATAAGTTTCTTAAGTGCTCTTTAGCTAAAATATCTAAAGTAAAGGTACTATATTTCTATAATATTAGTATAAGTTTAGATAGGTTCTTAAAAATATCACTTTATATAAGTTATTATAAAGGTAAGTAGATTTATAATTAAAGTATTACTAGAAGGGATATATCTAGAACTAAAGTATAAGAAATAAGGTTAGTAATCTATAAAAGTAATATTACTTTTTTTTAAGAGCTTCTTTACTTTTATACTATTCTTATAGTTTCTAATATAAAAGGTATTATTAAATCTTAAATACTAAATACCTATCTTTTATAGTAAGTATTCTAAGATAATATTAATATAGAAGTTATCTATAAAAGTAATATTTTAAAGTGTTAAGTCTTAAAGTCTATTTATTCTATTTAAGATATTATAAAAAACCTTTATATTTCTTATTATAATTAAGTATAAAGTTATATTTATTTTAACTTACTTCTTTATTTTATAGATAACTAAACTTTCTTTAAAGAAGGAGATATTATTTACTAAATAGAGAGCGTTATAGTTATTTAATATTATACTACTAGAGAGGATTCTTAAGTTTTAAGTATAAGTTATATAAATCTTATTAAGTTTAAGTTTTAATATAAAAGCTTTTACTTCCTCTATTATAATCTCTATAATAATATCTTTAGTAATAATATAAACTACTATATTAAATAAGAGGTTTACCTTAAGAGTAGAAATAGTAGTTAACCTCTTTAATCTATTAGAATTATTCTTAAGTAGTCCCTTCTTATTCTAATTCTTATTATTCTTAAGCTTAAGAGTACTAAGGTTTCTTATAGTAAACTACTTCTTATAAGCTATTTTAGTATAAAGTTTAAAATACTTTAGTCTATTAATTTTAGAATAAACTTAAGTTACTTCTTTAGAACTTATATAAGCTTCTTTATTTATAAGAGTAAACTTAAGGTAATTATAAATAAATAAGACCTACTTATAATCTCTTTTATATATATAGTATAAAACTAACTTACTTTATAAAAGTTTTTCTAAAATAAGGTTATTAGAAATTATATTATTAGATTATTTAGCTAGTATTATAAAAACTCTATTAGTATAACCTTTTAAATAAGTTCTTATAATATCTTTATAGAGAAAGTCTTTAAATATATTAATATACTAACTTATACTTTAGATCTTAATACTAAAGTGCTCTTACTTAATAATATTAATAAGTTTTAGATTAACCTAAAATAAAGTAAAATAATATTAAATTACTTAGAGGAAGGTTTTTAATATAAAAGTTCTTTATACTTTAAGTAATTTATACTAAAAAGCTTTAAAGAGTATACTTTAGAAGTCCTTAATCTAAGTATTAAGGTTAATAATAGAAGCTACTTAATTTAAAACTATAATATATTCTTTATAAATTATAATAAAGTTATTTAAGTTACTTAGAGTATAGTATTACTTTAGAATATATATTAAGGTATAAAAAATATAATCTCCTTTCTCTAAAAGTTCTACTTAGGTAAGTATAAAGATCTCTTCTAAAATAGTATTCTTTACCTACTTATCTAAAGCTTTATATATTTACTCCTTCTATATATATTTTACTTTATAAGCTATATATATAATAAGGTATAAAGTATAAAGTTTAAAGACTCCTATAGATCTCTTAGTAAGAAAAGTAAGTATAATTAGTATAAGTAATAATAAGTTACTAATAGTTTTAATAATATTACTTTCTATAATAGCTTTCTATATATTTAAAGTAGTAAGAATAAATAAGGTAACTATCTTATTATAAACTTCTTATTCTACTTTATAGTATTTATATTACTTCTTATTTTCTTTTTAAATCTAATTATTAAGTAAGGGTATACCTTTAACTTCACTTAGGTTAGAAGAGGTACTAGAAATATTATTTAGGTTAATATATTTCTAGATATCTTTAGCTTTTACTTCTATCTAAAAAGTAATATATTAAACTAAGAAGTTATAATAAAAAGTAAGCTTATAGAAAGTACTAAAGTTAATAGTTACTATTATTTTAAAAGTATTAAGTTTGTAGTTATAATATAGCCCCCCTGTAAAAAGACTATAGCAAAATTCACTCTATACACAGGCATAATTCTAGAAACACTATATAGGTATTTTAACCTATGCCCTCTACTAATTAAGGAAAATAGTATAGAAACCCTATATATTCCTACTAGTAGGTAAACCCTCTAAACATCACTACATAAAGTTGAACGCACGCCCTAGCTGAATAGACTAGTAGAATAGTAACAGCGCTAGCCGCATAGCGCAAGGCTAGCAGCGCTACATATAGCAAGGCCGATCACATCAAGGCCGAACAGGTTATTAAGGCTCTTATAGCCTAGTAATACTACTATATAAGAGATAACTCCTTAACTAAAGAGGTCGTTAAAAGAGGTTCTCACAGCTAGAAGCATAAAAACTCTACTACTACGCGTAGGGCCTTATACCTATCCCTCTTCCTCTTCCTCTTCCTTATCTTTAAACCTATATTAATAATAACCTATAATAAATCCTTTATAATATCTACACTATAAGAGATATATAAGAACATTAATCCCCTATAAAGTATACCCTTCTATAAATAAATAGCTAAAAGTATCACTATATAAGATAATATCTATATACTAAATAAAGCCCTTAAATTTAATAAGTACTCTTTTACTAATTAGTAGTATATTATTAGGGTAGTAATAGCTAGAGCTTTTATAAATACCCCTAAAGGGGACCCTCTCTATACTATAATTAAGGTAATAAATAATAGCCCTAAACGCCTCTACGTAGAGGCTACATATATCTCTAGCTATCCTAAAGAGTAGCCCTTCTTTATATAAGCCCTCTATAATACTAAGGCAGAGGCAGCCTAAGCCTAAGTATAAGCATAAGCATAATAGGGATTAGTGAGTACGCTTTATACTGAACAGAGAGAGCGTTACTAACAATAGCATAGCTATAAAGGCATCAGCCAGCCTAATCAAATAAGAAGATAATAATAATGATAACTTAATAGCAAACAGCAAAGTAGTAATAGAGATAGTATTAGCGGCGTAGGTAATACGCGAGAGAGAGGATAGGTTAATAGTTTAGTAGTCAGTAATTAAGTAATTAAGTAATCATAAACCATATTATTATTAAAGTGAAGTTGAAGATTATGAGGTTATATGCTAACTAATATACATATATAAGTACAGCTATAGTTAGGAGAGGTAGTTAGAGACTATAATCATATAACTGAAGGCTATGTGTATTATCAGGAGGCGCAGAGTTAGGAGGTCTATCGCTCTAAGCAGGTAAAAATCACTATAAACAGCTAGAGGCCTTTAAAAGTATACTATAAGTTAAAAGTAATTATAAGAATAAGGTTTAAGAATTAAAATAGAATATAATAGATATAAGATTAAATTAAATAAAGTTATAGTTTATTTTATAAATAGTAATTTAGAGGTATAGTATAAACTAAGCTTATAACTATTATAAACTAACTATAATATATATATAGTATTTATATAAATAAAATAGCTTAATTCCTTCTAAATTAGAGTCTAATATAAAGGGTCTTTTAAGGAATAGATCCTAACGCGCTAGAATATCATTAGTCTAGATAAGTAGGTCGGAAGTGGGTCACCTCGCACCTTCCTAAGAGCGCGAGGCTGCCTCGGATGCTTGAGGGCATCACGACACCTGTTATGATCTCTCAAATATTAGCAGCAAGCCCTGGAAGCATGAGAGGTGTTCAGAATGCCATGTTGGAAAATGTACCTCAACGAAATTGGGTTTGAGGGCCACGGCCGTCCTCCAAATGTGTCTGGAGAAATGTCAGCCTCTGGAAGTGTAGTGCAAACGGCACGATAGACAGACAAGCCGATGTTCACCGTGGGGCGTCCCATCTGTGGACTTTTGATATGCCATCTTGGAAGAACAGGGCATCTGTTGGTAATGATTTGACTTTCTATCAAAACCGCTTCTCTGTGCCAATCCGGTTCTTCCAGAGAAGAGGCCGTGGGTGGTGTTGACATTGCCCAGAATGTGCGAAAGTGCTGCCAGTTACTTGCTAGGGTCAGCCGGGCTCGGCTGAAACGCTCTGGTGCTGTGCTTTTCCCGATGATAGCTGCTTCAGATTCCTCGCAGGCTGCAGCACCTATTGGGCCTTGCCGCTTGTACTCGCGCAAGGTCCTGGGAGCCGCCCAGTCTCTACGTGGTCTTGCAGATGGTGACACGGGGATCGTGCAAACGTACTGAGTGCGTCTGTTTTGGGATAGACGTTGAAAATGGATGCTATTGGTTGAGTGAAGCTCGGTTCCGCAACATGGTTTGCTGCTCTTCGTGATGGTGTCGAACCTTGCACATCTTGGGATCTGGTTTTCGAACTGGCTGCCATGATGCAAGTAAGCCCGTAGAAGATAGAATGACTCTGCCGCCTCAGAGTCACGAAAAGTGTGAGTAAGGATGAATATGAAAACCGTCAGTCGTGTAGGCGACGAAGGAGTGGTGTTGAGAATAGCCAATGCCTTCCGCCCAGGAAATTGAGACGAAGTCATTGATTGATTCAAGTGAATCGCAAATCTCTGCTGCCCCAGAAATGTTGCGATTGCTTTGTTTCGTCGAGGTGAAGTAGTAAGCCTCGCCTTGACGCCGTTAGGTGTATGTGTGCGTGTGGGTGGGTTTCCGAAGATGGAGAACCTCGGAATCTCTGCCGCCTCAGAGATGCTGTCATTGCTTTGTTTGGTTGAGATGAAGTATCCAGCTTCGCCTTGATGCCGTTATGGGTGTGTGTGTCTGTGTGTGTTTGTGTGTTGGAGATTAACAATCTCGAAATCCTGCCGCCTCAGAGATATAATGTCATAGACAAGAAAAGGATACATCTTCTAGTCTTTAGCACGAAAGTGCCAAGTCAAGGAGAGTGGGAGTGATTGGGTCCAAGTGGCCAAGTCTCTGCCGCCTCAGAGACGAGCCACAGAAGAGTGCATGGGATGAGCATTGATCTGCCGCTATAGATAAGATGCCGATCGTTGCATGTGAATCGGACTGCTCTGTTACCGCGTTGAAGGTCCAGACGTGTGAGTGGGGTAGGGTGACATCTCCGCCGCCCAGGAGATGATGCCAATGATGACTTGGGTTGTTCAAAATTGGCTAAGTCATTTTTCGTCGTCATAGACGACGGGAAAGTAGGGTTTGATGGGTTTGAGAATCTCTGCTGCCCCAGAGACTTGCAATATGATTGATTTGGTTGGTTGGTTTGGGTTTCCAACACAGAAGACGTCGAAAACGCTGCAAAGGGTTTGGAGAATTCTCTGCTGCCTCAGAGAAATTCCTGTGGTGTTTTTCGGGTGAATGATGATGCTTTTGTGCTATTCAAACACAGCGATGGAATTGTAATATCTTGGGCCTCCTGCCGCCAAGAGGAGTTGAGTGTGAAGATTGATGAGGAATGCCCTCAGCTGGGTTGAGAAAAGAAGATCTCTGCTGCCCCAGAGACGAAGAGTGAAGAAGGTTCCAGTGCAATGAAGGCCTGAGAAGTTCCATAAACACGCTCGATGTAGCGCGAGGATGGGAGATTGACAATTTGTTGTACCGAAAGAATTCGGGTCTTTGCCGCCAAAGAAAGTGTGTCCAAATTTGGTGTGTCATTGAATGATCCTTGCCGCCTCAAGGATGAGTTGTCCGACCGATATGAGAGTGGTCAAAATTCTGCGCCCTGGAGACGACGTGATGGATGATTGAGAAGTAATGCTGGATGGTAGTGTGTGTCTCTGCTGCCCCAGATACCACACAGAAAGCCTCGAAGGGATTGTTCTGGATGATGAAATAGAGTCGAAACAATGAAGCTGCCCAGATTATGAAGAGTAGTGTGAAGAGAAGTGTGATGTTGTGGAAACGACATGTCTCTGCTGCCCTAGAGATCAAAGTCTGATTGTGTGAAATTTTGTAGTCTCTGCTGCCTCAGAGAGAAGAAGAAGTGTGAAGGATTGAAGTGTTGAAGAACAAATCTCTGCTGCCCCAGAGATCTGTCTGCCAGAGTTTCTCTGCTGAGGAACATAGGGTGCCAGTACTATTCCAAGCACGCCAAGCGAAGGTTTTGCGAGAGGTTCTGGCATCTGTCGTCTCCGAGAGAGATAAGTAACCCGATGGTCTGACTTGTGGAAGGGTCGCCAACCCTGTTCCAAGATGCGTGTTGGGTAGCAGATCGAAGAAGCTTGTTCGTACCCAACGAAGAGATAGACTCGCTGTACTGTGTGAAGGTGACTAGCGTTCGAGCTTTGCCAGCCAAATTTGATGTCGGAGTGTGGTTTCAAATGAAGTGGTTTGATTTTGTGAAGATGTTTCTCCAGGTTGAAAGAAAGGTGATGATGGATCGATTGTCTCTCCTGCCCCAGAGACAATCCGTGATGTGAATGGTTGATCATGGGAATGATGACGACCTCCCAGGACCCGAAAAGGATGTTGCAAGTACTGGGTTGAAGTGAAGTCATGAATGTTCCAAAAGGATCTCTCCGCCCCAAGGAGAAGCAAAGGATATGATGTGTGTCGTCGAGTCTCAAGTGCCCCAGCGATATTGAGACTCGGAAGCATCAAGGTAGTGTTGCCATGATGACTTTGATGCTTGTTTGAGAAGGTCCGAGGCCGAATGTATTGACTAGCCAGGGACGCGAGCGTGGAGTAAGGTTGACAACTTGAAAATGCTCCTGGATGAAATAGCTCGCAAATTACGGATCGATTTGTGATGTGATGATTGATTTGCTTTGTGATCCGTTGTCGCGTCAGTTTCCCCATCTTCGATTCCCCCGAATCGCGATTTTGGGTACTGACACCTGACACCAACGTGAAGGTGCGACATGTCAGGCTGATTTTTTAATGAGGTTGACTCCTCGGGAACCACTTGGGAGGGCGGCAAGTGGATGGATGGGGGAAGGGGGGCGGGGATGAGAAAATAATAGCCTATCCGGGGCGGCTCGCGGTGTTCGTATCTATGGGCATGGGCGGCGCGGAACTGTCTGGCCCAGAGGCCCTAGCGATAGGGGCGACCAGAAGAGAAGACCGAGAGAAGAGGCGGCAGCAGACGGAAGAGACGGCAGAAGACGACGACGACGACGACCTTAAAACTCCGTAGAGTAGGCGTGGTGGCGGCGGGGAGGAAGCGGCTGGAGCTCGAATTCCTCGTATAAACCACGAAGGGCCTCGACCTCCTCCATGAAGGCGCGGGAAAGAGGGAGGTCCGACTCGTCGCTCTTGCCGTACTGCTTGACGTAACGCGGGACAACCCAGAACAAGGGCCAGACCCAGCGACTATGGCCAAGGGCCGCGCGAAGGTTGCCGTCGGTGCCGAGGTCCCACGGGCTGCGGTGGACAACATGGTGCTTGAACGATCCGTCGGGCAGCTGGATGACCATGGGCCAGCTGGGGCGGCTTCGTCCTTGGCTGAACTTGACAAACTCGCGATTGGGCGAGTTCATGCAACCAAGTCGCTTCCATTGCTTCACGGCCGGGGCAAAAAGCACCAAGCTGATCATTAGCGGGAAGACGGCGACGAGGACGGCGAAGAACTGGCGCGAGGACTGGGACGGCAACGTCAACGACCAGCCAAGGATTGCGAGGGCGACCGTGTGGAAGAGCGGCACATAGACCATCACCAAGAGGTATGGTTTGATGGTATAAGCACAAACGGCTGTCCACAGCCACCAACAATGGTGGTCAAAGATCGGCAGGCAGCCGATGTGCTTGCCCTTGTCGGTCATGCAATGGTAAAATCTGTCAAGGATGCGGGGTCCTTCTTCAAGGAGGCGGGGTTCCCTCGCGCATGCGATGCAGATATTCGCACGGTTGCCTTCTCTCAGGCGGCGTAACGACACGGAGCCCAGATCGCAAGCTTGCATCACGATTTTTGGACCGAAGTCCGCGGACTTTGGCAGCCGGTGGCGTCGTTCGATCTTCCAAGCACGGATCCACAGCGTGGCCAACGTGCCGGCGAGGAAGAAGAGGCAGACTGAGAAGAGGCCGAACAGAGCGAAACCAACATTGCGATGGTGGGCCGAGAGAGGGGCGACGATGTCGTACTCAAGGTACCATGGCAAAATTAGGTCCACGACTATTATCATGTTTAGCATGAGACCCAATTGTCGAGAAAACAACCATAACTTACAGAGAAAGTTGTAGACCGCGACAGACGTGCCGACTACGTCGAGCACTAGCAAAACGGGGATCCACCGGCAGAGAAACGTCCAGGGCACCGCGATGCAGAGAAACAGCCAAGAGTCCATCTTGTCGGCGGCAGCGGCGAGGGACGGGAGGGGCAGGGGACGACGCAGGACGACGACGACGCGGGACGACGAGGACGACAGAGACGGGGAGCAGCAGCAGCAGCAAAAGCAGAGACGGCGATGGCGGCGAGGAGGGCAGATCGGGGGGAAAAGCGAAGGCGAAGGCAGCGAAACGAAAATTTCCGAAAAGAAAAAAGGCGAGGCAGCGCTCGGTGACGTGCGGAAAGCTTTTTTTTTTCAAAAAAAAAAGAAGCTGCTATTTTCAAACCAGTTAGTTACGGCTGCGAGACAAAAAAAACAAGATCCATTTCAAATGGTGGGGGTTTGGACATACCGTCGCGAGATCACGAAGAGAAGAAGAGAGAAAAAAAAAAGCCAGGCAGGACGAGATCTGGCGATATCTACTCACGTCCCCGACGGGCGGGTGGGGCAGCTGCGGTCGCCTCGCTTAAGTCTGCCTGCTTTGAGAGCGGCAACCGCAGGTCGGAAGGGGACTCCTTCCTTCTCGGCATTGGCCTGGGACTCGCACGTAGGCTGGTGGTTCCTTCCTTCTCTCTCCCCTACACCCAAGTCACGAAGCCCACAGGAGGCGGCAGTCGCATTTGGCTATGGGTAATCAGATACCTTCAAACTACAGGTACGGCGGGGGATCTCATTGCCGTTTCTCAAAGTTTCTGCTGAGGCTCACTCTATACCAGATGTATGATGTGATGCTATCCCGGTGATGCCTGGTACAGATTTGTGTGTCTCGCCCAAACCCGAAGGGGCTGGTCAGTGGCTCTTTCTTTTCGGACCATTCGGTACTTCACGAATTCAAATAAGCCCACAAGTCTTTCAAGTTCGAGAAGAGACCAGAAGGTGCCAGGCCAGTCAGGCAGTGGTAGAAATTATGACTGCCCATCCTTAGCCAGGCTGTGCCAGCATGCCACCACAGAGACACAAAATCAAATGGAGAGACGGCATCTAAGAGCACCTGAGAGCTTAAGCACAACCCAAGTCACTCGACGTTCCACATGCAATAACGAGCATGGCTCATGAGCGCCTGCTCTGCTTCGGGGAGGCGATATCGCAACGGACGGACCACCACTTGGTAGATGATTGTCACCTCATTCTCAGGAAAATTCTTCCCGTATAGAAAGAAACGCAAAAGACAACAATGCGACAGCAGAAAGCAGTTGATCTGTACTACTCAAAGAGACTGGAAGGGGGCATGCTATTTTTATTGGGGATGGCGCTTTTGACCTTGCAGGCTGACGCAGCTCAATGCGTTTCCTTTGCGGATTATTCTACTAATTCTTCTTAATCATGCAGATTGAAGGAGAACTTACGCAGGCATTCGGTCTTTTCTGTCCCCTTTTTCTTTGAAAAAAAACACCAAAACAGAAAATACGTTTTTGTTTTCATTCCATGACCAACCTATCTGGGCGCGTGAGGTTGGTGTAAGCTTCGCCTGTTACATAAGCAATGCAGGCCGTCCATAGCGGGTGCAGGGACCAGGGACCACTAACAGCACGGTCATCTCCGCCCACCTAAGGTAGCCCGCCCAAATAGGCCGGATCCGACCACCGGACAGACGTGCGGCGGGGGCGGAAATGGAACTGGCACTGGATTTCGGCAAAATGGGGTCTTGGAGGTGGCGGGGCTCTGATTCATATGCCGCCTAAGTTGGAACTCGTCATTTTTTTCAGGGACGATTTTCTCTTCACTTTACTTCCCATGTGAATCGATAACGCGCATAGTCGTAGGGACCAAGCGAGTCCGTTATACGAGTCGTATCTCAAGTCGTGTTCATGCCATGGAACACTCGCAAAGGCTTTCTGCAATGTTGGCTGGCGTGTATTGATGCACCTACGATCAAAAAACAAAGTCGGTGTCTCGGTGTTGTTTTTCCCCTACCAAACTAGAGACATCATTGAATGATAGAGTGCGCAATTCACTTCGATGCACCAAGTCATTTGGTATTTCTCGTGAAACCTTTCTTTTTCTCATGTTTTGATTCGATGACAGTCACCCTTATGGGTAGCAGAAATGGATAGCAGGACGAAGTGTATGGGCAACCTTGTTGTAATTAACGGAGATACCCTGGCTTTCAGCATTTATGAAGCGCCAATCTCTCGACTTTTTCTCTTACTCTCCTAGACACCAACACACCGGCTCCACCACAAAACAAGCATACAAGTCATCGTCAATCTACCCCGTAATATCATCATAATATACGACAGTCCACATACACAACCTACCCCAATGAAGATTAACGCCGCTTTAATCCTCGCGACGGTTGCCGTCAGCGTCTCGGCGGGCGGCCCCAAGAACAATTCCCCTCGGTATACGGGCTTGGACAAGATTCCCAACAATGAGCCACTGCCCCTCCACCAGGCGCCCGACTGCTACCAGAGCTGTTTTCAGTCGACGAACCACGCACTCACTGGGGACATCAACACCGTGAACCAGAGAGACTTTTGCGAAGACAAGTGGACGCACTTTGATTGGTGGTTCAAGACGTGGATGATGGGATGCGCCGTCCAGAATTGCCCCAAGGAGGATCACCATAAGGTCCGACGATGGTTCGACTCGATGTGCCGGAGTAAATCCTGAACGGCTTGATGAATTGTCCAGGGTGAAGCTCCTAACGCGTAGCGCAGCGGAGCAGCAGGAGCGAACGAAGGAGTTGCGGGTGCAATATCAATATGAGGATGCTCTTGGCTAATCGCCCGTAGCTTCAGTGATCTTGGCGAATTAGTTGAGTAAACCGGAACTAATGTAAGGTTATTCCAGTAGGATGATAAGAAGAGCTTTTGAGGGCAGGTAGGAGGGTTACACTCCCGCTGAGGAATGACGGGAATCAGTGCCGAAAGTCTAACTTCTATCGTAGTTTCACTTGAGAATCTAGAGGTTGAGAAAAATGCTCAAAACTTCATAAGCAACTTTCAGTACACAAAGTGAATGGCCGCAAGGGTCGACATGTATGGGTTTCTGCAAAACACATCGGATTTACGTTTCGTTCAGGATATATACACATGTCGGCTACTCGCCCGAGCTGAACGAGCGCTTTCCTTCTACCACACAGCACATTGCAACCCAGCAACCCAGCAACCCAGCAATCTTGCAGCCCAAAAGTCCGCCAACCTAGCAGCAACACAACTACAACACCGGAAATCGCCAAGCATATTTCTAATCTATCCAAACCATATCTCCCCGATAAATTATTTCCACAAAATGAAACTCAGCGTTTTCTTGTCCGTCGCCATCATCGCCACGAGCGTCAGCGCAGGCAGCCACGGCTGGAGCCGCCCCAAACACCTGGACAAGATACCCCAAGACAAGGGCCTACCCCTTCATCAAATTCCTGAGTGCTGGCAGGGCTGCTTCCAGTCCACGAACCACGCCTACGGCGGCGGCGACTTCAACACAATCAGCCAAAGGGACTTTTGCGAGGACAAGTGGGCGCATCTTCGCTCCTGGGCCAAGACGTGGGGTCACACCTGCGGCATGATCGAGTGCAAAGACAAGGAGGACGGCTATCGAATGGTCCGCTGGTATAACTCCATATGTATGATTTGAAGGTGGCATGGTCATGAGTCTTGACGCTGGGGGCACGCGTTGGGCCAGGGCTATCAACAAGGGAAGGACAGGACATAGAATCCACACTACCCTATTTTCGACTTTTCTTTGGGAAGTTGCAAAAAGGGTGAAGTATAGTCTTTACAAGCCACATTATTTTCGGAAATCGGTTTAGGCTTTGGCAAGCGCAGAGCATATGGGGGAACAGCAAAATCTCATTGCGTTATTGGGGTTAGATGGTCCCCGCCATTTATTACTGGTTGGCGGTTAGTCAAATCACAATCTCTTTACGCCACCATTCACTCGCCTGCCCATGTCTTGAACGCACTCATCTTTGAACGCAACCGATTGAACAGCCTTCCACGCTACCATGTTCTGACCTTGACGGTGGGCGTTGCTTGTCAGACGCAGCCCCCTTCTAATTATCGACCTTCAGTGATAGAGTGAATCGTCGTAGGGCAGATAGATGCCCTTCCGAAGGGCACCTAGTGTGGGCGCAATCATCAGTCTTCCCTGTGCCCACAGATTCAACGGTTGTCGGTGCACAAGTACTATAAATAGAATAACAGAGCCCTGCAAATTACTCTCAAGCCCACAAATGCAGTGGTAGCATCGATCAAGTATTACATTTTAAACTGGTATGTCCTGAGAAGATATCGCCTTTGTCACTAACGAGAGAGCCAGAAGGCCGCCTGATATATCGTCTAATACCCAGCTCGCAGGTACACGTTGTTATAAATACCGAAGTATTCCGCTGCAACAACGATAACAAAGCCACAGTGAAAAGAGCCCGTCCGGAGCAGTTGAGTACGCCATGGGTAATCGAATCTCTGCTTAAACCTCAAGACTTCAAATTTGTCCAGAGCTTCTGGAAGTTTCCCCGATTGTCTGTGTATCTCGTGTTTCCATAATGAGTTTCAGTCGCCCACGTCACCCGTCACCTGTTCGGTGTACTGCTTATCAAAGGATAAATACCACCAGATTTCAACAGCCAGAGCAGAGACAATGCATTGAGACTTTTGGACCGATTGCAAGAATAGCAGGGACACGACAGAGACGATAGAGACGATAGAGACGATAGAGACGATAGAGACGATAGAGACGATAGAGACGATAGAGACGATAGAGACGATAGAGACGATAGGGACGATAGAGATAATAGAGACGACAGAGACGACAGAGGTGATAAAACTACTAATATGCAATGAGCTTTCAGAACTAACATAATACTTATCCGCCCGCGTAGCAAGACTCCTCAGATTCCTTATCTTTGTCATCCTTGACTTTCATCTGTTGCTGCAGTTAAACGCAGGTAACCTAGGTAGAGTACCCCGAGTTGAGAAGTCCAAGTCGTCATCTGCCTTGCAGGAGACTGCAGAGTCAATCGACGCCAAAAACGCATCATATTTCTAAGATGCTACTCTGTATATAGAATACACTCTCAGAACAATAGCATTCCACCTCTTTCCCCCTTTATCCAAAACCAGCCCGACCGACCAACCGGTCACTCATCCAAGAAGTCATGTCAATCATTAATCTCGTGTCCAAAATTGTCTTTATGACTACACCCCCGGAACGCTTTAGCAGATGGCATGCGTTTTGCCAGTCTTACCCTGCAGGGAGTGCTTTTCCTTCTGTAACCAGCAGTCAGCAAGATCCGCCTCTCGCGCACAGGGGGTTGGGGACAAACTCTGAACTTTGGGTGGTTGTGTGACGACTTGGTGCTCGTGAGGTGGTGCTTGTGGATGAAGTCCTGCTGGCGCTTGATGCTCTCCTGGTCCATCTGCTCGAGCAGGCCCATGCACAGCTTGATGTCCGTGATGAGCATGTCGCAGCGGCTCTTGCTAAAGTCCTCGCGGACGACGACGCGCAGCATCTTGAGGTCGTTGGTCTTGGGCGCCATCGTGTACGCGGGCACGACCCAGCCGCGCACGCGCAGCTGGTGCGCCAGCGCGAACTCGTCGTAGTTGCGGTCCTCCTTCTCTGGCAGGCGGAAGGCGACAAGCGGCAGGCCGGCGCCGGAGCGCTGGGACATGATGGTGAAGCCCAGCACCTCAAGGGACTGGGAGAGGTAGTCGGCGGTGCGGGTAAGGTTGGACATGATGGCGCGGTAGCCCTTCTTGCCGAGGCGGATGAGCTGGTAGTACTGGCCGATGACCTGAGAGGCACCTTTGGAGAAGTTGAGGGTGAAGGAGGCCTGGTCGGCGCCGAGGTAGTTGATGTTGAAGACGAGCTCCTGGGGGAGGAACTCGGCGGCGCGCCAGACGATCCAGCCGACACCCGGGTAGACGAGGCCGTACTTGTGGCCAGAGACGTTGATAGAGACGACGTTCTTCAGGCGGAAATCCCACTCGAGGTCTGGGACGACGAAGGGAGCGACAAAACCACCGCTGGCGGCGTCAACGTGGATGGGGACGTCGAGGCCCCTCTTCTCGAGCAGGTCGTTGACAGCCTTCACATCCTCGTACTCGCCGGTGTAGGTGGTGCCGAGGATGGCGCAGATGCCGATGGTGTTCTCGTCGACGAGGTTGACCGTCTCCTCGGGGTCGATGACGTAGCGGTCGGGGGTGCAGTAGACGAGCTTCTCCTCAATCTCAAAGTAGCGGGTGGCCTTTTCCCAGCAGACCTGGACGGCGGAGGACATGACGATGTTGGGGTGCTCGGTGCTCTTGCCCTCGGCCTGGCGCTTGTTCTTCCAGCGCTTCTTCATAGCGAGAACGCCGAGCATGATAGCCTCGGAGGAGCCGACGGAGGACGTTCCGACGGCGCCGCCGTGCTCGCCCTCGCCCTGGGGCGCGTGGAAGAGCTTGCCAATCATGCTGACGCAGCGGTTCTGGATGTCGGCGGACTGGGGGTACTCCTCGTAGTCGATGAAGTTCTTGGGAAAGGACTCGCACATGAGCTTCTCAGCTTCATCTTCCTGGATGTGGGGGTCAGCGTGGGAGGTCGAATGCGGGGGTGGGCCATGGGGTTTGGCGGCTGTCAGTTCTCACCATATATGTCGTCACGAAGGAGGCCAGGCTGTCTATCGTGTCAGATCTCTGGCGTATGAAGTTACAGGGCTGAGGGAGCTCACTTCATCATGGGGTTGCCGTCGAGGCTGAGCTCGTCCTTGATCATGCGGTAGGCGACGTCCTTGGGCATCTCGTCCTCGGGCATCTCACGCTTGGGCAGGTCCTGGTTGGCGAAGCGGGAGCCGTAGACGCTGGTGGTGTAGCAGTCCTCGTGGTCGGCGAGCTTGAGCTGGACGTCCTTGAGCTTGTTCATGACCTGGGCCAGGTGGCCGGAGGACGAGTCCTCGGAGCCCGAGTCGGGGGGCGTGGCAACGGTTGCGAGGTGGACCATTTTGAGACGGCGAGAGGGTGATACGAAGGAAGAGGTGAATGGGTAATGTTGTGAGGAGAAGCAGCTTTCGAACGGCGTCGAAGAGGCGGACGAGGGACGACGTTTATAAGAGAAGACGGAGCTGGGAGCTTTGGCTGTAGCTGAGTCTGAGCTTTGGGCAGACGAGGCGAGGCGAGACTGTCAAGCAGCAGTGGATGGGACGATTTGTTTATGGGCGATGAGAGAGCGAGAGAAGGGGAGAAGAGAGGAGAAAGGAGGGCATCGAGTAGTCTCGGCGGAGCCAAGCCAGCTGGACGCGGGCGTGGGCGTGGCACTGCATGCCGCAGGCCAGGTCCAGGTCCAGTGCATCAGGGGGGCAGACAAGGACAGGGCCAGATCGGGATAAGGTGGAATGGGTGCTAAGGTACTCTCTGCAGCGTACGCTGGTGAAGCCCAAGCTCCGGTACCCAAGGCAGGAAAGCTAAGCTGGATACGCAAGTTGGGAGGTTGCGTTGCCGTGGTGGTGGTGCGGCGTGTAGCAAGCTTGTAGCTTGCGGCAAGAGAAAGGCAATGGCAGGTGGGGTGATTGAGCGAACCTGAAGCCGGAAGGCGGGGCAGGAACGCTGACGGCACGCTACGACTAAGTCAGTACATGGGAAGGTGCGGTGTAGCCGGTACGTACATGCCGAACCAGAGCTACCTTACCTCTTACCTAGCTTGTACATCATCGACGATGACATCCACAGCATGCAAGCCATGCAGAAGGCCAGGCAGGGCAGTTCCAACAGCGGGGTCCCAAGTCGAAACGAAGGTAGGCCTCCCTGACGAATTTCACCGAGAACAGAAGCTGCAATGTTCCCGCTGAATACATCGGATAACGATACGTGTCCCAGGCCCGGGAGCTTATCCCAATCAGAGGGGGGGCACAGAACTGCGTCAGCATTGGATGATTTGATCAAAACTCCGATAGCAAGATGGAATAAAAATAACCCCAAAAAGTAAACTCAGCAATGGGAACAGCATATTATCCGCAAATCAGAAAAGCACGGCAAACGAGATGAGTTTTCGCCCAGCCCGCGAGACCCGAGTCTGAGTCTGTCTCTCTCTATCTCTCCTGTTTCCAGCAGAACCCGAAAAGCACATGTTCCTCGTCTGTTGTGGACGAACATCCCAATGTGCCCCCTAACTCTCTCTCAACAGAAGACGGACAAGGAGAGGAAAAGGGCGGCCTCCTTCAATTCTCTCTCACGGCTGCCCACGTCTCACTACCCACATGCCTCACCCCCCTACCACCCCTCCTCCAACCAACCGGATGAGGTGCAGCTGGGAAGCTTTCCCCAGGTCCCAAGCCAAACATCCCAACCACGCCCAGCACCCAGCATCCCAAAAAACGCGCTACGCCCAAAGCTTGGCACGGGTTGACAGCTTCGGCTGGCCCACCACTGCAACCGCCCACCCGCCCCAGCAGGTGCCGCCCTGGAACGAGCCGCTCCCACCCAATCACCCCCCCGTGCCGGTCTTCCGCCACAGCGGCCCTGGCCCCGGACCTGGGACGCCTCCTCCACCAACGATCACCGCCGCTTCGTCAATCACTCAAAGCACTCAAAGAGCCGTCTCCTCCAGCAATATCCATCGGCGGGCTCGACTCCTCTCAAAACTTCTAAAAGGATAACACGGCTCGGATGTCAATGCCTAGCACCAAAAACTCACAGCCACTCCAAACATCAACCCAAAACATCTCACTCAGGGGGAGGGAGGAAAGCAAAAGTCCACGGTAATACATTTATTTCCCTCAGAAAGCAAAAATGACATCACCACCACCCGTTCATCCACCCGTCAAGCCTCAAAAATCACCTCAGCCCATTCGTTCCCAATCACCATCCCCCATGCCCATCCCAAATTTCCGAAATGGCATCCTCCGAGAAAAGCAAAAAAAGAAAAAGAGGAAACCAAACCCCGGAATTTCAATTCTTCTTCACCGATTGATCCAAACCCCCAAACGCCCGCCGATAGACCCCCCACGCATCACCCCGACGCCTCAACCTCCGTTGTCCCCTGTGGCTTAGCCCCCCCAAAGCCGCCGACTGTGGTTCGACTTTGGCTCTCGTAATCTTTCGCAACCCCCTTCGAAACCACACCTTGTGCTGCTCATCCCATCTCTCGGTGAAGGAGAACCCGACCCAGCCAGGAAAATTGATGCCCTACAAACACATGAATCTACTACTACTCTCCTGTTCGGGCCGCCTCGCCCCCTATTGCCAGCACCTCTCTCTCACGAATCATCAGACCGGCCTTACTTTTTTCGTTTCTCGCCATCGTTACCGTTGCTTCTGGTTCCAGCTCATCCCGGTTTGCCCGAGCCTCATCTCGTCTGCTTTTTTCCCTTTCGGTTGAATGACAGGCGAACAGCTCCGTCAGCTTAGGCCTCAGGTTCACATCGACGCAAAGAGGCGAGCCTGTCTGTCACAAATACCGGCCATCTCGCTCCAAATAGCCATTCTGCTACTCACTGCTCGCTCTTTCTAGAGATACTCTAATCCAGGTCTAACCACTGCCTGGTATCATGATTGATCCCCTAACTAAACCAGAGTGAATCCCGATGTCTAATCTTAACACATGCATGTTGGCCGCCTCGAGAGCCGCCATTAGCCCAATTTCATAATCCTGTAATCCATTCGTCAACAGCCATTTCCTTGCCCTCAGCCCTCTGTGGTATCCATAGCATCACCCTGCACCTTGGCCTTGGCAGCCGCTATCTTCTCGGCCTTCCACGCTTCAATCTTGGCCTTCAACTCGGTGTGCGGGATCGCGTCGTCTATCGTCATCGCTTGTCGCGTGAACGGATCTTTGGGATCAGACAACAGATGCTGGACGATGGTCGAGCGGTCCACAATGTGCTTCGACGGCAGGGTCACAGGGTCCTTCATCAGATCGCCCATGATGGGGTCCTCGAACTCGGCAGGGATATCACCCAAGTCAAGCTCTGCCTGCTCCGCAATCTCCTTGGCCTCCTTGAACTTCTCCTTCAGGGTGTTGAACCTCTCCATATCCTCCGTCTCCTTCATGGACCTCTTTGACAGAATGTAGCTAGCCTTGTCAAAGTTGGCCGGCTTGTAGGAGCGACCGTCCGAAGCGACAGCTTCGATGAAAGCCTGTGACGAGCCCAGGTTGAGGTAAATGTCCACAAAGTCCGACAACAGCACTCGGGGCTGGAAGTGGTACTTTTGAGGATCGTTCACCTTGAGCTGCCCCATCTTGGGTCCAGCCAGAGTGTCCAGGTTGTAGTTCAACATGCTGGCCAGACGCTGCACGATCTCAGGCATCGTGAATGCAGACGACAGGGCGGATGTGAATAGCTTCATCATCGCCAATGTCTCGTTGGCGAGCTGCATGTACGAGGTGGCCTGGTTCTCAAGACCCGATAGCTCCTCTTGCTTCTTCTGTCTGTCCTGAGCAGACATGCTCTGGTCAGCCTCCAGTTCGTGCTGGAGGTTGTGGATCTTGGGAAATTTCGTCAGCGCCTCATCGAGAACGTAGGTGGCATCGTTGAGCAGAAGATTGACGAATTGCACGAAGAACTGTCGATTGACCCTGTACCCATGTTAACGGCGTTCCTCGCACCTACGACACGGCGTCGCGTCGTGCTGTCTTTCCAGAGCCATAACTTACTTGCTCTCTCTGGTGAGCTGCTGCTTGTAGACGTCATTGCCCCAGACGCACTTGATGACCTGAAAGATCTCGTATCTGATGTTGAACTTGTCGTAGAACTGAGTGTGAGCTCCAGTCGACTCTGCCTCGATGTAGAACTTCATCAAGGCGTGCAGCAGGTGATCGTTGGCAAACTTGGATCCGTAAAGCTGGTCGCCCAGGACACCCTTCTTGAAATGCGAAAAGGGCCAGGTTCCGGAGAACAAGAGCGTGACCAGAGACGACTTGAGGTAGGGGTTCTTGATGTACTCGGATGATCGGAGGAAAGCGATACACATGGCAATCATCTCACTGCCGACTGCGGACGGCATGATTTGGGGAAGGTATCTAGAAGATGTTAGCATTCGTAGCTGTACTGCTTTGTGAGAGACGCACCTGTAGACGAATTTGAAGTTGTCAACGACGTTCTGGAGAGCGTACTCGGGCAAGCAGGCAAATGCCTCCGGCGTCTGAGCGGGCAGCGGAAGTCTGAACATGGTCAGCGGTGGCTCGGAATGCGTGCGAGGAATAGGCAGTCATGGCAAAAACGTACTGAAGATCCGTGGTGTCAGGCTTGTAGTCCGTTTGGCTGGCAAGGCGCAAAAGCCAGACAGCAACGTAGCGCATGAAGCGGAGAGACAATTCCTGCATCTTCTCGTCGAAGAAGACACCCTCTATGGCGTATTTCAACGCAATTGCCTTATTCAGGACCTGGGTATGCCTCTTGAGAGTCACCTCGTACATAGCGAGTTGAGCGGGGTTCTGCATTGGTGATTAGCATTAGCACACGGCATCGCCGTTGCCAGACTGAGAGCTACTCACGTTCACCATCTTGTGACGCTCAGCCTCCATCTTAGCCACATGCGTCTCATAGAACTTGATGTCGCGCTCCAGATTCTTGACCTTTGCATTTGTGGCCTCGCTGCCGTAATGATGAGCGGCGAGAGTTAGGAAGAACACTTCAGAAATGAAGTTGGATGTGCCCTCAGCCTTCTTTTCGTAGAAAGCATCCGACGTCGCTTGGTCAGCGTTGATCTTGGTCTCCTCCTTGATGTCCACGCGAGGGCTCCGTCTGAAGTAGTCAACTTCGATTCTGTCAACCTTGGAGAAAGTCGTATCCATGAACGGCGAGCAGAATCGGTCGAGGATGGCTGTCAGGTTGGTCATGAACCCGTCGGAAGAGACTTCCTTGGCATCAACCTGAATAGCTCTACGCTTCTTGTTGGAGTTGATGGCGGACGCGAACCAGTCAAGGACGCGGCTTCTCGTTTCGCTGTCGGCTCGTATAAAGGCGTTGGCGATCGTGAACAATTCATCTTGGTGTACTCTCAAGATGGCGCGTAGTGCCTCCTGCGGCTGGGCTGCTTGTCTTCTGTCCAATCCTCGGGGGTTTGGGAAGTAGGTGAGCGTGACCTCGGATTGCAGTGGAGAGATCCGGAAGAACGGACCCAGGATGGTTGCCTTCTCAATGAGAGGACCAGAGTTTTGTGCAGGGAGGAAGTTGGTGTGCTGGGCCAGAGCATTAAGCAGTGGCGGGAACTTGGTATATGTCATCAAGGCCTGGTTGCGTCAGTACAACCGTTCCCAAAGGCTATCGTCCGACGCCTTGCCGGAACTTACATTGAGGTATGGCTTGTAATCGCCATCCATGGACATCTCTGACAACTTAAGGCTGAGGGTATTGATCGCCTCGGCGAACACCACTGGGTACTGCTCATCCTCAGGGAACCGGTTCACAGCTTCCCGCAGGAAGTCCAGACACACGCCGTCATCAGTGTCGTGGCCTCTCAGGAGACATGATGCCAGACTGTCAGGCTGTGATCGGCTGCAAAGTGTTAGTAACGGCCACTGTGAGTTGTCCCGTGGTAACTTACCCAAAAAGGTCAGGCAGAGTCAGAGCAAATAAGCAGTTGCTAACACACAATCTCTTCGCCTCGTCAAGCACCTCCCTCTTGTCCTTAGCCGTCTCCTTGACCGTGATATATAGGCGTAGAATGCGCTTGAAGCATGGCAACAGGAAGCCGAGAATGGACTTCTTGTGGTTCAGAGTCGACAAAGCCTCCAGCAGGGCACTGTCCAGAACGCTGGTCGTCAGCTTCAGCGCCGCATCTGACTCCGTCAGTTCGCTGTTCGCCCCCGGCAGAAACATAAGCTTGTGGCCATGGATATCGGTAACTCTGTGTGGATCGACAGTGATGCGGAAAATCTGTGTGAGGGTTCGGTCGGAGAAGTCATCGATGGACTCTTCTTGGACGACGGTCGGGCGCTTCGTGACGGGTGCTGGCGTGGTCTCGCTCTTAGCGGCTCGCTTCTGGCTATTGCCCTCGTTCGATTCGGCCTTGACGCCGAGCTGGTTGAAGGGGTTCGGCTGCGGTGTCGACGACGGAGTGATGTTGATCTTGCGCGGCTCTTCGGCGAGGCCCTTGCCCTTCTCTTCGGTTGGTGTCGAGGCGCCCGAAGCTCCGGGATTCGGTGATGTGTCGCCCTCCGGCTTGGGAGAGGTCCTGGCGGCAGAACCGAGCTTGGCCAGACGTCGCAACCGGATCTGTACAGTAGGAATGGTCAGCGAAAGTCCCGACTTGATCTTGCCCCATATCCGCGATTGCGTCTTCGTCCTCCGGGCTTGTGCCATCCTGGTCTCGATGTGTAGCTCCAATTTCGTGGTTGCGGGAAAGAACGTCGGGTAAGGCGGCAGAGATCGATTAGAAGAATCGATGAATATATAAACGGCGATTTCGAGGCGATCCAGGCGGCTGGGCCCAATCGAGCTGGTCGGCGATGTTGGGGAAAGGGCACCAGGGTCGCCGGCATCGTTGAATCGAGTTCCGACGTCGAAACATTGAATCGGTCAAGGCCGTTTGGAGGGGACCGGCAGAGAAGCTTTCAAGGAGCTGCGCGGCACCCAACTCAAGTCCATAAAGAAGCTTACCTCGTTCATCTTCGCCGTGTCAGGCGCATCTGGTGCCTGGTTCTCGTTGGGATCCATCTTGTCGTCGTCGGTCGTCTAGAGACAGTAGGACTACAAGCAGCGTACGAGGCAGGCGTGCCGATCCCGGGTGGTTCTTGGGTGCACAAGAAAAGGTTGTGAAATTGCCGACGCCTTGCACAAGGCTGAACGAAGCTGGGTAGGGTGCAGTGTGGAAGGTGAGGCCGGTGAGGTAGCTCAAGGTGGGCTGCGTTCAGAAGTGTTGACGTCCAGCAGGGCCTTGCAGTGGTGGGGAGGTAGTGCGGCGGCGGCATGGAGGTGCACACCGGGCGGTGAAATGTGGGGTGTGGACCAGTTAAATCCGACAAGGGCGGCCAGGCACCCAGCTTTCTCCGATTTTTAGCGGATTGTCCACTGGGAAATGCAAAGTCCACCACCAAAGTCCGCTGATGAGGTAAGGCACCGGGTTGGAGTGAGGGAAAGTGCACCCTGAACCTTCATTAATAATCTGGTCACAGCTGCCTTTAATGCTTGCCACTGTCAGCTTTCTAAGAGGTTCTACACAAACAGATAGCCAGCTACCTAAGGCAAGGTACTACTTGTGAGCCACAAACACGCAGTGAAGATCAATGAGGCCCTTGAAAGGCGTTTCCGAAGGGCTTATGTAATTATACACCAGGACTTCTTGTTATGTTGTTTCCTGTTTCAAGCGGCTTTGAGACCCTTAGACCCTTAACAGGTGATGCTCGTAGACGTCTGCAACTGCTTCAGATGAACCTACGCCGAAAAGAAGCCCATTGGATACAGCCCGTTTGAAGGTTTCTGATAAAACATCAACAGCGTCTAGAAACATGTTCCATATCTGGCCCACTCATCCGCGTCAAAATATCACGATATCGATTCAATTACTATGTGCTTCGAGGCATCCAAGACCTGCTGTAGCTTTTGGGATATAGCAACCGTTGTACGTGAGAACCAATTTTGTTTCAAAGGGCGGCCCGCTGCGTAGCGTGCCTGCCCCAAGGGTATTTCCGTGCCCATTCCGTGTCGTTGATACCGTGGGTCCCTCCAAAACGCCTAAATGTCCAAACAAATATACTAGTACACGACCTCGCGTGAGGTGCAAAATATATGGCCGGCAAATCCAAGCTAAATCGTAATAAGATGCCGTCGCTGGAAGGTGTGATGCGGTGGCCTAAAGGCGGGGTATACCATTCGACCCGTCGCTCAACCTCCTCGACGACGACGACGCCTCGCCGTCGCTGTCTGAACTGCCTCTCGTGCGGCTTGTCCCGCTGGCAGTCCGGTTGGCCAACCGGCTGCGTTCAACCTCCTCCCGGCTCTTATTCATAAGCCAAGCCATGTGCATCTTGAGTATCCCCAAGGTGCTTCTGAGCTCCGACATATTTTCTTTGATAGGTATGACGTGGTTCAGTACCATGACCGTCTGTCGACCCTCGAGGTCGGTGAAGTCCTTTCTAAGTTCTTCCATCCGACGCTCCATGTCTTCGTAGATGCTCATGACTGCTTCGGTCGGTTTTAACTTGGGCCCGCCCTGGACGTTGTTCAGGTTGAACACGTCGTCCCACGACATGCAGTCCCGCCTCTCATCCTTGAGTTCCAGAATCTGCCGCTCTTGGTCCTCCTTCACTTTCTGGAGCTTCTCGATCTGCTTCTCTTGATTCCTGACCTTTTCTCCGACGACGGCGACAACCTTGTAGATGCATTCATCCTCGTGAGCAGCGAGCGTTTTGCGAATCGCCTCGTGTTTGCAACCGTAGTCGCCGTATTTGCACGCAGCACTCGCCTCGGGGCACCGATTTGCGAGGTGTTGCTTCAAATCCGACACCCTGATCTTCTCCCCGCAGTCGGCGCAGGCCGTGGTATTCTTGGGGCAATCTCTGATGATGTGGTCCGCCATGGACGCCGCCTCCATCTTCTCCTCGCAGTACTCGCACGCCTCTTCAAAGTGCCAGCATTTTCCGGTGGCCGCCATCCACTGCTCCACTCTCCTATCGCACGTCTTGTCCGGACAGTCCTGCAGTGTGTAGCGACAGCCCATCGCATGCTTGACCACCTCCTCGCGTTTCATCGTCTCGTCGCATCCTCGCTCGGCATTGGGGCAGTTGACGACGAGGCTGTCGAGCATATTTGTCAAGAGCCTCGACGTCTTGCAGTCCTTGGCTCGGAACTTGGTCCGGTCGATGGGGCAGGCGTCGGAGGAGAAGAAATGGCGCTTCAGGCATTCGAGGCAGAAGGTGTGGTCGCAGGGCGTGATGACCGGGGTGACGACGGGGAGTTTGCAGATGGGACAGACGAGGTTATCATCGGGCTCTTCGACATACATCAAGGCGGAGAAGTCGACGAGCTCCTTGACCCTGTCGGGGGTGAGTGAATGCCGTATGGCTTCCCGCACTGCCAATTCCTCGACAGGCCATTGAGTGGGGTGTCGCGCTTGTTGTGGCTAGTCAGCGTGTCTTGTCCGGACCATCGCCTCTTTGTCTGCGAGTCTCAACTTACGCCCAAACGGGATGGGGACTTCCTCGACAGATCGGACTGCCTCCTCGACGAGGTTGTGGACGAGATGGGTGATGGTGGCATCGTCCTCGGGGGCGGCGAACGGCGGCTGTGGTGGTTGTTGCGACATGGTGCTGACGGGTTGTTGTCGTCGACTTTAGATCAGAAGGGGAGTTTCTAGGTGGCAGGGGAGATCATGATTGAAACTCTGGCGATGGAGTTTTATCGTAGTTGCGGTGAGCGTGTCCGGATCGGAAGTGGGTGTTTTCGTGGGACCGCTGGTGGCGCGGAGGAAAGGCTGAGTTGTGGAGGAGGTTTACAGTTGAGGCCCAATACGGAGTGGATGGGAAGGAAACGGCAACGAGTGAGGTGACGTCCAGCCCAGTGGAGGGCACTTCTTGGGCCGAGGGTCCGATAAGCACCCTGCCGATAACGCTACTTGCCCTCGCAACCACGGAGTGCTAGTCCGTCCGGTCCAGCACGGGTCCAAGTCAGGACCGGGCCTCAGTCAGGGTCAGTTGCAGGGCATTAGAGGAAACGGCCGCTAAAACACAGTGTTAGTCAGCACCCATGGCGGAAGGGGCACCGTCCCCGCATCTTCTGGGCCCCGGCATTGGCCAACTTGATGCTTTTCTCTGCCGGGAACACCAGAGAAACGAACATTCCCATGGCGAGCATGACATAACCGTTGTCTCCAGCAGCCCTCGATACGGGCAGGATGGGATGCACTTTGTCTTGGACGATGGCGAATGACAGCATCGAGCCACGTTACACGGGCGGAATACGGAGCCAAGACCGCCCTTGCATTTCTGCAGGCAGCCTATTGACCAGTTCTGTTGACCCTTATTCCAGTGTCTCTGCCGGAACGGGGAATAAGAAAAAAGGATGCTTCTGGACTCAGTCGATCTCATAACCGAACCTCAGCATCGTGGGTTTTTGGTGGAGCGATGCCGTCACAGCCATCGAGCTTGATCCAACAGCCCGCTTTGCTCTGAATATTGGACACATTGAGCAATACAGCATGTCAATCGCACAACCAAGTCATTCGTACCTTGGAGCCTCTCGTGTCTGATGTCCTCTTATTCTCGACCGAGGCCCGGCACTGTTCATGCGCTTCCGCGTCTCCGGAAATGTGAGGGCCGCATTGCGATCACTCCATCTCCCGGTTCAAAACCATGTCACCAATTGGTAATGGCAGATCTTACCGGCCTTAGGCGTGTAAGATGCAGAAAGCCCAATATGAACCGCAAGGCTGCCTCAAACCTCCTCATCAACTACCAAGCCAGCGGCTAACGGCACACAGGAAATCATATGACGAGCATGCCTATCCAGGCATCCATATCCTCTCTCCAACTCATCCCCGCACCTGATGACCCCAAAAACGGACCGTCGTAGATGCCTGCTTCATCCACCTGTATGACCTGCATATCGCCAACCCGCCATCTTAAGATATTACGTGAGATCTCGCCTTTCCACACAACACATCCAACAACACCTGCCTTCCCGCCCGTCCAGCCCCCCAAACAAGGAGACACAAACCCGAAATGAGCCGTTCGTACTTTTTCGTCCTCGCTGGTTGGCCAGAGTGGGAAACAAACCTGGGGGAAACCGGCCGGCAAGGCAAGCTGCATTTCATGCCAACACCCACAGCGCTAAGCGCAACGCCAACCGACCCGATGGATGGACGACCCTGAACCCCGAAACCCTGCAGCCTCACTTCAACCCCCAACCTCCGACAAGAGCCTGGCTTCTCACCAAAGACCCAAACCAAGCGCGAGCTGCATTAAACTACGACTCTCACCACTTAACCGAGCCGCGCGGCCGCTCCGACATGCAGACGACCCCATCACCTTCATTCGTTGCCTTGCGAGGGTGATGTCCAATATCAAACTCTCGGCACGTTTACAGCTAGGAAAGCGGCCGGTTGCGTGGTGGTACAGCGGGAGCTATCGCAAGCGCGTCAGCCCTAGCTAGCACATCATGCCGGGAGGGGGGACTTGCAGCTCAAGCTGATGGTGATGGAGGGTTGGCAAGCAGTCCAGCTGTACGGCTGAGCTGTTCCGTGAAGCAAAGCAAGCCATTTAAACCCAGTCAGGCCTCTGTCGATGAAAGATCAAGACAAGCTCCCCCTTCTCCAGTCATTCATTTCCCAGCACTCTCAAAAAACACCACGAGACCCATCACAGCCCTTCCAACATGGCAACCTACGGCGACCCCCCACCACCCCCTCTCCCCTCCACCTCCGCCTCCAAATCCCGCAAGAAAGCGCCCCAGGCCGTGCTCTCCGACTTCTGGGCCTCCTTCCACTCGAAACACCAGGGCAAAGTGACCTCCATCTTCCCCCGCGCCCTCTACGCCTCCCTACTGCCGACCGACCCGTCCCCGCGCGACGGCGCCTCCTCCTCCCTCAACGCCGCCCGCTCCTACGAGGCCGCCGCCGCCGACTGCCGCGCCAAGGTCAAGCGCATCGTCCGCGAGTGCGAGCGCACAAACGAAAAGTTCACCGACCCCGACTTCGACATCGAGCACGACCCGGAGTCCAACTGCCTCAACGGCCTCGTCCGCGACGGCGACGGCGGCATCGGCGACGCCTCCGGTGCCGTCGGCGTCAGCGCCTGGGACGTCAAGAACTCCCTCGACACTTTGACGGCTGCGCAGGTCCTCGGCCCGAACTCCACCATACCCATCGACCCCGCCGCCGTGTCCCGGTTCCTGGGCGGCGCCGGTGACATGTGGAGCCCGTTCGGCAACATCTCCACCTCCAACTCCAACTCCGGCTCCGGCGCCGCCACACAATCCGGCAGCAACAACCCCCGCACTCGCGGCATCAGCAGCTCGCGCGGCGTCAAGGGCTCCGAGTGGTACAACCCAGGCTCCATCCACCGCGTCGACTGGATCTTCGAGTCGCCACAGTTCACCGTCAACGGCTACTCCTCCTCGGACATCAAGCAGGGCGCCAACGGCGACTGCTGGTGGCTCGCGGCCGTCGCAACCATCGCGCACCGCCGCGACCTCATGACGCGCGTCTGCGTCGCCCGCGACGAGGAGTGCGGCGTCTACGGCTTCGTCTTCCAGCGCGACGGCGAGTGGGTCTCCGCCGTCGTCGACGACAACCTCTACCTCAAAGACAACGACTTCGACTACTACTCGGACGTCTACGACGCCTCCGGCAAGAAGGCCCGCCTCCACCGCAAGCGCAACCAGACCGGCAGCGACGCGCTCTACTTCGCGCGCTGCGAGGACCAGAACGAGACCTGGCTGCCGCTGCTCGAGAAGGCGTACGCCAAGGTCCACGGCGACTACGAGGCCATCTCGGGCGGCTGGCCCGGCGAGGCCGTCGAAGACATGACTGGCGGCGTCACCTCCACCATCGCGACGAACCGCGTCCTGCGCAAGGACAAGCTCTGGCGCGAGCTCGTAAACGCCGACGGCGAGTTTGTCTTCGCCCTCGCGGCCATGGGCACCGGCTGGGACTGGCAAAAGTCCGGGCTCGCGCTCGGCCACGCCTACTCCATCCTGCAGTCGCGCGAGGAGGTCGATGAGGACGGGAAGAGGGTGCGCCTCGTGCAGATCCGCAACCCGTGGGGCGAGCGCTCCGAGTCCGGGGTCGGCGAGTGGAACGGCCCCTGGTCAGACGGCAGCAAGGAGTGGACCCCCTACTGGCTCAAGAAGATGGACCACAAGTTCGGCGACGACGGGCTCTTCTGGATGGCCTACGAGGACATGCTCTCCACCTTCATGTACATCCACCGCACGCGGCTCTTCGACGAGAAGTGGACCGTCGTGCAGCAGTGGACGTCGGCCAACGTGTCGTGGGTCACGGGCTTCCTGCAGACAAAGTTCGTCGTCGAGGTGAAGAAGGCCGGCACGGCCGTCATCGTGCTCACGCAGCTCGACGACCGCTACTTCCAGGGCTTCGAGGGGCAGTACTACTTCGAGCTGCACTTCGTCCTGCAAAAGACAGACGGCACCTCTTCAGAGCCCGAGCAGATCTGCCGCGTCCGCCCCGTGCACAAGTGGGAGAACCGCTCCGTCAGCTGCGAAGTCACCCTCGAGCCCGGCACCTACGAGGTCCTCCCGAAGGTCACCGCGACGCGGCACAACGCGGCGCGGACGGTGGAGGACATCGTCAAGGACTACGCGGAGCGCAACCCGCAGAAGCTGCGGCAGGTGGGGCTGCAGTACGACATCGCGCACGCCAAGGGCGGCGTCGTCGACGAGGATGAGATCCTCGAGAAGAAGAACGCCGAGGCCAAGAAGAAGAAGGAGGACAAGAAGGCCAAGCGGAAGAGGAAGCAGAAGAAGGCGCTGGTGGTCGCGGCCAAGGCCCTCGAGGAGAGCGCCAAGGTCGTCTCCGAGCTTGCCGAGGGCGGCGACAAGAAGGATGACAAGAAGAAGGAGACGGCGGCGACGGCCAAGAAGGAGGAGGGCAAAGAGAAGGAGAAGGACGGAGACTGGACCGAGGTCAAAGACTCTGACAAGGAATCGACCGGCAGCACGGGGCTCAAGTCGCCGCCGCCAGAGGACAAGCCCGCGACGTCGCCATCGACTGCTGGCGCTAAGCCCGGCGATGCGCCTGTACCTGAGCCAAAGAAAGACGAGGACAAGAAGGAGGAAGAAAAGAAGGACGAGAAGAAGGTGGAGGCTACTGAGGAGGCCAAGCCCAGTGAGACCGAGGAGAAGACTGAAGATGCCGAGGTGCAGACAGAGGATGCCCCTGTTGAAGCCGTCGAGGAGGAGGAAGAATCTGATTCCGACTCTGAGACCGAGTCTGTCGTTGACGACGGCGAAGAGCCCGTGAACCCCCCTTGGAACGCCGTCTGCGTTCTCGGTCTCCGCGTCTATGCTGAGGACCCGGAGGTGGCCATCAAGCTGGTCAAGCCTGCTGATGATGAGGAGGCTTCTGCGCTGACTAATGAAGGTGAGCCCGCCGGTGCTACCGCGTAGATATGTGACATGATTTGATGAGATATGATGGGAATGTCAGCGATGGTTGTTCACTTATTGTATTAGGCGGATTGGCTATAGATACAGTTGATCTGGTTTCCTCTCTATTGCAATCTGCCCCCTTTGCCAAAATGGATTACCTGCCCCATCATTTCATGTCAAAGTCAAGCTTCGCCCTTTTCTCGTGACATTGCCTCTCCAGTGCTCCTCCGTCGCTGGCATAGTGCGCCAGGTTGGTTGCGAGGTCTGCCCACGTCTGACACTCTTCATATCTCCTTTCGTTGTAACAGTCCACGGCCTGGTTGAAGGCCGTCGTTGCAAGCCACTCTAGCTCTTCTGTGGGATAAGGATTTGGGGTCTGGTGGTCCAGAGTCAGTACTGTCCTTTCCTCAGAATCGCCTCGCAGACTCTCACCTCCTTAGCACTCTTGGCCACTCCGATGGCCTGTAAGATGACCTTCTGGCCCGATTCCGCGTCTAACAACCGCACCGCTTGAAACATGCACCGCGTATACTTGGCCAGTTTGTCGCACTTTATGCTCTCAAGCTCCCAAATCTCATTGACGACGATTCCCAGCGTTGAATATAATTCTGCAAGATTGTTAGCCAATATTTGCAGAAGTCTGGTTGGCCGCTTACTGTCACCAGGTAGTTTGCCGCCCAGCGCAAGATCGCCAATTGCCTTCCACGACCTGACATCCTTGCACGACCTCGCGAGCTGAAGGATTTCTCCCAGGCCGTCGTAATCTTTTAGAGCCAGCGCCGCCTCGAAATCAAAAACCAGTAGCGCCGCAAGTTTGATGTTCAAATCCTTCTTGGTGAGGGCGTCTGCTGCTGTTACTTGCACCTGGAAGAGGCCGTCGTACGCCTTGACGTGCTTCCTTGCATCCAGGTAACACTGTAATTGCTTCTCCGTATTATCTTCTGTTCGAGCTATTGAAATCTTGCCGGCTGCCATGACGAAATGACTAAACATGGTGCGGAAGCGGAGGTCCACCATTGAGTCCGTTGGTAGATCCGACGGATAGTGGTTGATAATTTCAAGGCAAGAGGCAAATAGTCGCAAGACAGGATAAAGGTCCCAGTTTGACGAGTTCTTCAGACCAAGGTTGTAAGCGTTCTGGCAAAGCCAGTCCAACTCCCTGACTGTAAACAAACGATGTCCTTCCTTGTCTCTGGGGTCTCTTTGGACTGCTCTGGCAGCTTCACAACGTCAGTGGCGCCAACTTCAATGCTAAAAGATCCATACCTTGTTCGAATAAGCTAGCCACCTCTTCAATACAAGCATTCCGAGCTGAGCTCTTCTCTCCCTCCACAGCCGCCACGGATATTCGAATATTGCTGCGAAGCAGTGCCGGTAGATGTATCGGCGAGTCTTCGTTGAACTCGTGTCTTTCGAGCAGCTGCCTCATGGCCTGCCCTGCGCAAATTTTGTCTCTTGCCTTCTGCGCCTCCAGAACACAGGCATAGAGAAAGTTGGGGTCCTGAGCTGCGCCTGCCCCTATTCGCTCCAGACAATCTGCCGCCAAGTCATGATCCCTGGTTTGGAGTGCAACCTTATACATGAGGTACCGCGTCATGGTCTCGTTTCGTGCCGCCCCTGGCATCTCATGGAATATTTGTCGTGCTCCTTCGGTATTGTTGCGATTCAGGGCGCAGAGGATGAGCTTTCTGCGGTTGTCAGCATAATCAGTTGGCAGTCTTTGGTCATGCATACCTGCAGAGCCTCGACCTGTTGGCCGGCCCTCCGTTCTCAAATATGCTTTGCAACGCGATCCGACACCAGCCCTCGGCAAGTTGGAAGTGGCCTTGGTTGTAGTTGACCTCGATCTTTTTCCACATAATCTATACAATGTCAGCCACTGGCGGGGTTTTGCCGTGAAGTACTCACAGTCAGAGCTGCAACGGCGGCAGACGCGCCGAAAGGCTGCGTCAAATTTGCCTCTACACCTCGCAACACATTCATCAATTCATCGATAGCGAGCTCGCTGTCCCTCTGGCTTTCCTCCATCCATAGCCTCAACAGCACGAGCCTCTCTACCCACTCGTATTGTCCCGAAGAAACAATATTGCTCTTCAGCATTCCATTCACCATACGCAGGGCCATCGACGGGCTTTTGTCGTGAAGCTTGCGCGCATGGTGAATGAGTAACTTGAAATGCGCCTCCGAGAAGTTGAACCGCTGCACCATGTGCTTCAAGATATCTGCATACGCCTCGACGTCAAACACCTCCGCCGGCGCTTTCTGCAGCAACTCAAGACGAAGCAGCAGCACGACCGGCTGCTCTCCAACTTCCTGCTCCACGTAGCTGACCAAATCTTGCGCCTTCTGCAAAGCCTCGGGCGTGTTCATCCCTAGAAGGGCGTGGATATGTGCCTGGCACACGGAGAGGCGCAGCTCGAGCGCCTCCCTCGACAAACGGTCGAGCTCCTGGCTGTTGATGATATCGTACGCGCGCTCGAGCCACTTGACAGCCATTTTGAAGTCGCCCTTCTTGGAGAAGTCCTTGCCAATTTCGAATAGAACCTCCGCCAGCAGTTCGGCAGAGCCGGGGTCGAGCGTCTGGATCGTCGGCTGGCCCTTGTCGTACATGAAGTCGGCAACATTGAGGTTTCCCTCCTTCCAGCACTGTTATACCCCTCAGTTGTCAGCGAACGTACCCATCTTCATTATCAAGATGCTCACCATTGCGGTCCGTAGAATGTAGTACTCCGACTCCAACCTCTTGCACTCCGCCAAATCGTCAGGTCCCAGCATGGTCTGTGTCAGTCTTCCCAGGAGATCGCTGTAATTCGAAGCCTTCAGAAACACAGTGTTGGCAAACTTCGCACCGCAGTCATCTGTACTCTTGTCAGAAACCCCCGTCCCGGCCAGCACCCAAACTAAAACTCACCAAGGCACATCTTCCCAGCCTTCAGCGCCAGCCTCATCAAATGCACCACATCCGCCAGGGGCATCCAGTCCTCCGGCCGCGCATCCTCCGCCACCTTCCAGAACCTCGCAATATCAATCATCAAGAACGCAAACACCCGAGCCCGAAGCAACAACTTCTTCCGCGTCGGCGGCTCTCCGGGCATCTCGTCGCGGCGGAGTCTCGTGCACAGGTTCCATAGCTCTGTCCCCTTCCGATCCAGCTCGTTTCTCTGGCTCCTGGACTTTCCTCGTGGCAGATTGGGGAAGCCGTGGGTGTTGTTGAGCTTCTTCATGAGCTCCTCGTGGAGTGTGTCGATTGCTGGGGGGTCTCGGGCTTCGGGGAGACGCTTGAGGAGGTTGTCGGCGAAGGCTTCGTCGATCAGCACACGGATGGCGGAACAACAGAGTGGTATCACGAACCTATGAGCTGGGTTGTCCTTCCGGCACTCTCTGGCCTGGGAAGGTTTGTTGATGCCGGCCTGGGGGAGTCCCACGGCCTTGGCAGGTCTCTGGGAGGCATACTGGATACTTCGCCTGGCTCCTCGGGGGTGTCGTTAAAATTCGGCTGTGTTGCGATGCAAAATCGAGTAAGAAACTGTTGACGATCGGCAGCACTATGTTGTGGTATTGACCCGTTTGCATCTGGGCGATGATTCGAATCTCAGGCTGTGTATGTCACGACGTTGGGCAGCAAAGTGGCAGAAAGAGAGAAGTCGAATTTTGAACTGGCAGTTGCCAACCGTCCCCGGGAAGGCACGATGAACGATGCACCTTCCTTGCCTCGAAGCACCGAGCCCGGAAGTGGGTCTTCGCAAATCGGCAACCGACCCGGCATGAACCCCACCCGTCCGGTGCTTCCCCGATGAACGGCAATATGTATATATACTGGCCTTTCCGTCGAAACTTCAAAGCCTAACGAACAAGTTCCACCATTCAGAAACGTAGAATGCATCCAAAAATAAAGATAATGCCCTGGTATCCTGACGCCGACCCATTTTTTGTTTCTCCAATCCCAAGGCCTCCGCCACCTTCCCCTTCCCCTCAATCAATGCAATGAATTACGGACGGGCTGGAAGATCATTGGGCAGGAAGTTGCCGATGATGAGTGTAGGGCTATTCAAAGCAATTAGTGAATGGTCCACGCAGGGGGAGTGGACATACTTACATCTTATGATTGTCTCGTTGAATCATGAATGAAAAGCAGCAGTTAATGACCGGATCTGTCGACTTGTCGTCCGGGCTTTTCAGCGTGCAGGCCGTGAGTAACGTATCGTGGGCGGGATCGAAAGCTATCGTCCCAAACTCCTCCCAGTATCGCACCAGAGACTCTTCCGTGAGAATCTCATGCAGAGAGATCTTGCCCTGTACCATAAGTCAGTCAAACACGAAAATCTTCGAGTGCGCAGAACCCGGCAACATACGTCTCTCAAGTTCTCAACCGGCACATGCAGCAGCTCCGCCATCTCATTATTCCCCCTGAAAATCTCGCCCGTCCGCCTCCAACAGCACGCCGGCACCGCCATGCTCGCGAACACGCGGTCGTACTCCATCAGCTGCTTCTCGAACCACATCTCGACGTACAGCAGCTCCATGTCCGTCAGCGCCTGCGCCTTCTCGCGGAACTTGGGCCGGAAGCGGTCGATCGTGCGCAGAATCTTCTGCTTCGACGACGGCGCGATGTGGCTGTCGAGGTAGGTGCCCAGCCGCGCGTAGCCCTTGACGTAGTTGAACGGCTTCAGCAAGCCCGCCTCGTACTTGGCCTTGAGCACGCGGTCCATGCGCTCTTCGGGCGTGTCGTTGCCCGACGGGTCCGCCGCCTGCAGGTAGTACTCGCGCGCCTTGTCCTTGTTGTCGCCCTGGACGACGCTGCCGGGGCGCGATATCGACTTGCCCTGCTCGAGGTTCGGCGGCGGCAGCATCTGCGACAGCGCGTTGGCGGCCGTGGCTCTGTTGCTGTTGCTGTTGGCGGCGCCGTTGTTATTACTGTTGTTGCCGAAGGTGGGCAGCATGTCGTTTGCGCCGGCTGACCTGCTGAAGGCGGGGCTGTTCTGGGACTCGTCGGAGAGGATGCCGCCGTCATCGAGCAGGCTCGTCTGCAGGAAATCGTTGAGCAGGTTGAACTCGTGCGTGACTTCGGGTGCGATCATGTAGTTGTTGGGGTGGTAGCTTTGCATGTCGTGGTAGTGGTTCTGCGCCGTCAACCACGCGTCGGAGAATCCGGCGACTATTTTTCAGGGGTTAGCTTTCTTCTGCCCCCTTGCCATCGCGGCTTTTTGTTGTTTTCGTCAATTCAGAGACAGGCGCCGCCAAGCGCGCGCATCTATACGAAGGAGAGGGAGGGGTAAGCTCAGTAGCAGAGCAGCAGCCTACATTGGTTCATATTGCTGCCGTTGCCCGGCATGCCAGACACCGAGCTCGGTGACACAAGGTGCAGCGGGTTGCCCTGGCCCAAGACAGCAGCGCCAAAGGCAGCGGACGCCTTCCTGTCGAAAGGAGGCGGCGGGCCCATGGACCCGGCCGCGGATTGGTCGATGGAGCCTCGAGCGGCGAGCTCGGTCTGCGTCGACTCGGAGTCGTCAACGGCGGAGGCGGCGTGGGAGCTCTTTGCCTTCTTGGAGTCGGGATCGCGCGGCTCGTCATGGCAGAGGTGGCCAATATTGCGCTTTATGCATCTCGTACACGGTCGTTCCTGGAGCACGACATGGTCAGCAGGCGGTCGAGTTTAGAGATTGGTCGGGCAGGAGGGAGGGAGAGAGCATGGGGGGAGTGGGCTTTTTGGCGCAAGGCAGAATGAAAGAGATCTTACATACGAGATCGCACGTCATATGCTATGTAGCAGGCAAGACACTATCCGTCAGCCATCTTTTCTCTTTCCGCATTGTTATGTTGCTGTTGCTCGCGCAGGGGCACGGCGCAGATGTATGCAAGGCAAGGGTTGGCCGGCTGGCGGAGCATCGCACAGCAGCATCGCAGGCGGACAATAGTCTCAGCGCCATGCGCAAAGGCCAGGGAAGCCAATGCCAATTGTGTCCGTCGGGTGAAGGGCAGTCGGACTTACAGATCGCCGGCAATATACGCAAGCTGGGAGGGGAAGCAGAGGTTAGCTAGTGTAGTCACGCGAGCGGGGGAGCCGGCAGAGGGGACACGATGGACAGCAGCAAACTGCAAGGCGATCGCAGGAAGTGTGTAGACCGGCAGACGTACCATGATTGACCTTGCGGCGCTTCTTGGGGCTCTTGGAAGGCTGAACATGGTTGCCGTTCTCAGGCTTGTCGCGCTTCTCCTTGTGTTCGTCTTGCGACTCGGACTTGACGTCCTTGGCGCCGTTCTTATCCATGGCGGGTCGAGGTTCGGAATCAGCTCAATGGGGCTCCCGCTCCCATTGGACCTTTGAGGTTACGCAGAGACCGAGGGTTCGCAGATCATTTGACGAGGGGTGGTCCTGCGCGTGTTGCTGCGGTTTGCGACTCTGCCGGGGAGGAAGGCGGTTGTTTGCAGGTTCGAAAGGGCGGCGGGAAACCGAGTGGGCGAGGGGGGAGGGAGGCGTTTGCTCGTGCTCTCGCGGCGCGCGTAGGTATGCGTGTGCGGGCAGCCGGATGGAGGCTTGCTCGTGGCTCGGGTAGCCTTGCTCTGTGGAGTAGATGCTTTGAAAATTAGAGATTCTCGTGATCTGGTCGCAGGCTGCAGCGGTGGCGGACTGTGGGCGCCGGGTAGAGACAGGTTCGGTGAGGACGGGGAACCGTTCGGGGCGGGTTCAAATCGCTCGGTGGAAGAATTTCGCGAGATCGTGACCGGGTTCGACAGCCGAGGGTGTGGCGTTCCTTCCGGGGGGGAGGGGTGTGTGTGTTGTGTCTGTTGTTGCACCAGCACGCAGGAATTTGCGTTTGGGTGTCGATGACGCTGATCGGTCCCAGCAAGTCGGATGAAGCTGGAGCAAAGAACAAAAAGAAAAGCTCCGCAACGAGAGATTGAGAGTAGAAAGAAAAAAAGGAAATTTAAAAAGCCGGAATGGCGACTTGCAAAGGAAAGTGGGCTGGCTAAGGTACGAGAACCACAACGACAACCACGGCTATTCCGTTGGAAAAAAACGAGACATCAGGCAGATCGGCCACCCGAGTCCAAGGTCAGAGCCGGTCAGCGCTGGGCGCAACCCCCATTGCTACGTTGTGCTGCTTAGCCCAGCAGGGTCAGGACTCAGTGGAGGCCCCAGGTCGGCAGCGACAAGGGTTCCATTGCAGTGAGGGACGTCCCTCCAGGTATTCGTCGTACCTTGCCAGCTGTGTCCAGGCTTGATGGCACGCCATGAAGGGGGGTGCGTCACGGTCCTGGGGCAGGCAAACCGTAACGTCGCGAGAGGGCATCTCACAGCGAGTCCGAAAAGGTACCTCACGGAACCTGCCCGCTGGAAAACCTTCCTTCCTGGGCGTGACCCACTGTGACTGCGGACAAGCAGCCGTGGTTGATGAACTGGATTGCTTCATGCTGTTGGTGCCGGCAAGTGGCTCAGCACTCCCAATTCGCAATGAAGCTGGGCGAGGGTGGATTTGACCACTAATTTTCATGTCATTTGTACATGATTGAAAGTGACCTGCCTTACCTGCCATTGGTAGCATTCGCCGGCGACACTTGCCCAACAGCTAAAGGTGCCTCAAGTTAGTAGGTTGAGGGTAACACCTCCTCACCACCAGAAATGATATCATCACCGCCATCGAACACCGCCAGCACAGACATCAAATGCAGCTTCCCTAGCCTCGGGCCCTGCCCTGCTCTGCCCTACAGCAGCTAGGAACCCAGCCATCCGTCAAACCTGTGTCTCCAGCTTCTAAACTTGGGCACACTACCGTCGCAATGCAGACATCAATCGCTCTGCGCACCGACAGCGACAGAGACAAGGAACCGCTGGATGGCACAGTGTACGGGGTCAAAAGTCTTGGCTTTTGCCCACTTCCCACTGACAGCACCACTCCGTCCCAAACTCCAGCACATTTTTCCAACCTCTGTCTCCAGTAGCCAAATGCAACAACTTGCAGCAGCGCTGGGGAGGGGTCGCCTGTTGAGAGGTAGCCGCAGCTGGCGATCGTCAATATTCCCCTCGCAGCATGCAATGTAATGTCAGCATGAAACCGCAGCCCGCCATTCGGTCCAGAGCCTTTCACCTTCTGCGACTTCTCGGTGACGGACAAGTCCCTCGGTAAACATTGCAAAGCTCAATTGCTGCTTCCCTCCCTCCGACCCAAACAAACAACCCCTCATCATCCCATCTTTTAACCTCGTCCTTCACGGGCCACAGCCTGGACTTGGCGATTTGGGGCAACCTCAGAAGAGGAGCACAACCCAGCCCTGCCGGCCCATCGTGTGATGCTTTTCCGTTTCAAGTGTAGCTCGGAGAATGGGGGTGTACTATGTACCTAACCTTGGGGCACCCGCTGCTTGCTGACTGTGTACTGCGTTGCCTATGCGAATTCAATTGCGCCTATCAAATGTCCATGTTCTTTCTACCATAACCCGTGCAGAAAAACAATGGCTCCGTCTTATCTCATGTCGGAAAAAAAGAAAAACAAATGTACCTCAAAGAACTCCCATTATTTCCATTCCCCCTCATTCCAAGAAAACCCCATACATACTTGGCGCCGCCTCTAAATGGCTACAAAAAAGCTCTTCTCCCCCTCCTTCGGCAGCACCCTCGCCCTCCTCATGATGGGGTCCTCGCAGCTTAGCCGAATCCTCTCGGGTGTCGCCGGGCTCTCCAGCCTGAGTAAGCCGTCGCCCACCCGGTCTTCCCCGACCGTCGCCTGCACCCCGTACTGCCTCCTCGCCGCCTTGAGCGCGTCGCGGATGGCGAAGAACACCGCGCTGCCCATGAACAGCGGCGGCTCGCCCACCCCGCGCGACCGCTGGATCGTCCGCAGGTCCTTCCACTCCACGTCCTTGAGCAGCGACACATTGAACTCCTGCGGGATGTCGCGGAACCCGGGGATCTTGTACGCCCCCGGCCCGCGCGTGAAGAGGTTGCCCGCCATGGGCCCGTTGCGCAGCCAGAGCGACTCCTCCATCGTGAAGAGGCCGAGGCCCTGCACGAACGCCCCCTGGATCTGCCCGTAGTCAATCGCGGGGTTGATCGACTGCCCGACGTCCATCTTGATGTCGGCCCGGATGCAGGTCCACGTGCCGGTGAGCGTGTCGATCTCGACCTCGGCCGCCGTGACGCCCTGCGTGAAGTAGAAGAACATCTTGCCGCGGTTCTCGCCCCAGGTGTACCCGATTTCCGGGGTCTTGTAGAATCCCTGTGCCGAGAGGTTCACTCTGTCAAAGTAGGCTGCGTGCGCCAGGTCCTTCATGGTCGCCTTCGGTCCGAGCTTCTCACGGTATGGCGCCAGTCGTTCATTCAGCTGCGCGCAGGCATTGTAGATGGCATATCCGTTCAGATCCGACGAGGCAGATGCTGCTGTCGCCGAGGCGTTCGCGACCGTGTTGGTCGCAGTCTCTGAGATGAAGACATTGTCCAGCGGCACTTCGAGTGCTTGCGCTGCAATCTGCGTCATCTTGGTGTGCAAGCCCTGACCCATCTCAGTTCCACCGTGGGCCACGAGAACTGATCCATCGTGGTAAATGTGAACGAGAGCGCCGGCTTGGTTGAGGAAGAGAGCTGTAAACGAGATACCAAACTTTGTCGGGATGAGTGCCAGCCCACGCTTGCGCCACTTGTTATCGTCGTTGAACTTCGTAATCATCTCCCTCCGCTGCTCGTATTTGGACTCTTCCTGCACCTGCTCATACATCAACGGTACGTGCCAATCTGTAAGGGGCTGGTTGAAATGCGTAGGCTCCAGCGGCTTGTAGAAGTTGATCTCGCGGAACTTCTCAACCGGAATGCCCATGCGATCTGCCACCTCTTCCATGTACGTCTCCGCGATGAACATGCCCTGCGGTCCTCCGAATCCTCGGAACGCTGTGTTTGACATCGTGTTTGTCTTGCACAGGCGTCCGCGGATGAAGACATTCGGGATCCTATAGCAGCCATCGCTGTGTGACATGGCACGCTCACACACAGCCGCACTCAGGTCGAAACTCCAGCCGGCGTTATTGAAGACATCCAGATCCAAGGCTTGGATCTTGCCATCCTTGTTTACACCAACCTTCCATCTGCCCAGGAACGGGTGGCGCTGGCCGGAGGTGACCATGTCTTCCTCTCGGGTTAACATGTATCGGCAAGGTCGCTTGGTCTTCTTTGCTGCGAGTGCTAATGGTGCAGTGACCTGGACTGATCTCGTTTCTTTGCCGCCGAACCCACCTCCCAAACGCTTAACACGAACGACAATCTTGTTGGCTGCCACTCCAGTCATGCGAGCAACAAATACTTGTCTGCTAGGGTTTAGTCTGAAGAACAAAGCTTCCCATGGGATGTTTGACTTACGTTTCGTTGGCATTCTGGGTACCAGAAAACACCTCCATCTCTCCATCTTCAGGCTTGGGAACAACCAGCGAAGCCTGAGTCTCGAGGTAGAAGTGCTCCTGGCCACCCATTCTCGCCGTACCCGTGAAGATGTGGTCGCAATTCTTGAACGCCTCCTCGGTATCTCCATTCTTGATCTCGCGGTAGTAGTTGTGGAAGCTATCCTGCTCGATGGCCTCTTCGATTGACAGAATTGTTGGCAGCTCCTCGTACTCGACCTTGACGGCGCGAGCGGCCTCAGCGGCTCTGTTTGCTGATGTAGCAAGCATCATAGCGATCGGTTGTCCAGCAGTAAAAACCTCTCCCTCGGCGAAGAAGGCCTCGTCAAAATGCGGTGCGCCCCATCGGTTCTGTTCCGGTGTTTCAACGTCGTTGATGTCGACGTAGTCCACCACACCTGGCATGTCAAGGGCCGCAGAGTAGTCGACGGACTTGATCTTAGCGTGTGCCTTGCTTGACAAGACAAAGCACCCATGCAGTTCGTTCTTGAGGGAAGGGATGTCGTCGATGTACTGTGCCTCGCCAGTTACCTGCTTCAGCGCCGCAACGTGGCTCTTGGACCTGCCGACAGTCTCCTGCTCGTACGCAACAGCCGCGTCATGATCTTCATGTCCGCCAGAGATACCTCGCTCAATTTCTTCAATCGCCTCCTTGTCGACGTGCTGGCTCTGGGCATCCATGGCTGCGAGAACGTCGTGGTAGAAGCGGTAGAAGAAGCTGAGCGCCAGGGCCTTTCGATATGAGGCCATGCCTCCGGGCACGCTGAACTGAAGGTTAAAATCTTCGCCGAGGGCGTCCATCGCACCCTCCAGTGTTTCCAACTCGGCGATACGCTTGCCAATGAGGTACTCCATGGTCTTCTTTGCTGCCACAGTCATAGCAGCCATGCCGCCGTAGATCAGATTGCTCTCGGTGACGACACCGTCATCGTCCACCTTGATTCTCAGAGCACCAGTCACGATGGCGATGTCGTCGTCTTTCCTCTTGGCCTGCTTGTACGCTCTGAAGAATTCGCCCTTGGACGCCGTGACCGGTATCCTGATGGAAGCAATGATGGCGTCTTGCGCAAGTGCTGTTTTGCGGTAGCCGGTAAAGAACTGTGACATGGGTATCTCCGTCTCCTCGCTTTGGGACTTGGCCACCAATACAGCATTGGCAGCCCACAGAACAGGGTTGAGGTCTGAAATTGGCGACGCCGTCGCCAGATTGCCAGCGGGCGTACCGACATTTCGAATTTGCCGTCCAGCAAAGTATTTCAGTTGCTTGTAGATAGCCTCAAATACTTGGCCTCGGGTTTCACCGTAGTGCTTTGTGGCCTCCTGGCTGATGTGCTCGAGATCTGTCAGGATGACGTTTCCGCCAATTTCCAAGTGATCGTCCTTGAATTCGTACTGCCTCAGCTCAGCAATATCGCCCACGAAGACGGAAACAGGGTACTGCTGCGCCTTGAACTTGATCTCGATCTGAGTCTCGGTGCTGCCGCCGATGATCTTGGCCGAGGGGTAGACGCTCTTGATATCAAGGAGCTGGGAGAGCGTAACGGGCCTGAACCACCTCTTTCTCTTGTTTCCAAAAGCCAGTGGCCTCATTTCGTGCTTCTTCAGCATCGGGGGAAAGATGAGCTCCGTGTCAGGCTTGTACTCGATGAACCCGGGTGGCGTGAACCTCTTGATAGGCTGGTCGTCGGCCGCCTTCTTGTCCATGCAACACCCGCCCGCCTTCTTCTCGCCGTTGCCATTTTCCATGCAACAGCCAGAGCCGCCGTTCGTCCTCGCCTTTCCGCATCCCCTCTCAACACTGAACGTCTGCGCGGCCTCGAGGATGGGCTTGTATCCCGTACACCTGCACAGGTTCCCGTCGAACGCCTCCTCGATGTCCTCTTCTGACGGGGCCTGGTTGTTGCGCAGCAGCGCATACAAGCTCATGACGATCCCGGGTGTGCAGAAGCCGCACTGGCTGCCGTTTGTCTTGGCCACTCGCTCCTGGGCGGGGTGTGGCGCCTTTGTGTTTCCGATGCCCTCGATGGTGATGACATGCTTGCCGTCGACGCTGGCCAGGGGAGCCAGACAGGCGTTGACGCTCGCGTGGTAGATTTGCTTCGTTGTCGGGTTGAACTGGGAGATGACGACGGTGCAGGCACCGCATCCGCCTTCGCCACATCCCCTGTGCGCTGTCAGCATGCGATAGACTCCTTGGGTGCTTTCGAGCGGACATACAGCTTGGTTCCGGTCAGACCAATGCCTCGCAGATACTCCAGCAAGGTAACTTCGGGGTCGATCTCGTCGAGGACGACGCGGGTGCCGTTGAGGTAGAAGCGGATGGTGTCGTCGAAGTCGGTGGTCAGCGTGTTCAACGGCCCGGCATCCCGCTCGGGGGAGATGGCGATGGGCGCCATGGTGTTTGGCCTTGTGTCCTGGTTGGTGCTGGAACTGTCACACACAAGTCACCGGCCACAGAACTCTGTTGACTGCAAATTTCAAGAAAAAGGAGAAAAGTGAAAGGAGTGAAGGCGTGCGTTGGGGATCGCGGTCGAGCTAACCCCGCAGCTTTAAAGCGACGGCAAGCGGCGAAGACGAGACGAGACGAGACTAGTAACGGGCGTGGCACCGCTGGAGTTTACAGTGAGGCCAGGTAGGGGTAGCTCTGACCCCGGTCCTGTCTGTGTGTCGCTGTCCGGTTGTTATCAGGTGGACCGTTTGGCGTCGTTGTGACAGCTCCGTTGCGTTCCAGAAATTCCTATTCGCCCACCATGCCATTTTGAGATCTGTTTCCTCGCAACGCACGCATTCCGCAGTCTTGGTACGACAACGAGATGCATTTGTGCCTGTAATGGCTGAACGTCCTGCGAATCACATCAGGGCTGTTTGAGCTTATCGGCGGGGCGATGCCACTGTCACTGCGATTTTTAGCGGGTCTCGTAGCGTTATCGTCGGCCCCTCCCCCTCCATCGCCCCTCCTCTCTCCAGCGTCTGGGCTGGCCGCCGTCGGATTTCGTGGAGAGCCGCCGCTGGTGGATGGGCGGCCGGGCTCATCCTGCGCTCTGTGCATCCCCCTGCAGCGCCCTGCGCCGGTTCGCAGCGGCCCCTCTGTCGGCCGGCTCCGCTTCCGTCTCGTCGGACGCTTCCACCATTCCCACTCGCTGCCTGAACCTCATCACATCGCCCTAGGATGGAGATGTGTGTTGGAATCGCCATCTCTGCAACTTTTGTGATTGATGAACCGGAGCACTTTTGCCAGCACTTGGATATTTGATTGAGAGGTGGCTCAGCCAAACTCTTTTGCTAGCGTTTACTGATTATTATGAGCAGAATAGCTAGACATCAGTGAAGAATACGGAAATAATACCGATGGGGTACGAGCCGGCCCCTGGGAAAACCTGTGGCACGGCACAGCCTACAACAAGGCAACGATGGCTTGACTGCAGAGAGCCCAGCCTCAAATCAGACACTGGATAGATCCCACCACGCGAATTTTGGTTGCGTGGATAAACTGTCGGGTGGTATGGGGTTATTTACAGTAATAGCATATGCGTTTCAAGTCTTGGTCTTTATCTAAAGGGACGAATGAATAAGAGTTCGAAGAGAAGCCAGTAACGATCACTGTGTTGTTGGGTTTCTAGCTACAAGCTTGCCACGAGCAATAACGTCTTAGAGATGCGATGTTTTTGAAGTCATAATGTATGAGAATCTTCAGCACATCGAGAGAGCGAGAGGGCTATAAATCTAAATGATAATTAGGAGACCGCCTATTTTTCCTGTGATAGAGCGACTCCTTTTCATAGCTTGGTTGTTGTTATTGTGACTTCTATCGTCTTCGTTTCTATCGTCACCGTCGTCGTCGTCGTCTTTGCTATTACTACTATCGTCTTCACTATCCTTATTATCGCTATCGCTATGGCTACTATCGTCGATAGACAGGTACGCGGGAAACATAGCTACGCAGACACAGGAAATTTAGGCGGTCTCATAATTAGATATGTACCACGGGGCCAGGTATGCCGAGGCAGCATGATTGACTATACCCCTGTAAAGGATCAAAATTCAGCGCAGTGTCTAACTTCCCAGCCTCTACTCGCAGTCAACTACCCATGACGAAGGATGTCTAACCGTCTAGAATTTACATTCATGAGATTCCCTAACCTTCGGGCTATTTTATGAATATTATTTCGAGATTATTTAGACCTATTCAGTAGTATAGCTAACGTTGAAGTGGTGGTATCGATTCGAGAGTGTGCACTCTTTTTTGGCCCCCGCATGCCCCTCTTCCAGGCTACTTATTGTCGAGGTGACATTGCGACTTTTGGCAGCTCCCCTTTCCCTTCCATCCCATCTCCCGCCCGCAAACAAAGACAGAGTTTGCCAGATACAGACCCGCGCGCGCCTCTTCTAGCCCCATCTCAACTGCCGCCAAACCTTAACCAGCATTCCACGCCCTCCCGGTACCAATTCCGGAATCCCACGCGTTGGATGGCGTCGCGGACTGGGCAGAACCCCTCATTCTCCGCAGGAGCATGGGTAGCATTGTGGGATTTTGTGGCAATGGTCAGCGAGTACTAAGCACGTTTCCGGCAACGGAGGGTGTGGAATAGCCCGTGAATGCTGTAGATATATCCAGCCCCGGTGCCATCATGGGGTTCAAAAATGATCTCTCTAGATATCTGAATATAGAATCGGGGCGAAGATCCCATGATGAAGTTTTTCAACGTGATTGACGGCGAGCGCCGAAGTAGCGACAACAGCCACCAATGCACCGACCCCCGCACCGAAGAGCCGCTATGGGACGCTCCTCTGGCTACGACGAAGGACCTTGATGAGGCTGCTGAGGCAGCTCAGAAGGCGTTGAAGACTTGGTCCAAGACCTCGATTGAGGAGCGTTCTGAGTATCTGCGCAAGATCGTCGAGGTCTTTACAGCGAATAAGCAGGAGCTCATGGAGATTGTCATGAAGGAAACTGGAAAATCAGTGAGATGCCTCAATATGAGCATACCGGCGACCTGCTTAACAATCATCCAGACTCTCATGGCCGAAATAGAAATCGGAAACACCTGCCAACAGACTCTCTACTACAGTACGTACCCATCTAACCCCCTCACACCTCCCATATCCTCACAACCTCTTAGCAAAGGTCCACCTCGAAGACGAAGTCACCTTCGAAGACGACTCCCTCAAGATTGTCGCAACACACACGCCCCTTGGCGTCGTCGGCGCAATCTGCCCCTGGAACTTCCCCCTCATCCTCTCCAACATCAAAATCGTGTCCTCCCTTATCACGGGCAACTGCGTCATCGTCAAGCCCTCCCCCTTCACGCCCTACTCCGTCCTCAAGTCCGTCGAGCTGCTTATCCCGATCCTGCCCCCCGGCGTCGTGCAGGTCCTCAACGGCGGCGCGGACCTCGGCGCCGCGATGACATCCCACCCGGGCATCGCCAAGATCAGCTTCACGGGCACGGTGGCGACGGGGAAGCGCGTGATGGAGAGCTGCGCGAGGACGCTGAAGAGGCTGACGCTTGAGCTTGCGGGGAACGATGCGTGTGTGGTTACCGAGGACGTGGACGTGGCGGAGACCGCGGGAAAGGTGGCTACGGGGTGCTTTTTCAACGCGGGGCAGATGTGTGTGGCGACGAAGCGGGTGTATGTTCACGAGAGCGTGTATGAGCTGTTCTTGGAGGCGTTTACGAAGGAGGTACAGAAGGCGTTTGCGGTGAATGGGGACGCGGCAGCGCCGAGTTTGTTTGGGCCGGTGTCGAATAAGGTGCAGTATGAGGTGGTGCAGGAAATTGTAAGGGATTGTGAGAAGAATGGGTATAAAGTCGTCGCGGCGGAAAATCCACTGGATGGGAAGGGGCTCTGGGTGCCGCCGACTATTGTGGTCAAGCCCCCGGAAGACTCGATGCTCGTGAGAGAAGAGCAGTTTGGTAAGTTGACAGAGTTCAGAATCCCACCACCTCTCTTTATACACTGCCAATATAATAGTAGCTAACATCTCGCCAAGGCCCCATCATCCCCGTCCTCTCGTGGTCCACCGAGGACGACGTCGTCCAACGAGCGAATCTCAGCAACGCAGGCCTGGGCGCCTCGGTCTACTGCAGAGACGTCAGCCGCGCTGAACGCATCGCGAGGTCCCTCGAGGCCGGCACCGTGTGGATCAACATGCCCGAGCAGCCGCACCCGGGCGGCTTCTTCGCGGGGCAGAAGGAGAGCGGCATCGGCGGAGAGATGGGCAAGCAGGGGTTGCTTTCGTACAGCTACACCAAGAGCTTGCAGTTTTCAAAAGCCGGGAGCAGCAAACTATAACACGATAAAGGCGTCTAGATGACGACGGCTGTAATAAGACAGGAAATTTAGTCGCTCTAGCACCTGAGGAAAGAAAGGTTGTCTCTCTGAAGAAGGATCATCACGCTGTCATTTGTTCTCATGCAAGTTACAACCTAGAAACACTTCTCAAGCCGCCGTCGCCCGCTTCTCAATCTCATAAAACTGTTTCGCGACGTCCGTGAACGTCTTCTTCTCATCCGTATACTCCAGACCCAGAAGCCTCTTCGCCGACGACGAGTCAACCCCAAAGATGCCCTCCGGCAGCGCCGTCTTCTCCGGGTCGCCCTTCGGTATCCTCCCCGCCAGCTCCGGCAGCGCCTCCCTGAAATAGTTCGCGACCTGCTGGTGCGAGATCCCACCAGGACTCACCACAAACCTGTTCCCGCCGGCAGCCGGCTTCGTCGCCGCCAACAAATGCGCGCGCGCCACGTCTCGCACATCGACGTACAGGTGCAACTGCTCCGGCGGCACGGGGCTCGCCTTCGTCAGCTCTGGGCCTAGGAAGAAGCTGTACAGGTTGAAGTTGCTCTGGTTCAGCTCCGCGGGGGCTTTCAGGTAGGACGCGTCGTGCATGGGCCCGTAGACCATGGGCGGATTGATGGTCGCGATGTCGAAGGGGGGCTGCTTCTCGACGAGGAACTCCCAGGCGGCCTTTTCCGCGAACATCTTGGAGGAGACGTAGGGGATGACGGGGTTGTCCGTGGTCTCGGCCTCGTGGCGGGAGATCTTGAACCAGTCCTTCTCGGAGTAGATCTTGGGCGGGGAGGTCACGGGCGGGGCGGCGCCGTCGATGACGGCGGCCATGGAGCTCGTAATGACGACGCGCTTGACGGATTTCCCCTTGCGGAGAACGCCGTGCAGGATCTCGGTAGTGCCCTTGACGGCCGGGTCGATGAAGTCCTTGTTGGACTTGCCGGCGCGGAAGTTGAAGGGGGACGCGGTGTGCAGGACGAGGTCGAAGGGCGGGTCGGAGGCGAGGGCGGCGTCGAAGGCGCCCGGGGCCGCGATGTCGGGCACGAGGGCGAAGTCGAGCTGCGGGTAGGGATAGGCGGCGAAGGTGGCTTTGAGCTGGTCGGCGGAGGACTGGGAGCGGACGACGGCGCGGACGGAGTGGCCTGCCTCGAGGAACTGGGCGAGGATGTGCTGGGCGATGAAGCCGTTTGCGCCGGTGAGGAGAACGCGGTGTGGCATCTTGGATGATGGTTCTCGAGACCTGATAAACCCGTTTCGTGATGTTTCTGCTCCTAGGGAGAGGTCCTCGTGAGGGCTGGGAGGTATTAGAGCTACTTTATACCCCCATCAAACCTCAAATCGCGGGGCATCGACTTCGGACGTAGCTCCTGCGACAAGGCAACAAACTTCCGAATGCCCTGTTTCATGACTCGTCATCTGAAAACCACCCTTATCAAACTGGCTCTCCATACTAAGCGTGCACTGGTTGTGCGGTCGTTTCAATCCAGGTTGCGGCGATTAGATAGCTGGATATCTATTAGAGTTTCTGGAGGGGTAATCTTGAAGGTCGCATCGCCAGGGGGCAGATTGGATCCGAAGCCGAACAGCTCGCGGCGGCCGAGAATCGCGGGGCCGTTATCGTCGAAATAAGCTTCAGGGTCTAGCTCCCAGAGCTCCCGGGAGGCGGGAGCTCGGTCCTTGATTACGTGCTTGGTGGACGGGAGCTTCGGAGGAGCATTTGACGTCAGTCCAATGTTCTCATGGCCGTCGTAGTCAGAGGCGGCATTGTTGCCCGGGCATATGTGTGTTTGTTCGTCTCTTTGAGCATGTTGACTGATCATGGGCAATGATGAGAATAATGACAATGAAGACGAAAAGTCAATGGGAATGTCACTAAAGATCAGGGCATGAGTACCTTATTAGTCAGTCTTATCCGGCCGGGCCATCGATACATCCGGACCTCGTGGACCCGCCCCCGACTTTCCATAATCGACGTCTCCAGGTAATTTACTCATACACTAACGTAACTAAATCTGGGGCTGTTGACAATGGAATGAAGTCCATCAGATGCTATCATTGCGCCATTGTTCTCTTATGTTTATTGAGTTTCGGCCATCCGTAAGTTAGACAACTTTTTGGCATTCGGCAGCAGAAATCGGCACTTGATGACCCGGCATTCCGCCATTCTTCGGTGCTACGGCGATCAGCAGCCAATCAATCCCGGGCCGGAACTCTAAAAAGAAAAAAGCCCTGGTCCCGGCAGCCCCGATTTTAGGCCGGACCCGCAACGAAAAAAGAAAAATCGCACCAAAAATTGCAAATTACTTGCGCCAAAATGCAAAAGAATTGACCAGCCTGGGGGTCGAACCCAGAATCTCCTGATTGCACGATTAAATCGTAGTCAGACGCCTTGCCATTGGGCCAACCGGCCAGGTTGAATCCATCTCTAGATGTTGACTTTCTGCCCCAATTCTGACCTTGAGTTCCCTCCGCCGTAAACACATTGAGCTTCATCTCAGGTTTCTTCACCCCTCTACTGCATGAATTCAAATCCAATTCACCGCACATGCTGCGCCAGAATCAGGGTTTTTCTCTTCAACAACAAGCCCTAAACCCTGGAATCCATTCGTCTTATCGTCCTCCTGTGGCGCTCTCGGTATCTCTGCAGGCTAATCCTTCTGCCTAAACCGGTCCCCATCCCAAGATGTTAGAACAAGCATTGGATCAGGCTGTCGCCCCGCAGAAATGAAGAACTACGAGGTGGGAGGGGTAAGCCAGCCATGGTTACGGCCTTCGGAGCTGATGCGATCGCTTAGCGGACTTGATGCCGTTAATGGGTGATCCTCTCGCAAAGATGTCCTCGTTAAGCGATCACAGACCGGGGTGGCTGCAGAGCCATGAGCCCACCTTTGCCAATACTCCATCTCCCTTGCAGCAGACTCCATGAAGCGTCACAGCCTGATGTTGCCAAGAATGGCTTCCGGACGTCAATCTCGCGAAATAGTAAGGAAGTATGTCCTGGATAATCGCCCATCAAGTTCGAATTGAGCTTAGTTAGCTGAGGCTGAGTTGTCGGGTACAGTACTCTGGTCTCTGTGCGACCGCACATAATCTTAGCTGCTTGTCGTATTGCTAAATAGGACGGACATTTTGAGCGCCTCTTATCTGCCACATTGCCCCCAAAAATTCTCGCGCCTATGATATCGAACCCCGGCTTACAGCTTTCCCCGCCCATCACGGTGGGATCGAGGCATGTTGCTGCAGCCTGCCGGAGCTGAAGAGCCACAAGCAGGCTGTGATTGGGTTGTGATTCACAAGAGCCAACCACCGTGTCTTCAATCTGACCACCCATTGACCAATATAGTTAAGGATGAGTGAAGGATGAGCAGCAAAACCGCGATTTGGCTCCGAGCCTCGTTGTGGCCCCCAACGAGGTTCGGTCTCTTAATTGCCCTGTTCCCATGCAATTGGCTTCACGTATGCGCAACTTGACCACTGAGATCAATCCCGACCAGCCAAGATAAATGATTTGCATTCTGGGCAACTGATGCCTGCAAGGCACGACTTCATCTTCACATTCTGTTGCCAATACGTCACCTTCGTATAGAAGACCATGGGAGATCACGACACAACGCCGACCTGTCTCTCCGCGGAACCCCACGGGCCCGAAGTCATCCGGGACATTTTGGCACATTACTTTGGCTGCATTGAGATACATGAACGTCCCAACTTCCTGTCTCGTAGTGGGAACAAGTCCTACTGGGACAAAGAAGTCCAACTTGAGATACAGAAGTTGAACCAGCAAGATGGAAACGATGAGAGGAAGCAGGACTTCAGAGACCGCGCCGAGGAGAATGTCAAGAAGAAGATCCGCAGCCATGCCATTTCCATTGAGGCACAGTATAAACGAACAGACACTTTGCGCAGAGCTCTTGAGGGTGTCAAATGTCCTCACGAGAGGGATGGAGGCCATTCTGAGGACTGCAATCTTGTGAAGTGTCTGGCGGCAAGTTTTGACAAGTGGAGGGGTGACAAAACGACCAAGAAAGGAATCCGGGATATACGCGAATGGAAGAGGACGAATAACAGACCTACCGACACCTTTACTCCGGACCCAAGAACAGTAGATCTAGGCCGATGTGAGGTTCTGGACCTCATAGGAAGCAGTGAGAACACGGGTGAAAGTTCTGATGACGAGGCAAAGAAATACGATTTGGAGCGGGACATCAATGGATACATCATGGAATGGGACATCTGCAACCCTGAGCGGAAAGGGACGGAAGGCAATGACTCTGGCCAGCTTTCCGCATCGGCCAGCTTCAACCGACCCAGTCCTGGATTGAGAAGGCAGTCTACGCCAGCAATCTCGAGAACCACCACGGAGCAGCTGACGGAAGATATTCAACCACAACGGGAGTTTGATCAGAGAGAGGAGTTCCGACGACCAAGTCTAGGAGTTCCGAAGGACTCGTACATGTCCCATGCTTCCAAGTCCTTCTACAAATCGCTTTCTGCGGATGAGAGATACCTCAAGCCAACCGACAGGAAGGATGACTACCGATTCAAAGGCAAATTCCCTGATCAGAGACTGTCTCTAAGATTCCTCCTTGGCAAAAACTTCGGAAAACCAGAGTCGAACGGCCCCGAAGAGGCAGACGAAGGCGAAGAGTCTGGGGATGAGAGTATTGTTCTCAACAAGAACGGCCATCCAGATCGGGTGCGATACATCCACATCCCTCATAACAACATGGCAGTAAGTGTATCTCTTTCATTCCGTCCATTCGTTCGAAACAGATGCTGACAGTTTCTACCAGTGGATCGAAGTAGGACTCTTTCAGCTCTATCAAGATGCGTCATATGCTGACGTTTATCAAGCAAGCCATAGCACGCTACTTCGGTGATCGCAAGCCGGATCATGGTCGCATTTACCGAGCCCCCCCAGTCAAGACCAGAAGTCATATGATCCTTCGACCTGAGTATTGGAGAGGTCAACAACACGGAGGGAGACGGAGTATGGTCCACGCGCGGCACATGAGAGCGATTTGTGAACGGGTGTCATCTGGTGAGCACCGCTGGGCCGCTGGACCCTCGCAAACGACATCATTTACTAACCATTGCACAGAGATTTGGGATTCGGAAGACAATCCAGGAAACGTCGTGCTTTTCGTGAGTCAAGAAACCTTTGGACCATTGAAGACCCGTGAAACACCCTAACATGGCCCTAGATGCCATATCTTCACTGGGAAGAAGACAGGAAGCGTGACAAGATCGCCAAAATAATCGACGAAGAGACCGCAAAGCATCGCAACAAGCGGGATGACGAGGCCAAAGAAGCGAAGAAGAATAGGGTCGACTTCCGAACCTTTGCCGGAAAACCTCTCACAACGACGAGAACGGCTCCCACTCATCCCCCGGAAGATCCAAACTACTTGAGTAGAATCCAGGAGGAACTGAAGAAGAGAGCATCTATGGCTTCACTTCCCGGGATCCATCGCACTGTTACCGAGGTCGCAAAAGGTTTCGCTGATAGGACCGGACCAGCAAAGGATGAAAAGCACGAAGACGGGCAGCAACAGCTATGGTACGTGGCCAAGCTGAAAGCCGACGGCCATGGGAAAATCAAGGCCAGAAGCAAACTTGGTCAGCTTCTACTTGATGCTGCTAGGCTTTACGAGGCCATTGCTATATACAGGGATGAACAGCTTCTGAAGAAGTATCTTCACCATGATCCTCCGCTGCATCCTCGGCGAACACTCGATCAATCCTACTATTGGACTTTGAAGACAACAAAGGCTCGCGACCGAGACCAAGTCGTCTATCGAGGTACCACAATGGACGACAGAAACATGCATCGTTTCCGCGAGCTAGGCAAGAAAGACTGTACTGAAGAAGAGGGATGGATTCGCAAACACTTGGCCCTGGAGAGACTGCTGCATCATAAAACGGATGATCTTTGCGAGCGCAATCGCGACCCTGACAACACTTCGGACACGTTCAGATGGGACGATCACTGGATAGGAACAGACACCAACGGTTGCGATCATTGCCGTGGTGAGATCCGCAAGGTTTCTCGAGTTGTCATGGTTGACCAGCTTTGGATGTGGATACTCGACAAAAAGACGATCATTACCAGCTTCCCCAAGCGGTACGGAGCGAACAAGCAGTATCCCTCAGGCGTGCACAAATCAATCCGGACACGAATCAAGAATGCTCGGAAGAACCAGATCCGTTCGGTCTTTGACGTGGCGCTGATCATCCTGGACGAGTGCTCTAATACCTTCTTTGATCGCACCAAGACCCCGGTAAGCCATTCCTACCACTCTCGACTATTGATATCTGACTCGGTCACAGGATCGGCACCCTCAGGTCATGGATATATTTGGGGACGCTATTGGAAACTTGGTGAGTGCCAGCGTTTTGACACTTAGTAGGCGTGAGAAACTAAGAGAACAACAGACCAATTTGCAGACAGTGTCCTTTCACCATCTATGGCACTGGACCAAGAGAGCCTCCCAGTTGTATGTCTCCAAGTTCAAATACGAGGACGCGTCGCACTTGCATCCGCCACTTCTCAACATCAATCCTGAAGGGAAGCTTCAACGAGAGATTAAAGACATCATCGACGAACTCGACATTATGATCAATATCAATAATAAACAGAAGGAAGTCATCAAACGATTCACGAAACATGTTGAGAATATCTACGACTCAAGCGGAGAATGGAGAGATAACTCACGGAGCCCTGATGCTGATCGGGATTATCGTAAGACTGCGTCGTCTCGGGCATCCTCACTAGAGAGGAAACTGGACGAAAGTAACGAAAAGGAGGCTAAGGAGATCAAGGAGGCTAAGCGAATCAGAGAAAGAGAACGACAAGAATTCATCTGGTTTCGAAAATAAGCATATGACTTGATCTCAGATGTTGGCGACAGAGTCCTGGAACTTGAAGGACTTAGAAAGAGCGCTGAAAGCACAGCTCGAGGGGTAAGCCAACCCAAAAGGGTACATCGAAGTAGTTGCGAGAAGATGTTGATGAAAGACCCACAGATCAAAGACCTGCTCGACCTCAAGCAACAGCAAGCTAGCATTTTGCAAGCTTGGCAGTCGGTTAAACAAGCGGATGAGACTGTTCGGCAGGGCAGGTCCATCATGATTTTCACCATTGTGACAATCATTTTCGTACGTCGTTCATCATGTCTATGTTCAAGTTCTCTACTGACTGCCCCAAGCTTCCGTTATCTTTCATGTCCAGTGTTTTCGGCATGAATAACTCGACCATCGGATCAGACAAGATGACCTTTGGCGATCAGGCGAACTTCATGTGTACGTATCAATTCCTGATTCCTCCCCGGCTCAAAATAAGTGCTGATATTCGCCCATGAAGTCCCGATCTCGGCTGCTGTAATTTCTGTGTCGATCATTTTCGCCTTTTGGACCTTCCCGCGAACTGTCTTCTGGTCAGCTTATAAGATGCTCGAGACCTGGGTCCTGGTATATACTGGAGCCTACTATGTCTGGCTTGTGGTTTGGGACAAGTATAAGAAGTTTATGAAAAGTGACGATCTTCTCAAGAACTTAGAGCAAGAAGTCAACAGGATCAAGGGCAAGGTGAAAGACTCAAGAAAAAAGCGTCTGGACAGGAACCTAGACCAGAAGACCGACCAGAGAAACACTGACACTAATGGAAACAAGCCTCAAGGCAGGAGGAGTCTACAGAATGTGCATAATTCCGCACTGTACACTGAGCAGGAAGGGCTACGAGAACAAGGATCTGATACTTCTAAGACTGAAGTAGAATCGCGTAGTCGTGGTTCTTGGCGATCTAGGCGGCCGTTTTGGCGCAGTCCTAAGGATCAGGGCTCCGGTCAGGCCGCTGAGGTCTAATCGTATTGGTTATCGGAGGCTAGATATGTTGTTAGATTGTATCTAATGTGATTTGCCCCATGTTCTGTTTTTGTATGCAGTTTATTCATGCAGAGCTTCTCGGTGTATGATGCACCATGCTTTGTTACGTCGCATGCAGTCTGGTGCCATAGCCGGGTGTTCGTGTCCTGTAACCATTTCTGTGGCTCGCTGTGGGAAGCGCAGACATTGGAATACCCAACAAGAAGTTTCCTATCGCAGCGAAATAGGAATTGCAAACGCGGGAGCCAAGCTATATGTTGTCATGCTATCGATGCCCCTAAATGTCATGACGAGTCATACCATTGGACTTTATACCAGATGATCGCCTACCGAACCTAATATTAGTGTTTACAGTGGATTACGACCGGGGTTTTCAATCAACTCGATTCAAATAGGAGTATTCCACTCTCAACTTAAAAAGATACGCCTCATGATCGCCGTTAGAGGCTGGCGGGCCCCTTGTCGATGAATCGACTGACTGAGCTTAGCTCTTGACCATTGGAGAGTATTTAAGACTTCGAACTCTACAACAAGAAACGGTTCATCCCAAGATCATCCCTTTTAAGCTTTCTAACACCAAACATTCGCTCGTTGACGCATTGAGGCATTACTGTCGTTTACTATCCTATTGGCCTCGGCTCGTTCACAACATCCAGTATGTATAGTTTTGCACATCCTCTCCTAGTTTCAATTTCAATCTCATACTAACAAGGAATCTCCAGCAATGGCTCAATTCGTCCTTATTTTCGCCGCTCTTTTCGCTGCTCTCGCCTATGCCGCTCCGGCAAATGGCACGACCAATGCCAGCTGTCTCGTCCAGTTCGAAGACTCGATCAATGGAGGCACTGCTGGTTCTTGCTCGCAGGGAAGTGCGAGTGCGGGCGTCAGGTTGCCGAGCGGAGGACCGTACGTTCAGTACACCATCAGCAAATCATGCGAGCTTGCGATTACCAACGGTCCCTTAGATGGAGTGACGGGCACGGCGACTATCGTTGCGTCTTGCTAAGGCACGAAGACAAGCACCCTGTCGAAAGAATGTACAGAAACAGGCAAATGGTGACAGTCAGATTTGATATACTTGGAGAACTATCTTGATATCGATGTTTTCCTCTCTCTCCTTACTTTGGACGCAATATGGACGACATAGCGCTTGTAGATACGATGCACCGGAGAGCTTTTGTTGTTATACGGCTCTTCTGCCTATCAGTGGCCAACAAAGTGTTTTATTACATTTACAACACTGTTCATCTAACTATTGGAAGTACTGGCCCTTGAAACCAGGCAAAATCTCTTGGCCTTCGGATGACTGGTAGCTGACGCCCTTTCTCTGCTGCCATGTTTGCTTCAGAGTTGTGAACTCGCCCATCGTTGGAACTCTGTGACCGCCGGCCTCAAACTCATTTTGTGTGAAGCCCTCGCGCTTCAAGACCGGAGAGTCAATGGTCTTCAGCGTGAGATCATTCTGGGGACGGGCGAAGTACAGAAGACCCAGGCGGTCGACATGGCGCTGGTCCTTGGGGGGAACAGATACCTTCGCGAAGAGTCAGTACGACAATTGTGCAAAGTGATCGTGGATAGCTTACTCTGTGAACGGTAGACTTGACGTAACCGCCAGTCAGGAAACTCAAGGCGTCGCATGTGTTGACAGTCAGACTGCCGTCAAGAGGCTTTGCCCACTTCCAGTTGCCGGTCTCGTGATCCCTAATCTGCAGCGCTGCCACTGGCTGGCGGAAAAGAAGGGTGATGGTGCCAAGATCGGTGTGACCACGAGACCAAAGACCGTCATCGAGCTTCTCAATCTCCTCTGGCGTGAACTTGGAGTACTTCATGTATCGCAGATGAGACTCGTCATGCACATCCCACTTGTGAACACGCGTAAAGAAGTCTTCTGGAAGCTCGAGAGCAAGAGCGATGAGATGGTTCAAGGGGTCCAGAACCTTGTCATGCAAGTCCTTTCACTATGAATTAGCATGCGGCCGGGGATGAGCAGACGTCCATCTTACCTTGGCAAAGCCCTCAATCTCTTCCTTACGCTCCTCCAAAAGCTTGGGCAAAGGCTGAGTAATGTGACCATCCTTGGTCGCCATGTTCCAAACCTCGGTCTTGTCCTTGATGCCACCGCTTAGGAACCGCCTGCCTGCAGGACGGTATCCATTGTAGTCGCCGGAATCGAGGTTCGGCTCATACTTGAGTTTCTCATCAAGAGGGAGCTCGTAAAACTTCTGGCCTAGAGCAAACTGCTTGTCCACTTCTTGTTGTGAGATGCCGTAGTTGATGACATAAAAGAATCCCTTGGTGCGAATGGCCTCGATCAAAGTCTGGGCAAGTTCCTTGTTGCCCTCTGGTGTTCCGTACTTGGCAAGGTCAATGGTGGGAACTGGGTTGCGTCAGAAAACCAGTGAATCATTCGCTGCATAAGCTCATCATGAAGACTTACGGTCAGCCCAATCGAGGTTCTCCTCCGTCTCGGGGACGTGGGAGTACTGGTACAACTCAGACACAACAGAAGGCATGTTGGGCGGGCGGTGAGACGGGGTGTCTTTTCTTGAGAAGGCGGGCTGATCTCTGATGCAAGCTCAGACTTTTCAGACTCCAAGGGTTCTGAGCTCGCCATTTTAACTATTAACCTTGGTTGCGACTCCGGACGGCATCTCGCCGGAAGTCCAGTCCGGCCCCCCTGAACCCTCCATCGGCCTTTACTCCGCACAACACGACCTCCACGTCCAATAACGCGACGTTGATTTGACTCAATTATCTTCATGGTCACACACTTGCAGTCTACCCCGCGGCATCACTAAGCAAATTGGCCAAGTTATATGGCCGAGGCCGTTGGAGATGCGAGATCGTCGCATGTCATCATTTGATAACGGATGGCGCAATCCCCACCACAACCAACCCCGGTCCGCCAACGTCGTCTCCCTCGCCGGTAGATGCGCCGGAAAATAACCGTAGCAACCCCCCCAAACCCCCGCGTGCGCGGTAAGCAAGCTCCGTATGATGTGCTCCCGCCGGTAAAACGACACCGAGTTCGGCGGGATGATGCTTTGTCCGGCTCACGATTCGATGGACGCTGGCCTCCCATACCGTTTCGGAGATTATTTGCATGGTGCAGTCTCCGCAAACCCGCGTCGTTCCCCAGAAGCATTGGACACCCCGATTTGTTGAAGCATAATCGTCATTCCTGGCATAATGGCGAATAGTGGGCGAAGAGGCCTGCTTGCTGCAACTGGTCGGGTCTCGGCGGATGAAGTCAAGAGGAGAGGTCTGCAAAGCTGCAGCTCTGCAAGCTTATCGCGGACTGCAGGCCGCTGATTCTGGGCGTTTGCAAGGGTACTGAAGTGGCAATGGGCTTTATAAAGATGCTCACATAACGAAAACTGGGTAGGAACCTACCTTAAAGAGTTGGGTGTACGTATAAAACGTCGGGCAAGCTGTAACGCCGAAGGTGCTGTGCCTCTTGGACTCTCCAGCAGATCATTCCGGCACACATCGACCAACATGGGGGCTATTCTTCGGGCGGTAAAGAAGAACAAGGTGGGAGCTGTGGTATTGTCAGTGTTTGACTGGTACCGTAAGTCATTCGTGCCGATTGCTTGTTGAAGTTACCCTGACAAAATTTCCAGCGTCTCACTATCCTGCCGCGGAGCGGAAGCTGCTGAGAAAGTTGGACTTGGCTATCTTAGTCTTTGGAAGCTTGAGTTTCTTCTGCAGAGTAGGTGGCTTGGAAGTCAATCCTGGATATAATGGAGTCTAAACAGCCTTTGCAACAGTTCCTTGGACAGCAAAATGTCACGAATGCGTATGTTTCGGGCATGCGGGAAGACCTCAACGCATGGGGCAATGAACTGAATTACTACGTCGTGGCATGTAAGTTGTACAACCTTTCGTCTCATTGCCTGCTCACGCTAACATCTGATAAGACAATACGGCCTATGTCATTGGACAGATCCCGCTGATGACGCTCCAGACCAAAGCGAAGATGTGCGAACCTCTCAAGATACAGTCTTCCAGACGCCGAAGCTAATTAAGTGCAGTGCTCCCTTCTTGCTCCCTTCACTTCAGATCATTTGGGCTGTTATCGCTTTCTGCCAGTCTGAAATCAAACACAGCTGGCATCTGTACATTCTCCGGGCGGTCACAGGCTTTCTAGAGGCGTCATCATTTGGCGGGACTCATCTCATCCGTAAGCACTCATTCACGGACCAACGTGCAACCCTTCTAACCTTTTGTAGTCGGCAGCTGGTTCAAGAATGAAGAACTCTTCAAGAGAGCCGGTGTGTGGTTCATGGGCAACTCACTGGGTTCCATGTTCTCTGGATACCTCCAAGCAGCCGCGTACCGAAACCTGAATGGAGTCTACGGAAGAGCTGGCTGGCGGTGGCTGTTCATAGTCCAAGGCATCATCACTCTTCCCATCTCGTTCCTAGGCTTCGCCTTCTGGCCTGGTCTGCCAATCTCCCCTAAGCGATGGTTCTTCACCGATGAAGAGTACGCCCTAGCAATCAAGAGGATGCCAACTGTGGAGACGGAGGGCATCACCTGGAAGACCTTCAAGTACACGCTCTCACGACCAATGTGGTGGATCTGTGTACCGTGCTACATGTCAGTCTTCTTTACCTTTTCGCATGAAAGATGACATCGCTAACATCCTGCAGTTTCCTATGCCAAGCACACTACTGGACTGGCTACATGGCCCTGTGGCTTCGGGATGCGAAATACTCCATTGAGTTGGTCAACATCCTGCCAACTTTCATTGACCTATTGCGCGCTCTGTCGTCTTGGCTGGGTACCACGTTGGCAGGTTGCTTGAGCCTCAGAGGACTTTGGACTTTCCAAGCAGTAAGTTGCTCACCGACACAGCCCAGTTATGAAGGCATCCACTGACTTTCGAACCCAGAGCTTCGTGCTGTTTTCATGCATAGTGCTATCAGTCTGGAACGTCCCAGACATTTTGAAGTTCTGCGCATTCTATTTTGGCGGCTTTTCAGGCATGGCCTCTCCGATTCTGGTAGGTCACTCGGGCGAGATTCTAAACATGAAGGCTGTGACTAACAAACACTTTCTCAGTACTCATGGCTTAACTTCACCCTGAAAGAGAACTATGGCGAGCGTGGTTTAATCATCTCATCCATGATGACCTTGGGCTTTTGCAACCAAATTTGGATTCCACTATTCACTTTCCCCACCGTCGAGGCGCCTCGATACCCGCACGGCTACCCTGCAGCAACTGTATTCGAAGTAGCAATGTGGGCTTTCCTGATGTTTGGCACGTGGTATATGAAGAGATGGAAGCTGAAACATCCTGATCTTGAGATGAGGCTGGCAACTGAGGGAGCTAGCCAGAATGCGGCAGGTGTGACATCAGACTCTGATCGTCCTGAGGCAGAGACAGCACCTGCGTATGACACGAAAGGACCCGAGGTGGTGGCGAACCAACCAATTTCAGTGCAGAAGCAGTAAGTACCACGTTCTCATAACATGGCAAGGAGGACATGGGCTCCGATGGGCTGCAGGTGCCATCAAATCGATCATACGAGTAGTAGTCTATCGATCACGTTGGACTCAAAAGCTACTATACATGAAATGAAACCAATCAAGCGACCTATTGTGATAGGGCGAAATCTCACTCTGTATCAAGTCGATCTGGTAGTACTATGTAAGTGTGACATAAGTTGGACCAGGCCTGTCATCAAGACCATATGTATACGGACACCAGTGCTTCCAAACCTTAGTCTGTTGCTCAACCTCGTCTGCAATAGCAACTGCCATATCTGGAACCGAGATGCTCTGCAAACGCCCATCAAATATCGAAAAGCTATCACCGCTTTCCGCACCTTTCTGAAGCTGAAGGGGCATCCTGTCGAGCTCAACCGTGTACAGTCCGGTCCTTGTCCCAGGCCGATATAGCGGTGGAGGAGCTATGTATGTCCACTTGAAAGACGTGTTGCCGTCAAAGAACATATACGTGGCGCGAGCCCCTGTGATGAAGTCCACCCCTTGGCTGTTCATATCCGCCATGGTCTTCTCCATGTCCTCTAGAACCTTCTTCGTCGCCTCGGTTCCCTTCCCATCTCGTTCTGCAAGCCACGCATCGCGAGCTGTCCGTAACCTTGTCGCAAAGTCTCCTGCCCAGTCTTGGCAGTGCATTATGTAGGCCTCGCTGGCTAGCATTGCTCTGCCGTACGCTGTGAAGAACCTCGCATCGTCGGCAGCCGTCATGTAAGGCTTATCCGGTATCTCCAGACTACCAGCTCCCCCGACCATGACGAAGTATGGTACGTGGGCCTCTCTTGCAGCAAGCAATATTTTGCGCGTCATTTCAACAAACGACCCTGTCACAACGTATTAGTTGGCTGTTCCAAGACTTCTCGTGAATGTCTTACTGTAAGCAAAAGATGATCCAAGCTGGCTGTGGGGCCCATAGGCGTTGACAACTACATCCAATCCATAGAGTTGTTTTGATATGTCCAAGACGTCCGAGCTGCCGAGGTCGATGCTTCTGGGCTCATAGAGCTCGTGCTTCCCCAACCTTGAAGGGTCTCTCGATACCCCAACAACATGGTGCCCTCTGTTGATCAACTCCACGGTCGCATGAGACCCCGTCATCCCCGTTGCGCCGATCACACCGACCCTCAAAGAAGACATTGTAGGAACTTCGCCGCGGGAGTGAACAGACATTGCCAAAAACGGGGAGACGTACCGCGCTGATGGTTAAGTACTAGACCTGAGCCAGCGGAGCCGCGGTATGCTCGAGCCTCCGCCCGAACTCCCGCTAGATCTGTCATACGTCATGCGTCCAAACTCGAAAGAGCGTAACCCGGTGGAAAGAATCGAAACATGTCAGTCCTTTAGTAGGAAAGCCACGACATGAGAACAAAGAGACGCAGGTACGGACTTTGACAAATAGCGTTTCGGGCCGGGCTGAGTTCGCCAAGCCGAGACGAGCTAGCCAGAACTCCCGTTCCTGATCCGACACCTTCTTGAACCGTGCCTCACGGATGAACCCCATACTATCCGTTGACAAGAGGGTTTTGACGTCGCCTTAATCATGCCAGATAAACCATAGGGATGCAGCGGCAGCGGCGCCAATTGAGACACCGTGAGCAACGGCTTGCAACTGCTGCTGTAGAGTTCGACCCCTGCAGATGACAAGCCCGCAGGTTAGACAGGGGCCAATGAGAAACACCTCAATGTCCTAGAAAGCATCTTATCATTTATCAATATTTACAGTCTCCACTGTTGAGAAAACGAACTATTACCTTCAAAAAAACTCAATTCCAAATGGCTTTTGACCGCGTCGCATTTCTGCATTCTCACACCAAAGCTGCCACCTACCTACTGTACCCGTGTCCAGCAAGGGCTCCAAGCAACATCCCCGAGTTCGGATCCGTCGGCGGAGATTAATTGGGGGAATAAGGGCCCAGAACAGCGAGCGCGCCTAGCCTGAACGGGAAGCTGGATTCGTAGACCTTTTGCCTGACGGTCACACTTAACGCCGAAGACGCGCCCTTTGTGAAATTCGTCTCACCTTTGTCCTCGGGCTCATATTGTCTCAAAAACACCTCCGGAGGTGACACCGACCGTCAGTATCGACGACAAAACCACTTGATTGCAACAGGCTCAAGTGTCGGGCATCAATACGACACAATGGCGCCGGACCAAAGAAACCAAAACGGCGGCAACGCGTCGAACGGGACCGTCGACGCGACCGAGGTGACACCGCTTCTGGCGACCAAGGATATCGCTCCGACCGCCGACCCCGACATCTCACAAGCCACCACCCTCCATGAACCGGAGCCGAACCAGGATGGGGCCGATGAGGACGATAAGCCGCTGCCGGTATGGCAAATTATTTGGCTTTGCTACGCCCGAATGGTTGAGCCCATGGCCTTCTTCGCCATCTTTCCGTACATCAACCAGATGGTCCAGGAGAACGGCAACCTCGCGGACACGGACGCCGGGTTCTACTCTGGTCTCATTGAGTCGCTGTTCTCCCTGACGCAGGCAGTTGTCATGATCTTCTGGGGCAAACTCTCGGACCGAGTCGGCCGCAAGCCGGTGCTCGTTTACTCACTCGTCGGTGTTGCCTTTGCGACCTCCACCTTTGGCATGGCCAAGACCATTTGGCAGATGATCCTGTTCCGGTGCCTAGCGGGTGTCTTTGCCGGAACGGTTGTAACCATCAGGACAATGATTGCAGAGCACAGCACCCCGAAGACGCAGGCGAGGGCCTTCAGCTGGTTTGCCTTCAGCGGCAACCTGGGCGGCATTGTCTGCGGTCCGCTTTTGGGTGGTGCTTTGGCCAACCCGGCGCAACAGTACCCCCGTGTATTCGGCGACGTCCAGTTCTTCCTCGACTACCCGTATTCCCTTTCCACCTTCGTCGTCGGTTTCATCGGTCTGACGGCGGCTCTGACAAGCTTTCTTTTCCTTGAGGAGACTCTGAAGAAAGAGCATCATGCGGATGGTGATGGCCATGGAGGACCCACGAAGGATAACCGTTCGATCTTGGAAATCGTGAAGTCTCCCGGCGTCGGCATCGTGCTCTACACATACGGCCATGTCATGCTTCTTGCCTTCGCGTACACCGCCATCGTTCCAGTGTTCTGGTACACGCGCGTCGACCTCGGTGGGCTCGGCTTCACCTCTGTGCAAATCTCCCTGATGATGGCCGTGAACGGCATCGCTCAAGCATTCTGGCTCTTGGTCATCTTCCCCCCACTCCAGCACCGCTGGGGAACCAACGGCTTGCTCCGCGTCTGTGCCTACGCCTACCCGTGGTTCTTCTTCATGTTGCCACTCGGAAATCTCGTCCTCAAAGCCGGCGCCCACAACCCGACTGCGATAACCTTGTTCTGGGTGTTTGCCCCGATGCTTCTCGCCATCGGTAGTGGAGTGGCTATGAGTTTCACCGGCGTCCAGCTGGCCTTGAACGATGTTTCTCCCAGTCCTCAGGTTCTGGGAACCCTCAACGCTCTGTCGTTGACCGGGCTCAGCATCATCCGGGCCTTCTCTCCGGCTCTTTTTGCTAGTCTGTACGCACTTGGCGCACGCACTCAGTGGCTGTGGGGACATGCGATTTGGGTTCTGTTGATTTTGCTTACCTTCCCATACATCTACGCTGTCCTGCACCTTCCTGAGTATGAGAATTTGAAGAAGGCAAGGGAAGAGTCTGAGCGAGCGGAGGCCAGCCAGTAAGGCTCTGCAGTGCAGGGGTGCCTATAGGTAAACAATACATCGGCGCGGAAAATAGACTATGTTGAATTCAGTCTGATTTGTCCATAAGGAGCCTGAGCCACATCAGTTTCAGTGGCTTTAGCTGTGAATAGCTTCGTGCTGTCATTCACCGACACAACCTTGTTGCGTGATTCGCCGGCGACTTCTATCAATTATCATGGTATAAATTTAACCAAGATCGATTCTCAGTCGTGGAAAATGAAGCTCAACTGAGAAGAAACTTCATTCCAACAAATCCCGCAACACAACACAGCGTAGCATTACACACGATGAGTTTCGTTCACAGCGAAACATCCTTGGCTCATAGGTTCGTCTGCTGCTGCATAGACTGTAACTGCATTGAGCCTGTCGACTCGCCCAACGGTATCTGTGCGAAGTGTCACCTTAGATGCACGGGAGGAGACTCAGTGGTCATCGAGACAAGTACACACGAGAAATGCGAGTCAGGGACTCAGGAGGACCTGTACAGCGCCCGTTGCGTATGAAGCTCCCATAGCACCAGATACCTTGTTATAAGTCTCGAAACAGTTGCAGTTATCTATGAGTCCCATTCCAATTTCCGCAGAAACGCCTGTTGGTGATCGACATTGGTTCCAGCCGTGAAGGATCGATCGCAGAGGTTGCAATTGTAACGCTGGGTTACATGCCAAGGAATCATGGGTTTGCTATGAAATGTCTGACAAACACAGTGAAAATTCCCAGACAGAACTGACTGGGGAAGTCCTAGCCGGGCAGCCCTTGCTCTGTTCTCGTCAAAAGATTTCCCCTGCATGGGCCGGTCTTGGGCACGTGGGTAAGGGGCGGCCGCAATCGTTCGGTGCTGGAGGGGCGGGAATGGCAGCAGGGATCATATCAATCCGGTTTCGCGGGCCACCTCAGGATCCCGACTGATGGGAAAGGTCCTCCCAAGGGCGGGGGCCGAGGGAACCGTCTCTGCGTACCGAATCATCACCAGCAGAATCAGCTGCATTGTTTTCCCCACGGCTGAGAGTCAATCTTCGACAGCTTGAGACTTTAAATATCTGAATAATTGTGCGTAATTAATGATGACTACTATTACAAAGTTGTACAAAGGGTATTTCATTGGGTCCCCAACCAGCTGAAGAGGGTGTCCCATCTCATAATCCGGTCGACTTCCGGAAGCTCTTCCTGTTGGACTCTGACAACACCGACTCCGGCTCAACAGGCTCTGTCGTAACCTCGACTTCACGATGTTGCCAGATTCGGTTGTCGTGATGAGGATAGCCTGTCTCCTTGCGCTTCGACAGCTTCGTTCCGTGGTAATGCTCTCTCGCCGTGAGCGGCTGTTCGTTCTGGGGGAACGTCGACCTTCCCGGGCTCTTCACTGTAACGCTGACAGTACTCTGAGGCATGAGCTCGATCTCGTTTGACCCGCGTGAGCTGTGTGAGCTGCTGGCATCGTCGCCGCCCATAGTCTTGAGGCCGATACCGTATTTGGCCTCTTCTCTCAGGCCAGGCTTATCTCCCTGCGATTCGTGCATCTTCGACCAGTCCTTGGACGCGGCTCTAGCATGTGAGGCTGTTCCAGATCGTCCACCACCAATGGTCATGCCCGCTGACCTTCCTGTTGACTTTTTGGCTGCTGATGATCGACCATACTTGTCGAGGCCGCTGCGATGAGCAGATTCGAGAAGACCCTTCCATAGTACCCGAATAATCGGACCCTGAGCCATTGTTAGTATGGTCTTGATAGCACCTCACTCGATGACTTACCAAAGTTGGCAAACAGGCCGAAACAATGCCACTGCTGATCTCGATGATGTTCCATGCCAGACCTTGAGCGAGAGAATCTTCACAATGTTAGGATGCCGACTTCAAAGTACACGGATGATAATACTTACATGGAACGTCATCCTTGGTGTACAATAAGAAGATTCGGAACCGGTAGATGCTAGTGAAAACGACGTAGCTACCCAGGAGGAAGGTGAACAAGACCAGAATGCGCTGGGCCCGATTCATCTGCAACTTGAGGACGTGAGGAATTGGCAGGTAGAGAATCGCTATGTCGACAATAATACTCGGGACGGCGATGCACAACTGCGTCAGGAACAGATTGATGCACGTTCCCGGCTTCCAAGGCTCCCACAGCGTGTTCAGAGGAAGACATTGGATCGATGCCGCGATAACGCAGGCAAAGGTCCAAAGGGACGTCAAGCTGCCGCATATCCATGCGCCTTTGCGGACCTCGGGCATGGGGAAGATGCGCAGGTACAAGAACAGCAGAGCGATCTTGTACATATTGACGCCGTTGACGTACAGGATCTCGGCGCCGATCATTGTCTGAGCACCAAGTCAGTCCCGCGCTCGGTTTCGTGGGGTTTGGGAGTACGTACGCGATCGAGAAACTGAATCTCCTGTAATGTGAGCCGGCCGGAATGCAACCCGATTCCACGATCAACAACTGTAGTAGTCTTTGAGTTAGAGATCTGTCGTTATTGTTGAGGTTTCGAATATCCGACTTACGAAGCAGGTTCATGGCCATGTTTCCAATCAGCAAGACCAAAGCGAACAGCATCAAGTAATCATCGATCAGATACCTCGCAGCCTGGAGGTGACGCGCCAGGAACCTCAAGCCAACGATGAAAGCGGCGAATGCCGTAAAGGCGATCGTGATACCCCGAACATATCCTCTCAAGTCGTCGTCCAGGTTCTGATCCTCGGCGAAGTCGGCCAGCTTCTTCAGGTAGTCCCTCTCGCCTTGGTCGAGACTGGTGTCGTTGTACGGGTAGAAGGCCGCCATGCTTGGCTGTGGCTGCTGGTGGCTTGGTGGCCACACAGGCTCTCTCGTTCGAACAACGATGTTCTCCGGACTGTCAGTTTGTCGAAAGAGAGGGGTTCATCACCGAGCAGACGGTTCACGGGGGGCCCTCTAAGATACGAACCACGTGGGGATGGAGAATCATTTTAACAAACCTTCCCACGACAGGTCTTGGGGGAAATTCCTCTCCTGTGCCCTACGTCTATCTCACTCATTGTCTCGCTTCAGCACCAAGACACTGCAAAACACGTGCTGGTGGATGCCGCGGTTCCGCCGACGACCTGTTTCTCGACCGAACCATGGTAGCATTCCCAAACTGTCAATCTTTTCTCTTTCGGCCTGTCATGTTTGACAACTGCAAGTGACACCCCATCAACTCCATCCAGATACGACCTCGGCTGGTGGGATGAAAAGAAAGGAACATGTGGACCGTTGCACTGGAACAGGAAACGGAAAAGGGGGCAAGAGTCCCGGTCAAATCCCGAACAGTTGCCTGCTTTGTCACATTTGATCAGTTTTGAGGAACGGCATCCACAAGGGTTCACCACTGCTGTGGGTTCTTTGCCAAGGGGGATGTCGTAAGAAGAGATATTAGACTTAGTTTCTCCCGCGATATATCCACAGGAGGTCGGCCGCACTGAAAAGAGCCGTCTTCTCCGTCAACACCATCCGATTGACTCTCGAAATGATCGAACGTCCCGGCGCACGGCTCTTCTTGAGGCTCGTTTCGTCTAGGGGAAGACCGTTGGATCTGGGTAACCGGAGCAAAGCGTTAGTCTAGAGGCTCCATCAAGACCCGCCGCTAAAGGAACCCAAGAGCCCCGCCTGCCATCCCATTGATGGAACGAATGGGGCCACCGATGTCGACAGATCATCAGCGGCAATTGGCCTCTGCGTTGCCCGCGAGTTGCCGGAAGAGAAGCCGGTGGTCTTTGGAATCGCGACTGGGGTCCATATCCGAGTCATCAACCCTGCGATGTGCTGCGGCGCGTTGGTGGTGGATCTCAGATTTCTGACTGTGCGTCATTATCGTCATATTCCCGGGGGATAAACACACGAAGTCCTCGTTCTCCTCGGAAGGATTTTTGATCACAGAAAGAAGAAATGTTCGAACAATTCCTTTCTGACTGCCGAGGTTGCAGAGATGCAAGAGACTCTTCGGGGAATTCTTCGAAGCTACTTAGCGAGAAGGCTTGAGTTATGAGTTGGAGGGTTGCGTTGCATACGCCACAAACCTGCATAAAGTGTCAGTCTTCTTGACAGCCCCCACGGACTTTGGGTCCGCCAATCAGGTGTGTCCGATTCGGGTACCTGCGCCGTTTCGATGTGCCCCCTTTTTCATACACAAATGGAGCAATAAACCCACCGCCAACGTTGGCCCGTTTGTGGATATATCGAAAGACCGCGTACACTCGTGTACTGCAGCTGCTGCGCACCAACATCGCTAACATTGCGGAGACGTCAAAAACCACAAGGGACATGGACGCTGCGCAATGTCCGGCGGTTGGACTGGAGACGATCCCGCTGTCAAGCGTCGTTCATCGCCGCTGTCATTTCGGGGATATTGCTTGCTGAGGACCGACATTCATGCATCGTAGCTTTACAACTTTGTATTTTAGAAAGCGTCTGCCGCGTTGATCAGCTGCTTGTTTCTTTTTTCTCAGGCAGGCCGTCCGCTCATTCTCAGTCTCAGTCGCTTCCTTGCCCATCACTCTGCACGCTCCTCTTAATCAATCTACCTGCAGCAGAAACAAGATCCAACCCCTCCGTGGCTCTTATCCCCAGTTTCATCTGAAAAAATGAAGCCCTCAGTTCTCATCGTCCCTGGTGCTTGGCAGCTCCCCTCTGCCTTCCAGCCCTTCGCCACGGAACTGGCCAGTGCCGACTTCAACACCTCCATCGTTGCCCTCCCCACCGTCGGCGGCACCACCACCCCGCTCGCCTCTCTCTCCGACGATGTCGCGGCCGTGCGCACTGAGCTCGATAAGCTTGTTAGCGATGGCAAGGAGGTTGTCATCTACTCCCACTCCTACGGCGGTGTTGTTGCCAGCAACGCCGTCGAGGGCTACGACGTCGCCACCCGCACTGCCGCTGGCAGCACTGGCGGTGTCGTGAGCATCGTCTACGCCAGTGCCTTCATGCTCCCCAAGGGCTCCAGCTTGCTCGACCTCCTTGGCGGCACCCCCCTTCCTTGGATGGTTGTTGAGGTATGTAACCCCCCTTAAGCCTCTGGCTGAAAAGTGACCGTGAAACTAACTGCAAAACAGGGTGACCGTGTCGTCGGCAACGCCACCATGCTGCCCGAGGTTGGCTTCAACGATCTCCCCGCCTCTGAGCAGGAGAAGTGGGCTTCCCAGATGACCTGGACTGCCCTGGGTGCCTTCACCAACGCCTCCTCCTACGAGCCTTGGAGCAACGGCATCGACTGCGCGTACCTGTACGCCACCCTCGACAACGCCCTGCCCCTCAGCTACCAGCAGGGCATGTCTGCCGTCCTCCCTGCCGGCTCCAAGACCGAGTCTGAGCCCAGCGGCCACTGCGCTCACCTCTCTCGCCCTTCAAACGTTACCTCCATCCTCAGCAGGTGGTACCCGGGCAACTAGAGTGCAGGCGATGTTGTGAGAAGGCGGGATGTTGAGACAGAATGTTAGCGTTACGACAACGACGGGCGCCTCGAGGACCTAAATAACGACAATAATATAATTCATATGAGTAATGCAACCTTGCCAGCAGCTTCTACTTGCGACGTGATTTTTGTCGGCAGGCATGATGTACATATCCTGCTCAGTGAACGGTTCGTGAATCGTGTAAAGCGCGGGAGGCCGGTGAGCTGGGGGGTGCCTGCTTCAAAATGCGTTCTTCGATCTTGCCTGGCAGAATTTCTGTCATACCCGCATTGAGCACCGTTGGACCCCACCAGCGTCACCCTGTCGGGGCAGAACGTCGGAAACACTCTTTTTTGTGGTTCATGTGAAAAGTTCACGATGCTGGATCCTTGTCGGTTCAACGGTCACCGACTCAGCTCCGAGTCTACGTCCGGCAGGCATCTTGATCCTTTCAATATCGATGGAGACTACGAAAATCACCGGCGGGCAAAGAGTCCTCCGCAGATCCATACAATCAAATATCCTTCCAATACCTGAACGGGTTCTGGCAAGCGTTTGCCAAGTCGATGATTAATCTGGCAATGGCCGCCGCTATGTTTATCTGGACAGAACCTCGGGGGTACGAGCAACATCATTATTGGTTCACGCGATGCTAATGTCAAGCCATTGACTCCGGACTTTATTTAGAAAAATCGATCGCTCCTTTCTACGCCGTGGAAATTGCCTCCGAAAGCTGTTGTATACTGATTTTAATTGTTTGGCAGTAACTTATCAAAAGAAAACGTGCATGCTTTGTATGTAGGGAAATATCTAAAACCAGTCAGTATATGTCAATTAGGTTCAAGATTCGTCCCAAAATGCTTAATCCGGTCTGCCATGTTAATATGAAAACGATTCCCCCTTGCTTTGGCTTTATCCACATTTAATCGACGTGTAGGTTTCTTGGACCGAGGACATCATGTCGTAGTGCTAGATCTATATCTGACATAGTACTCTCATTCTGTCAATCATGTAGGTAGGACGAAGACCGGTTTACTCACTGCAGAACGTGTCTTAATCATTGAGACTCAACCGTGGATTCAGTCAAACCAAACCCTTCGGCGTACTTTTGCAAATAGAGACGATGGTACGCGTAAGCAAAGACTGGTGGATGTTGAGGTAAACTGCCGCTAGACTAGCCCATGAATACCTTTCTTCAATCTCGTGGCTACATGTAGCTGCTGTGGGTTATCCGCTCTTGGCTGTGCCGTGATTTATCAACAACTGCAAAATGACATAGGACGCAAAGAACAAATCATCATCCCACTGGATCGTATGCAAGAATGTAAAACTTAAGTAGGCATATCGAATCAGCACGCAATCACCGTCTTCCATTATGTATCATAAAGCGCTTATATGCAAAAGCTAACATGAAAGACGCAACAAGTTAAAAGGACACTGAGAAGAAGCGGGCGCATTACCTGCCTCTCATTTTGTAGTGCATCATCAAATTAGGCTAATCGGTCAAAATTAATGGTTTTCATATTAACAAATACCCGTTCACAATGAGAGATAACGCGGGCATATTGTTGTCCGGAGTGGTGATGCTATCAGCTACAGATTGAACCCATATCGAATTACTGTTCGAATTACTGTGAATTATCAGTAGTAAACCAGAGCGCAGACATCGTTAGCCACATGATCGAAGAAACATGCGTGAAACTGATTATATGCGTAGAGTGTACAAGAAGCAAGCTTGCAGATAACAACGTTCCAAAACAGCTGAAATAGAGCTTCTGATTCATTGGGTATTCGCTGGAAAGTTTTCATAATGAGTCATAACGCGGCTGGCAACTTCTTCGAACAGCAATAGTATCGTAAATTTGCACCAACACCCCGTAAATAATGTGAACCGTGACAGGTGGTCAGGCTTTAATTTACGTCGACAACGCGTGTTCCAACACTGGCGTCAACGGCTCTTTGAACATGCCTGCAGAAGCATTGAGTGTTAGCTTGTTGACATTCCACGGGCGTGTCATTTGTACTGAAGAACTAACCTTTGCAACCCCTGGAGCTTTTGTTGGATGTATGTAATAGAGCTCTCCGTAACCCCATCTCCGTCGAGCGCTCCCCGATACCACGCCCAATCTCCTCCTCCACCCATGAACATTCATCTCGACGGAGCTCAAACCACAAGACCCAATGTGCACGCCGCGAGCGCCGCCAACACCAATCCTGCAAAGGGAACAGGACGATGCGAGGACGCAGAGCGGACTTGGACCCCGTTCGACTCGGTCCAATTGCGTCCCTCTGCGCGCAAGCAACTGCCGAAGACGGAGACAATTTGTGCATCGTCCCTGTTCTTCTTGGTCGCCTCGGGAACCTCGCACCACTCCCAGCAGTCGTTCACGAGATGGACTGGGTTGGGAGAGCAGCAGTTGACCATCCACGGGTCCGACGCGTTGTGGCCCGGGATGACGGCGTATGTGACATTGTTCGGGATTGGCAAGCCCTCGGGGATCTCGTTTGTCGGACAGGACGCGGGCGCTGTCGCTGTGGTGGTAACGGACATGGCGTGGGTGTTTGGCAGGCGGTGAAGGTAAAGAGCGGAGTTGAGCGGTCGACAACGCGATGGCGAGGGTAAATGAATTTGAAAACTGTTTGGAGCTTGAGAAAAGAGTGCGGGTCTTCCGAAATTGCGAAGGCAGTCGACTTCTTTTTGTACGTCCCTCAATGGATAACAGCCATTATTTTGCAGCTCTCTAAATCTGGCAACGTGAGCTGTTGCTTGTCACTGCCACCCCAGAACAACATTACCCTGACCCCACGAATCTGCATCGTGAAAGGCGTGTACTTGGCTAATTGATTGGCACGGTAAAATATTGAAAAGTCTTGGTATCATCTGATTGGCTGAATTCGCGTTGGAACTGGCTTCGGTGTAGTCATAACCGAAAGCTGTTGGTGACTGCGCCTTCAGAAAACCTGGGGGCCAACGAGATACAGGGGTTATGCCCAGCCACATAGGTTTTGTTGGAAGTTGCGAACCAACGATTTAGCTGCAGAAATTCGAGTTCCAACAAGAGCCAAGCCTCAGCCCCAGGTGCGAGGGCAGGGGGACTTTTCGAACCAACGAGTTGACTGTGCGACCGTTGGAGGATAGAGACAGGGGTTAGTACATGTCTGGGGAAGACTGAAGCCAGCAGCTAGCGCCATTGCTGCTGAAATTCTGGGGTAATCAGAGCCATATCTAAGCCTCAAATGCAAAAGACATGGTTCCTCCAGGTCCCATCGAAGATGACCTGAAAATAGTAGCTCCCGCCGCATTCTAGCAGCTTGGGGGCTAACGGAGGGCGAACTCGGCCTCGACTATCGTGGGAAGGCAGAGTCGAAGCATCTCATCACGGCACCAACCGCCGACAAGCAGCATCGACACTTGTAAAGTCATCGATCGAACCCTGCAACACCACGAGATGCCCAGCTGTAGCTTCCAAATACTAACACGAGAGTCCGATCCTGCGTCACGGGGGCTCATGCGGCACCTCACGTCATTATCCACAAGCTTAGTGGATCCAACAAGAACGAACTCAGCCTTAGCCGTAATGAAGTCGAAATGTCGGATGAGATACACCTAGACTTTACTGAATCTTGGCCAGACCGTGCATCGTGAGGTGTTTCGCCTTGTGGGCTCCTCGTCGAACCTGTGCCCGAAACGTTCGGGTTGGAAGGAGGCGTAGTTACACGGCCTCAGTAGCTGGGCGAGTTGCCCAGAGAACTTGAGAATAACTGAATTGATGCTTGTGATCTCTATCCAGGCATATCGAGACTCAAAGACATAAATAACCATTGTCTGCCATTAGGTCAACCTCATCATCACTCACAAGCTCATCACATCAAACATCAGCACCTTCTACTCATCACAACAAGCATCATCACTTTTACTCAATTCAGATCAACACAACTGTCTTCATACCACCTCCTCGATCTTACCCTCATTCTCGTCTCCCCAGCACCTATCTCTCCCGCAACCACACCCTCAAGATGAAGTGCTTCTCCGCAATTCTGACCACCGCGTCCCTCCTCTCCTCCGCCCTCGCCGCTCCCGCCCTCAGCCGCCGCGACGAGCCACAGCTACAGCAAGTACAAGTCGTCTACCAAGAATGCGACACCGCAACCTCCGTCGAAGTCTTCTCCAGCGGCACCGTCGTCGCTGAGGCGTGCTCCAACACCCTCGACACGGGCTCCTTCGCCGCGCTCCCGATCAAGTTCGCCGTCGACCGCACCGGTGCCGGCACCGTCACGGTCGGGTCCACGACGTACAAGATCCACGAGAAGAAGGATATATCCGGGGGTATTGTCTGCGGGCGGCTGTACGACGGCGGCGAGTCCGTGGTCTCGTGCGACATTGAGGTGCCGGCGGGTATGGCGTTCCAGAGCTTGAGCAGGCGCCATGAGTGTATCCCTGATGGTGAAACCACGATGGCGAGGGCGTTGCGTATTCGCAACCCGGAGCAGGAGTTGCAGGCGCGGTATATTGCGCCGATTCCGTTCCTCACCTCAGGTGAGACGGACACCAACACCGACAAGCGGGAAATCGGAAAGAGGCAAGGGTGCTACCCTCAGAAGTGGACTGAGCTGGTTGGGGACGGCAACCCTCACCAGAACTACTACCATTCCCAGATCACTGTATGTCCATAACCTACAAACAAGAGCTCAGGGACATGTAACTAACAAGAGACCAACACAGGAAAACAACGAGTGCGGCCTAGCAACCTGCTCCACCGGCACCGAGACCTCCAAGTCCGTCTCCGTCGGCTGGAGCATCGAGACGGGCGGCAGCATCAGCGAGTGGATCACCGGCGGCTTCTCCGTCTCCGTCTCGTGGTCCGCCGCCGTCTCCCAGGGCTGCGAGACCGAGCCCGGCAACACCGTCTGCCAGTGGTACCGGACCGCGCACACCGCCTACACCGTCCGCGCCGGCACGACCAACACGTGCAGCTTCATCCGGTCGCTGAGCGACCCCATGGTCCTCCGCTCTCCGAACACGAACAACGCAGGCGGCGGCTACTACTGCGTTGTCGGGGCCCAGTTCTGCCGCAGCTTGGGCTCTGCTTACTGGGACTTTAACGGTCGTGCTGGTGGTCCTTGAATAGGGGAGAAGATGGTTTGGTGTGACTACGATTTGGGGACTTTCATGTTCATGGGTTAGATGATACCCGCCGCTAGGGGCGAGAGATGGTGGAGAGGGGAGTTACTTGTTTACTTGCGACTTTGTCACTCTTAAAATTGTGTTTACGCGTCATTGCATGTCTTTGGGTCTTGTTCTTAGAAAGCAAATCGAATTCACTTTATTCTGAACCAACTCCGCCTCCTGGTATCGAAAGAAATGACCATGACCGTGGCTGATATACTCTATTCTTGTTATGCTGAATCACTGACACACCCCATCTCTCATTTCCACATCAACGCCATGCTGACAGATCACACGTGCGCCAAGTATGCTTAAAGCATTGTTTTTTTGCATGCCCTTTTCTCCGAATGACTTAGCTCGTTCTGATTCACCACTCTATTCATATACCCATCCCTAGACTAACATTGATACCCCTTTCTCAGAGCACGCCCATGGGAATACTGCCCCTGGGGTGGCGACGGCGGCCAGACGATTTCGGTTCCGTGTCTTTTCTCCGCGCATTTTTCGCGCGCTCCGAGGCTATAGTCAGCCACGTTGTCGCGTCAAAATGGAAATGGGAAGTTTTGACGCGACGGCGGGTGTGGCTCGGGCTTCGGGCGATGCTTTAAAAGTTGCTAGCGGCGGTGTGGTGGTGGCGTTTCTGACCACGACGAGAGTCATTTCGTGGATGGGCATGACAGATGATTGACAAAGCAGATGTCAAGACTGACTTTGGGGCGAGTAGCGCTTCAGCTCAAGTCTGAGTATGGTGAGGTGGAAATGATACGTCGGGAGCTAAGAACGTATGGTGAATAGATGAAGGAAGGAGACCTGGTGGTAGACCCAGGTAATATGATTTTTACGGTGAATGACCACCTGGAGGTGAAGATGAAAATTAAACAGCGAAAGTATGAACCAACGGATGCGGATGTTCAATGGTGACGGTGTAGAGAAGTTATGTCATAATAGTCATCATTCATAAGGGTCTATGGTCTATAGGTATACAGGTATACAGTAGTCGAAACACGAGGAAAGAAGAGAAGAAAAGGAAACCAGCTGTCACATCCAAATCGAAGCAAACAACTTTACCAGTTGGTCCTCGAGGCAGATCCGCCCAAGCTGCTGGTGCAGGTGACCCTGGTCGGCTGCTTGATCTTGTTGCCGCTAAAGTTCCACACACCCTTGCCAGTGTTAGCGGCGGTCATGGACAGGATGGAAGTGCCGTCTTTGTTGGTGTAGGACATCTTCATGTTGACGAGGTTGTCATTTGTGTTGCTCGAGATGCACTGGACGGTGAGAGTGCCACCTCCGGAGGAGGCCCAGTTGGAGGAGGTTGCGATGGTGACCGTGTCGACGGGGGGCTTGCTGGTCGCAGCTGCTGCGGCAGAGCTCGTGGAGCTGGGTGTGGCAGCAGGCGTTGTAGCAGGGGTGGCGGGAGCAGCAGCGGCAGGTGGGCACTGGGAGTTGTCGAAGACGGCGACACCGGACTGGGGGAAGGGGTCGAGGGGGCCCCAGAGGTTGCCGTCGGCGTCGCGGCCGAGGCCGTTGATCATCCAGCCGTAGCTGCTGAAGTCGTGCCCGGTCGGGGCCCTCCCGGGGGTCGAGTCCTCGGGCTGAATCCACTCGGTGACGGGGGTGACGTAAGAGCCGGCGGGGATGCCGTTTGTTGTGGCGTTGTTGTTGAAGTTGGCGGCGGTGATGTAGTACTCGCGGGCGTAGAGAACCTTCTGGCCGGACGTGGTGCGGTATTCGAACTTGTTGCGCGGCTCGGTGTTGGGGACGTTGACGGTGGCGATGTCGCGGTAGACGGGCTGACCAGTGCAGCGGTCGTAGTCGATGGCTTGGATCTTGATTGGGTTGACGGTTGTTGCGGAGTCGGAAGTGTAACCGACGAACTGAGGGGAGGTCAGTTGGTGTTTCGTTACTAAACGTGGTAGAGTGAATACTGACCCTAGTCTGAGCGACCTCTTGGTTGATAGTGTCGGCTGTCCAGACACCAATGTTTGCATCTTCCATGCGAACATATGTTGGAGTGCCAGTCGTGGTGATTTGGATGTTGAAGGCTACCAGCTCGAACACCACAATCTTGCCACCAGTCTGGTAGCCAGAGAAGGTGATGAAGTCGCCGGCAATCAAGGGAGCCATGACGTTGGCGTCCACTGCTGGGCTATTAATGGCGTTAGCGAGTGGTAACAAGGCGAAGAGAGGATGGCAAGACTCACATGGATCCTTGCTTGAGACCGGGACGGTTGCTCATGGGGCACAGGGGGTCGCTTGCGCTGCGCGGAACGCACATGGGGAAGCCAGAGAAGGAGCTGACGCTGGGGTTCACGTCATCCGCGGTGAAGAAGGGATCAATGCCCAGGCCCGCGTTTCCGGCCGAGTAGACGGCATTGGGATCATTGATGCGGATGGTGACTGAAGTGCCTCCGACATTCACGGTGATGTCGCCGTTGAACTTCGTCTCAGTGATGTAGCCACTGGATGTTGTCGTGGCAAAGGGGGAAATTTCTACTTGTGCAGCTACTGCATTCTTGCCACCGACGATGTTGCCGACGATGGAGCACTCGTAGCCCTTGTAGCTGCCCGCATTTGCCACAAACTTGGGGAAGGGGATGAATGCCGCTGGGAATGTGACCTGAAGGTTCTTGGGGACGGTTACTGTCTGGCCATTACATGTGATGGAGCCGCCAGAGTTGAAGGCTGTGCCAGTAACAGATGCGCTGAATGATGTTGGTTAGCATTGAAAATCCTGCCAAGATTTCACGCATTTTGGGATGCACTCACCCCTCGAAGGCTCCGTCGATGTCAAGAGGGACATCTGCTGTGGTGCCCAGCTGGGCTTGAACCGCTGTGAAGGATAAAGTCGCGCCAAGCGCTGTGTAGAATAGAGACTTTGAAAACATGGTGAAGCCGAAGATCCAGACTGAATCCAAGTGGTTGTGTAGAGAAGATGGTGTAGTGGATAAGTTGGGTGGAGAAGGAATTTCGTGTTTAATTTCGCGATCAAACTCGAGTCTTATGAATTACCTCGAGATGACTGCCAGAGCGTGTGATTGCCACGCGTTGCTCTCGTTCGCACAATGGCACAATGCTCGAGGGCCCAACTGTCTGAAACCTGCCGCTGGGCCAATCTAAACGCACAAAGGGCCAAGAATGTGGCTGCCATGGAGAAAGGATTGGGCCCAAGTCATGACTCCTTTGACGAGAACCTTCATACCCCAGAGGGCGGCAAGTGGGGATCATCGGCCACTAGGCTTTTGCTGGTTGGTCCAGGACCGAGAAGAGGACCACGATACCGGATGCCGAGTCTAGTGATTGTGCTTATGCACATTTTTATACGGGCGTGTTTGTGTGTTTGCATGAGCTGATATGCAGTCTGCACTGCAGCCCGGGATTCTCAGCAGGCGGTGATGCCGCGCGCGGGATTGACGACGGCCAGACTATTCACAGTCCATGCGCGGAACACTAGAAACACAAGTTCAGGTTAGTAGTCCTATGCAGATCTCCACAGCATCCACACCATCATGTGCGGAGATGAAGGATCTGGACCACTTGCCTTGCATAGAAGGAGGGCTGGACAGCTGAAGAGCTGGTAAAGTATTGATCACGGGCTGGGGAGATGAGGGTTCGCTAAAGCTGACCCATCTTGTCGACAGCATTGCGCCTGAAGTACAATGATCATCGCCACATGAAGATCGCATTTGTTTGTGGCAAACAGAGGCTCTTTCTCTGTCAAAGATACCCCTGAGTATCCCCGTGGTTTGGCGAAACGTCTGCTGCGTACCGTTGGAGAGCGAGACACTTTGTGGCAGGCGAGACAAAGAGTGTCAACGCCTCGATATCTCTTGAAAAAAATCCGAATGAACGGTTCTCGTATCCACAACGTTTGGGGTGAAACGAGGATCGCTGGGGGCTTAGAGACACATCGGCCTGTGGGATGGCCATTGAAGCCAAGGAACAGATCGCGTGGCCGCATTGTTCAGATCCGACAGGCCGGGACGCGGAGAAGTGGGCACGACAAAGGCCGGGATGAGTCGACGAGAATTCAAGGTTAAACGGTTCAAGGTTGATAAACCAGGCCCTGGACTGGGGTTTGCAGACACAAAGCGCCGAGGGATACGGTCTGGCGCGGTCGAAGTTGGTTGAAGTCGTCGGAGGATTGTATCCGTAATGGTTAGCGGCGTCCTCCCAGACCAAAAGAGGAGGGTGTGGTGGACCCTGAGCCTGAGGGCTTAGCTAAGAGGGGAAAAGAGCCAATCATCCGAACTACATTTTAAGCTTCGTAAGCGAGGCCCGCTGTCTGAGCTGAGGCGGTAGCGGGAACTAGCGGCTTGGCGTCAGCATCCCGGGGGCGGCAGGGACGAACAAACTTGGGGAAGGAGCAGCCAGCGTGCCAGCCCAGGCACTTTCCACAGTAGGGCCAGGCACCTCGCACCTCAGGCAGCCCCTGGTAGGCAGCTCGTCACGACTTGCCCCCCTCCTTCCTCGTCCCGTCCTTCCCCCATCCACCTCACGCATTCCTCTCCATCCCATTCCATTTCCGGCGTCATCGCATGGTCCTCTCTTCATCTCCCTCTTCCAATTCCGGCGACTTCTTCAACACTGCCTCCACGTCTACAATTTCACCCCTGAGATCAGACTACACGGCTGGAAACTTCAGACGAGATGCATAGTCCGAACTTCCATTGTCCTTTTTCATCCGAAACGTACCGTTCTGCTGCAGCCCGCAGAGCCTCCTCTAGTACGAGATATCGTCGACTCATCGCATCATGGACGGGAACACGACATGCAGCAAGATGCAGCTACATCGAAGAGGCGCACGATAGTCTCGTCAGCTTGGCATTCGACTCGAGGAATCAAACTAGCCGACTCCCACCCGCATCGTGCTGGCCTGTCGTTTACCTCTCAACGAACCTTCACGCCCAGCTGCCAGGATTGTCAGCGTGGGAGACGTCGGGGCCAGAGTCAGCCTGTCATCATTGACATGAGGATGGCCCGAACTGCGTTGTGGCTGCACCAGCCGACGCGGGGGACCACCACTCGGGTTCGTTGGAAACCGGCCGAGTCTCGTCAGGACCTAATCTTGGGCATCACTTCCCAAGTCACCTGGACCAGGCACCAGATCGACCGGGATGTCCGCTTTGCGATGCTAAACCCGCCTTGTCGAGGCACCATGCAGAAGATACGATGCAGCTCTTGTCGAGATCGAGACCATTGGTTCGGGGCTCAAGACCCCTGGCTGTGCGACTGTTGAATCGGAGCCTGTCATTCGCCCCCGCTCACCGAGGCAACGCTTCTCGCATCTGCCGACCCAGTACCATGGAGCTCTTGCAGATCAGCTCTGCCTTCTATCGATTATTCCATGTGCACCGACACCCATGCCATCTGCGGCCACCGGTGTTGACGCTCAAGCCTACCTGCCCACCCTGTGATGTCCCAGAATAACCTTATGGAGGTCTTGACTTGCGCTTTTCTTAGCGGCTTGTTTCAACAATTTAGGCTCACGCTATTGGGGACTCGCATTGTCCAGATTTGGTTGGAGGCTGAGATTGCCACAACGGTCTGGACAACAAGGAAAATCAGCATCCTCAAAGAGATGCCACGCTACCTCGGTCTTATTCCCGTTGTTGCTTAGCGCCCGAGTCTTGGTCGGCTTGTATCTTAACTCCAACATCGGCGCAGGACCACTTGCTCGGCACGCAAACCTCATCTGTCAGGTTGATTCCGGATTTTGCACTATCCGCCAGTACGTAGTGCCCTTCCGTACCGCGTTCCCGTTGCTTCTACAACCGAACTTGCATTAACGTGCAGCAGGTGCCCTCAAAGGGCATGTGCAACCGTGGGCTGAACCTCCATTCGCAAGAGACTCATCCACGAGAAGTGGCTGGGACTCTTCCAACAGCTGCTCGCCTGCAAGTGAAGGCGAGTTACCCCACCATTCATCCCGTTGGGTCGGCATGAGGCTGCTGAACCAGAGTCCCGGGTGGTCGAAGTCCATGCCCCACAATCGCGCCTCCAGCTGAGGACTTGCAACCGTCGCGTTATCCAGGTTGTCTTTGACTGTTTCAACGATCACCGTTGGACTCTTGTTCTTTCACAACGATCCAACGTCGACTCCACCGTCATCCAGCGTCGCATTTCAGGTTGGAGGACTAGGCGCCAGCCCGTCGCGCCGCAAGCCTCCTCATCCCGCCATATACTGCTGTAGCTGGCGAGGGAGGCCCAGACTAACACCCGTCTTCCTCCAAGGGGCTAGCTCGGGACTTCCGTGCGAATATCGACTGTTCGAGATGGGCCGATGCTTCTCCATCACGAATAACCGCCATGATGGCTTTCCTTCCGCCGCGCGGCGTGCCCTTGTGGACGAAGACTCGATCGAAACATCCCGAGCGGGCCGGGTATAATTCTTCTCAAGCATTGATGCTCATCAAGAAAGCAATTAAATACCCTGGTCATTTCCGCCTCATCCGGAAATTCTCCCCATCACTCTCATCGACAACCATCCAGTCCTCTCTTGACACATTCAAGGCGTCGCCACCCGTCTTGGCCAGCACTTGTCACTAACATAGCAGCTCTTGGCTTTTGCCCTTTCATCTTCTATCCATCATGGTTTCCCTTTCAGTTCGCCAGTCTCTGGCAATCCTTCTCACCCTTGCCTCCGATACTCTTGCCAAGGACTGGCTCAGCCCTGAGTACACCTGGCTCTATGAGTTCCCTCTTCCCATCCCTCCTCAGAAGCAGGACAAGTTGTAAGTCCACCAATATCTCACTTCGAGTCTCGGAATCGCTTCTAACTCCATGCAGCTCAGACAACCCTGTCATCAACCCGGTGACGGGCAAGAAGATGAGGTACTACGAGATCGAGATCAAGCAGCTTAGCCAAAAGGTGTACCCCAATCTGGGCAATGCCACCCTCTTTGGATACGACGGTGTCTCCCCCGGTCCCACCTTCATGATGGAGCGGGGCGAGGAGGCAGTGGTCCGCTTCACCAACCATCACCCGAGCATGAACAACTCTGTCCATCTTCACGGTTCATACTCGCGCACTCCTTGGGACGGATGGGCAGAGGATGTCACCAAGCCTGGAGAGTACAAAGATTACTACTACCCCAACAACCAGGCTGCACGAACCCTCTGGTACCACGACCATGCCATCGACCACACTGCAGAGAACGCCTACTATGGTCAGGCCGGCGCTTACATTCTCCACGACCCTGCTGAGGATGGCCTTGCTCTTCCCACTGGATATGGCATCTACGATATTCCTTTGATCCTGTCTGCCAAGCAATACAACCCTGACGGCTCCTTGTACTCTCCCGCCAACGAGACCACCAGTCTTTATGGCGATGTAATCCATGTCAACGGACAGCCTTGGCCATACCTGAAGGTTGAACCCCGCAAGTATCGCTTCCGCCTTCTCGACGCTGCCATCTCCCGTACTTTCCTGCTTTATCTCGAGAACAGCAAGGGAGAGCGTGCCGACTTCCAGGTAATCGCCTCCGACGCTGGCCTTCTGACCGGCCCCCAAAAGGTGCAAGAGCTGTACATCTCCATGGCTGAGCGCTACGAGATCGTCATCGACTTCACCAAGTTCAAGGGCGAGAACGTCACTCTTCGCAACACTCGCGGCTTTGCTGCCGACCAGGACTTCCTCCACACTGACAAGGTCATGCGTTTCGTTGTGGGTGACCAGTCCGTCGGCGACAAGTCCGATGTTCCCTCTTCCCTCCGCAACGTTCCTTTCCCCAAAGATAAGACCGGAGTTGATCAGCACTTCCGCTTTGAGCGTACTGGTGGTGACTGGCGCATCAACGGTGTCACCTTTGCCGATGTCAACAACCGTGTTCTCGCCCGCCCCAAACGTGGCACCATCGAGGTTTGGGAGCTTGAAAACAGCTCTGGCGGCTGGTCCCACCCCATCCACATCCATCTCGTCGACTTCCGCGTCATCAAGCGTGTCAACGGCCGCGGCGCTGTGATGCCATATGAGTTCCAGGGCCTGAAGGATGTCGTCTGGCTCGGACCCGGTGAGACTGTTACCGTCGAAGCCCACTACGCCCCCTGGCCCGGTGTGTACATGTTCCACTGCCACAACCTGATCCACGAGGACCACGAAATGATGGCTGCTTTCAACGTCACTGTCCTCGAGGATCTTGGATACACCGAGGAATACTTCGTTGACCCCATGGAGAAGGAGTGGCGCGCCAAGCCGGAGACCTCCAATGCTTACAACTACGACTCGATCAAGTCCCGCATGCAGTTCATGGCCAACTACCAGCCGTACAACAACGTCGACGAGGTCGAGAGCCGCCTCGATGCCTACTGGCCCACCAAGACCTTGTCTACTTCCACCATCGCGGCTGCCAGCTCCACGCCTGCTGCGGTCACAACAACCCCTGTGTCTTCTTCTCCTACTTCCACCATCACCGCCAAGGCCACCACAACAATCAAGGCGGATGATGACAAGGGCGGAAAGAACAGCACCAAGGACAGTGGCAAGGATAGTATCAAGGACAGCGGCAAGAAGACCACCACCACTACGAGCAAGAACAAGCGTGGTCTTCGCTTCCGCAATGCCAACATGCCGATGCCCAAGCGCACTGCTGCCCCTCAGGCTTGAGATGGCCATGATGGATATGAGCTTTTTCTCCATTCTTTCCTTTTTCTTTTACGATCTTCACGAATCCTTCATTCTTTATAGATCATAGACTTGCGAGATACTCCCCATTTTAAGACTATTTCCTTATGGAGGCGGTGGAGATATGGCATGGCCTCGTATTTTTAATGTTGTATATCATTCGTTCATTGAGATACCTAAGCAATCAGCTTACATTGGAATTTGCGATCCTGGCGATTTGAATGCATGTGCAGTTTACGGACTGGCTTCATCTATCGATCGGAATCAATTGTTTCCTCCAATCATATTGTTACGCCCAACCAATCCTTTCTCTTGTGTCTATTGACTTTGAGTAAAGGTCGATTCTAGTCACTGGCTGATGTGAGACTTCATTGATTAAGAGTAATATCGATTGATTTCCTAGTACTTGGATATGCATTGCGGCAACTAAGTGGTCTATGGTTCGGCTGTAAATCCGAATGGCATCATACACGTACCCTCCATGCTAGGTAGCCAGACTGCCAGGAAACCCGTAAGCTGCCTTAGGTTATGTAGGATGAGAGGTGGGAGGATTTGGGCGGGTCAATGGGACCCGTATGGTTGGGTGCTACCCGAGTGAAGACACGAAATCTTCTCCCGCTCAGAGCTTGGCCTGTCGGGCCTGCCCAGTGCCGGTGGTTTTGAATACGTCTTACCTCCACTATGGTTTCTATCGACAGGTAGTGTAGAGGGTGGATTGGGGCTACACGAAAGAAAATCGGAGACACCTTACGGATGACTATTCGACGGGACTTACATCAATGTGCTGCGCCCTCACCATTTTTGCACTTACAAAGTACTCCGAGTGCCTAAATCAAAGTCTACGATATGCACGTTCGTTCCCAAACCCCAGTCCAATCCCCCCTTCCGATTATCGTGTCGAATGCCTGACCTCAGACTGGATTCGGTAGGGCGGCCCCGTGACATCTCATTGGCCAATGAAGGATCTCATGTTGTGAGATCCTTCTAGCAGTGATCTGGAGCACACAGTAGACATCTTGGTAACCGCAATACCCTCAAAGTGCAAATTCGGGTCAAAGTGCAACTCTGAAGGCTGCCCCGAATTTTGCCCATACAAAATTCCAATCCAATAGCATACATCTATGCAAATTGCAACAATAGGTCCTCTCCGGCTATTAGTGATACTTCAATCTGACCTACAGTTGATTTATACCAATTTATCATCATGCCTATTCCTTCACTTTTGCAGCTTGTCTACTTTCACAGCAACACTCTCCTCCCTCAGACAGCTTGCGCCAGTCAAGACGGAGGGCTCAGGGGCGTCTGCTCCCCGCCTGCCAGGATTGTCCAACAATGGAGTCTTGCACGACTGAGCTCTACAGGGAGCCGTCTTACGCCTGCCTCTTTCGTTGCGCATCCTCTGACAGCGGATATCATTGCAATTGGACTTGAAAGTGATGGCGGGATTCTGCTAGCAGGTTTTCAAGGTCTGTGGGCCAGCGAGGCATCTTGGAGAACGCTCTCCGCCATCTGGGGCGCGCTCAATTTTGGCAAGCCGCGAGCCTATAAATTTCTCCGCGATGTAGCTAGATATTGCTGTTGCTTCATTCGCAAAGCAGCCGTCATAGTCACCAATACAGCAGTTGCGCGATATTTCTCTTCTTTTCTTCCCAAGTCCTCATCCGCGGAAGATTGTGCACGTCTCAAACCATCAGAAGCGCGCCAAAGACTCGCCAGTTCGCCAATCCTACGATGACCGACAGGCCACAAAAGTCAAAGTATTCCGTGTAAGCCGAGATCTCCCTTGATCAGAGCACGTCGGCCCGCTAGCCAATGATTTCACAGAGATGGTCCGGCCAAGGGATCTCACAAATACTCATCAGACGATTCCGCGAAGACCCATGCAGAGCGACGACAAGCCAAGTTCGAAAGTGCCCCTGACGGATCTGTACACCACGTTTCCCACCAGAGCTCACGCGCCCGAGCCAGCAAGAAGAAGCACAGACTGCAGCGAAGACCAAGACCAACGAATTTGAACGGCGCTTTCAAGGTCACTCCTAGATCTGATCAGAGTCTTCCCGAAGACGACAGAACAAGGGTCCGAGTCGTTGAGGGGGACACTGAGACGCGAATGTGGTGACGCGGTGCTCTAACACTGGGTGTCGCGTTTCAAGGCTCAAGGCCTAGAGACAGATACCAACTTTCTCCATTTAATTGCAAGTCTCGTTATCCAGGATAGGATAACGCAATTGTAATTGGTTGTTGGCGATGGGCGTTTAGGAGGAGATGGCATGTCTAGCGCGACGTTTTGGGGACTGGGGCGTTGATCATCGAATCTGTTTTGACTTTCCAAATGACATCGATGACCTGTGCAATGTTCCCGTTGTGAATTAGGGGCATGCGCAATCGCGTGTTGCCGTCGGGTGCTTCAATTTGAGTAGCTGCCCAACCCCATAAAATTTACTTCACTAGAGCGACATGCAAACTCCGGCGATGAACTGACCCAATCGCGGCTCTTCAGCGGCTTCGCAGGTTAGGTAGGCTTAAGTGCGGGATATCCAATCGGGGCCAGTCTGGAAAATGGCCGGTGAGCTCCGGGTAGCGGAGCCCGGGGCGGGACAGCGGTGTTGGATAAGTGGGGCAAGATCGGTGGCCGTTTTGGCTCTCCGGGCGCGCAACTCCCTTTCCAGTGTGAGACCCAGATGATCGGTGATGCCTGTAAGAAAGCTGTAAGGCAGGCTTAATTGTTCCAACAGACTACAAAATAACACTGCCTAGTTACTGAACATCCGAGGAGCAGCACTATCATTTAGGGGCTATTGAGTCTCGCACCCGTGCCAGTGAACTGACTAGATGAGGATGCCTTCCCCTACCACTCAGAAGCACGAAAGAGTGAAGCTGTCTTTCGGGTGTGTGCAATACGTCCCATTTATTCGGTGATGCGTTTCATGCAATGAGAATCCAAGGCACAGTTGTTTCCAAATCGCAAGACCACAGTCACATCTGCCTGAATCAGAGACTGGCATTTCCATCTCAATATGAAATCGCTGTTTGCCTTGTGATTGGCGTAGAACAGAAGGACTTCGCAGCCAAGTGGGCTCCAAGGGGCTAGGACTATTGGCTAAGCTTGGATTTGTGCGACATTGCGGACCGTCGTGCAGGATGCTTAAGGCTGGCAGACATTGAGTGTAAATCGCCATTGCTGAGACGAGATATTAAAAGCACTCGTCATCCCCAAAAGCTTTCAATGCTGTTTGCACAGCAGCCACTCCCCAGTGGTCGCTCCCGAAACAAATGATGAGAAAACCCTCCCGGCGATGCTCATCACAAACGTAGCGCCGCCGGCCGCTGCACCAGCTCTAAAGCCAGCGGCCCCAGCGAGACTCGTCAAATCCTGCGGTAGAAATGTCCGGTTCTAGCCGCCCAACACCTAAGCAGGCTGGTTAGCTATTATCCTTATGTAACAAGAGATTCATATTCAACTTAGAAGCAAAATGTAGAACATGGTCCTATCAATATAGCTGAACTAATAGTAGCCAGGCATGTGAAAGATTGTATTAATGCAACATACTAATAAATAGAACCCCCACTAACGCCTCATAGTATTGTAAAATCTCTCTCGAAAGAGCTTTTCTCGTGAAATCATCCCATAGTATGAATCAGGAAAGACTGGTCCCTGGCCATCTGGTTTTGTAATAGAGCGCCGGTAGCGACAGAAAAAACAGAAAAACCCCCAAACAATACGGCACGGCCATGGCCAGTCAAGCCTTTTGGTCTGGCTGATCCTGGCCCTGGCCCACAAGGCGCTCTTTAGCTTTCGATGCCTCTTCTTGAACTTTCGATACCTCTGCCTCGACTTTCTTCTTGGCCTGCTTCACGGTAGAGGTAAGGGAAGGCAGCGTATCGCCATCATTGCCGTATCCCTGGACGAGCAGAATCAGCGGCGTGTTACTTAATACATCATACAACTGTACAGCGGACTTACTTTCTTTTCATCAGATCCACCATGGTCTTTTTGGCTGGGCATTCTCAAATCTTGAGCAACAGTGGTCTTTGATGGTTTTATAACAGAAGTATCAAATGTCACAAGGCTGATTGTAGACCATACACACCCCATGTATCAGTGTTGAACAGAGAATAAGCTTGAACATATACGCTCTTTATAAGTGTCCAGGCTCACGTAGCATCTTACCGTCCAACGTCATTGTATAGCCCGACGGAGGAGCTCTCCGGCGTCAGCGAAAGTCTCGGGGACACCATCACTAATGACACAGTGGGCAGCCCTGCACTAATGATGGTTATCCAGCCGTTGTGGCAAGGATGACTAGACAACGGCCGTCGTCTCGACCAAGAAAGCGAGACCAGATCCTTCTTGAGTTGTTCCAGGTATGGCTCAACATCGTCAATACAACTTATCGTTTTCTTTCAGACTGTTTGGGCAGAAGGTTTACGTGTACGTGGGTCGTAGTCCCAGACAGATATCGACAGAGGTAGCATAATGTAGAATGTTGTTAAAGTTCATGAACAATCCTTTGAACACAAAGGCATGTCATTGTGACATATATTGAGGTTGAGTTTTATCGGTGCGAGAGAGCCATCTAATTATAAAGAACATTCTGGATTGATTTCATGACTGCGCATGGTAATAGAGTTTACTACACTTCCCTCCTACGTACTACCCCACCGGCACCCGCTGTTAGTGCCGCGCTGGGCCCGCCAAACTAGCATTAACACCACCTAATCCATCCCACACGACCAGAACCCTCGCGCGCAATGGCCTCAGAGGCATAATACCAGAGGTATCATTACCGATAGCTTTGGCTTTGTGCCACAGCTGGTTACCCTAATTCGCTCATGATAACTTAGGCTACCTCAGTGAGAAATCAGTTCGCGAATTGGGCCGCTAATGATCATCCGGACACTTTGTATTACTGCAGAGAGCACTTAAGTGACCGTTGGTGAAATTTGGACGAACTGCCCAAGTGTCTCAAGCTTGGACAAATCGCTCCGAGCACTATGGACAGCTGCGTCAACTATTTGAGGGTTACACAGAATGCAGAATGATGACGTACATATAGTTTCGATATGCTTCTCTGAGGAAAGCAGTGACGGGCACTTTGCCACCATATACTGACGTGAAATTCGGTTGAAACCCAATTCAGAAGTTCTTCGATGTCACCCGTAGGGAGAATACCTCGAGATAGCCACCTGAGTGCAAATGTTTGACCGTAGTCGGGAGCGGCCACCAATGTTTTTTTAAAAGCTTATTAGGATCGCCAACAACCTTAAGCTCTCAGCAATCCATGTGGTGGGCCATTATCAGGAAATCCATTGTGCTTGGAGGATGTTCTTGTTCGCAAGCTGTGATATGGCGATATGCTTCCGATTGCTACGACTATCCCTTTATGATGGAGCTACAAAAAGGTAGTGGCGTCTATGTTTGCACCTTCTTCCTGCATGTGGGCTGCTTGGGAGTACAAGTCATTTGTAGCTAAATACATTTGCAACTGCACCTTCCATTGGTCAATTGATGATCGGCTCGGGGCCCGTGACTGCCGACATCCAATCACATGAGGCCCCATTCAATGAACTCTCGCCGCCCTCACACATATATCACATGCACGCACACGCAATCATTGATACGCATCTCGCCTACTCCACCACACGCAGAATCCCAGCGAAGTTTCCATTAGTTTGGAGCGGGGATTGCGGCCGGGATTTGAGGCCGGGAATTGGGGCTGGGGAATGGTCAGGGGTTGGGACCGGGGTCTGGGCGGTGTTCGACAGCGGGAACACCCAAATATTCCAATTCCGTGACATCTCCAGGTATCTAGCTGGCGCCATAATCAGCCTTTCCTACACATGTACAAGTCGCGAAACACGGGGACAAGGGTGCTATACGCGACGGCTTAATGTTCAACGAGAGTCACCAACGTGCTTTTCTTGTGACATCACGCCCAGTAATAGATGGCCTAAGTCTGACTACTCTGTGTTACTGGCGTGGCGACATGCGGCCTTTGAAAGGAACTTGGAGAATGTACTTCCACGTCACAACCCGGCCGTTAACACGCTCGAGACAAGGGAGAAATTCCTCGACTTCCAGAGAATATTGTGAACAGTGATACGGAGCAGTTCTCCGAAGGTTTCAACCTTTCGGAGGTGAAGATGGCCTCCGCTACTCCTTCGCGCCTTTTCTCCAGAGATCTTGGACACCCGTTTCCTGAAGTTCCGCATGACCACGGAAAATGCATTTTTATGGTGGAACAAAAGCATGTTCAGAGGGCTGAAGAGCCTGCGACGCTTACATCCAACGCGATGCGGAACAATCACTTTTAGCGAAGTAGCCTACTTTCAAACAAGGTACCTCTTACGAGACTCACCACGTACACCTCCTGAATGGAAGAGAATAGATTATCAAGTATTTTCGACTTCTGACCATATGGGGATACCGCCACAACCATCTTGGAGCGAATTGTTACGTTGGCTGCAGAGCAACTCCGACCAAATCGAAGGCATATCATCAGAGGAGTCATCCAGGATCATCTCCGCGGACGACGAAGCGGCGGACGCAAGATGATTATTCCGTGGTATGAGCCAGACCATGTAAAACTTGCGATTTTAACACTACGTCACCTCAGCTTACGCGTCGATTTGTGTTGTTGTTGCAGTTCACATAGCAAAGGCGAGGTCTTACACTGGAAGACATTATTTCAGACGAATGTTCTTAAAATGATGATTTCCTGCTCTTAGACTGACATTCACGGTATTCGGTGTACTCATGTACTCACTTGGAAGCTAACTTAGGAAGTCCAAGTGTCGGAAACAACGGACATGGCGGTTGGGTTGGTAGTCAGACCATTATTCTGATTTGCTGACCATGACCGATTGGAACTGTTACGCTACTGTGTCCGTGATCTGCATGAATCATGACTTGGTTGGTAACGGTAGCCGGCACCAGTCTCACGGCCCTCGCATGAACTCCAAAAACCCCTTCACTTTCCATATCTGAAGTATGTAAAATCGAGATGTAAGGTAGATCGAAATGTAAGTTAGAATTTGGTTTACGTCTATGCTGACTGACGGCTTCCCAATGAACGTCAAACTATGACACTTACGTTCTCAAGGCCAAGCTCTATTCATCGGATGCAGATTGTGCAGTCCACCCTGTCCATGTTCCTCTGCGTTTTGTCAATGTGTCGGGAAGTATTATGCCTGATTAGACACAACACATCCTGTCAGAATCATCTATTACATGACTCATAGTCTAGACAAGATCCCATTTGTTCCCAGCATAGACAGATGATGGCGCGAAATCTCCTTGATGGAGGAGCACCCGGCAAGGGCCATAGTCGTCCTCAACTCTTGCTCCAGAATGTCGACTGCCAGCTTGACTCCCTCTTCTCCATTGTACTGTGGTATTGCATGTGAGTCAAATATGCTTCTCACACGTTTGTGCATCTAGGGGCGTTCTTACCGCAAGACCCCAAATGGGAATCCGCCCCACAAAGCAACAGTCGGCCCCAAGAGCTAAGGCTTTGAAAATGTCAGACCCACGACGGATGCCACCGTCAATTCCAATCTTGATTCTGCCTTTGGCAGCTTCGGCACATTCGGGCAGCACGTCGATAGTCGCAGCGGCGCCATCCAGCTGTCTCCCACCGTGATTGGAAACAATGATTCCATCGAGTCCGTATTTAATAGCAAGTAGTACATCCTCGCTGCAGTATACTGTCATAGGCTGCAATTAGTGTTGTATCTGTTGAGAAGTTTCACATGTACCTACTGCCTTTGAGCCAAACCTCGAGCGTGGTGTGAGACTTCACCCAGGGGATGATCGATTCCCAAGAATTGCTAGCATCCCGCCCAGGATTATGATGCGAACGAACGCCTCCCAAATTTGGCAAACACAGATTATCTGGTAGGGTCAGCTTGTTCCTGGTTTCGTTCAGACGTCGGCCAAGGACAGGTGCATCAACTGTCAGTATGAGTGCTCTATATCCCGCCTCTGTTCGTTGTTAGCTGTTGGACATGAATCCCTTGATCAGCTAGGCCCAAAAGATTGCTTACTCTCTGCCCGCTTCATCAAATCCAGTGGGACCGAGCGGTCTTTTGTGACGCTCAGTTGAAACATGTAAGGATTCGAGCTTTTTCCCTTCTCTTCTATGACATCCTCAAGCGAGGTGGTCGCATAAGTTGAAAGTCCCATAGGGATACCTTTGGCTGCGGCAGCTCTTGAAGTGCCCTTCTCAGCTTCATGATGAGCAAGACCGTGCATAGCAGCGGGTGCGAAAGCGAGCGGGAGAGTAATTTCGGACCCCAACATGGCAATCCTCGTGTCTACTGAGGCTACATCGACGAGAATGCGTTGACGAATTTTGTACTTGTCGAAAGCATGCTCGTTATCTCTGAGCCTACGTACCCGTTAGTAATTGAATTTGCCAAGAGGGAAAACTTTTGCAGTACGTGATCATATCCATCGCTCCTTCATTGAAATACTCTGAAGTTCATCTTAGCAGGTTCCAAAAATGCGCATCAGTTAATTCCTTGAATCCATACCTCGGGCGGTCTTGTCCAGCTTAGCGGAAGCTGCTCGCTTCAGCTCCGAGATGGTGAGGACTTCTTGTAATGATGAGTTCACCATGATGGAATTCTGTGACGCGTGTATCGTGCCCTTGCTTCAATTGAAAGTTGATATCGAGAACGGATAGCGCAGGTTCGTACACCTGCCGTCGGTTGCTATCAATCATCATCTTAGTGGAAGCCACAAACCTCGCACACCTTTCAGCAGGTACTATTTAATCTATCCAATAAGATTGCTTGCCCCGGAAATAATGGGTTCCTAAGTGTTGAGGGCAAGGTGAGGCCATCATGTCGGGTCAAACCGAGTATATTGTCAAACGACCCCACCCTGATAAGCGTGCAGATCAGTGTCAGTCGGGTCAACCCGAGTTGCTTTACACACACATGCCGCCAAACGGAACGACCCGCTGAGTCCATAGCAAAGCGGCTCTCAGTTTCCAGTTACAATCGACCATTGAGTCTGGCTGCGTGGTGCTCAATCTGCAATGTTGGTGAGGTGACTTGTCGGCATGTGGTATGCAATTTGGGCCATCCCATCTAAACAGCTGGATCTTATGAGCATAGGAGTAGTCTAATAACATGAGATTTTGACTTGGTGAATACACTTCTGAAACTTACGGGCCTCTTCTGGATACTACTCCAACACGCTTGGGGTTGTCAATCCTCCCACTGCGTCCTATCGTGTCCAAGATGAACACCAGTGGCAATCACAAGTCATGGGACGTTCCCGTAGACTTTGCTCGGAGGATGAAGGTGATTTGCATCGGTGCAGGAATGTCCGGGATCCTATGCGGGATACGATTCAAACAAAGGATTCCGAATTTAGACCTGGTCATCTATGAGAAGAATTCCGAGGTAGGCGGCGTTTGGCTTGAGAACAGGTAAGCGATTTCTTACTCCCTCTAATAGCGATTTGATCATTGATAGAATCAGGTATCCTGGAGTTACATGTGGTAAGCTCAATTCTGAAATGCCCCTTAATGCATTGAGTCTGACTGTTACGCCTGATGTCATCAGATGTGCCGTCCGTGAGTTCTGTCACTTGGCAAATGCCACCAACATGGGCATCTACTAAGCATTTGTAGGTCTCATTTCAGTACACCTTCGAGAATAATCCCAACTGGTCTCACTTCTTCTCACCTGGTCCTGAGATCGGTCGCTACTTCCAGAGCGTGGCAGAGAAATACGGCATGAAATCATTGGTCAAGTTTCAACACGCCTTCAAGTCCGCCCGATGGCTTGAAGACGAGGCTCAGTGGGAGGTGACCTTAGTGAACATGACCGACGGCACTGAATTTAAAGATTACTGCAATGTCTTTGTCAAGGCAACAGGCAATCTTAACAAGTGGATGTGGCCCAAGATTGATGGATTGCATACGTTTCGGGGGCCATTAATTCACAGCGCCAACTGGGACGAAAGTTTCGATCCAAAGGCAAAGCGGGTTGCAGTGGTTGGGTACGGGGCTACAGCCGTGCAGCTTGTCCCAGCCATCTTACCCGAGGTGCGGCATATGGATCACTATGTGAGGGGACAGGCTTGGATCTCGCCAGCCGGCTATGTTGCTGCTGATCCGAGAAAGAATACTTCTGACATTCATAACTGTAAGTGTTGGAAATTTGTTGATGTTGACATGGGTGAATTGCTAACACTGAGAGCAGTCCCTTTCCCACCCGAAGAGCAAGAGCGATTTGAGAAGTACCCAGTGGAGTACCTCAACTACCGGCACCAGGTTGAAAACTTCGTCAACAAGTTTCAGCTTGTCCATTGGGTGGGATCAGACATGAACAAAACCTTTTCGAAAGCCACGGAAGACTCGATGTTGCGCAGACTGGCAACGAGACCAGATATATTTGACGCCCTGAAGCCAACATACCCGGTTCTCTGTCGCCGGGTTTCCCCAGGACCAAGATACCTCGAAGCTCTGACAGAGCCCAACCTGAACTTCATTCCCCAAGAAATCAGGAAGGTCACCGAAACTGGGATAGTGGACGATGTAGGAGTTTATAGAGAGGTCGATGCGATCATCTGTGCTACTGGATTCGACACATCATTGTCGCTCAAGGAAACCCCAATCTTTGGCAGAGGCGGAGTATCGCTCGACGACCTGTGGGAAGAAGAGCCCGGAGCTTACATGTCAATGTGTCCTCCGGAAATGCCCAACTGTTTCTTCTTTGTTGGCCCGAATGGCGCTCCTGGTGCGGGGTCAACGATCCAGATGAGTGAGGTAACTTGCGAGTACATGATAAAGTGTATCCTGAAGCTGCAGCGCGAGAACCTGAAGTACATGGTTCCAAAGTGAGTTGTGCCTGCCTTTGAAGCTCAGACAAGAATCGAGGGTATTGACAATTTCGAAACAGAATCTCGGCTGTCAATGCCTTTATGAAGCAAGTTGACAGGTATTTTGAGAAGACCACTTTTGCCTTCACGGTAAGCAAATTTCCTCTTGGAATCAGTCCCGGATATATTAATAACGAACAACCAGTGCAATAATTGGGCCAAGAGAACATCCAATGGCAGGATGTTGGGCTACTGGCCTGGATCTGCTGTTCACCAACGTGCCACATTGATGCATCCTCGGTTTGAGGACTTTGAGTACGTTTCAAATGACGAAGACGAGAGTGATAGTCTTGCATGGATGGGGAACGGGATGACCATGGCACAAGAGATGAATACCTCCACAACTGGATATCTTGATCTGGTGGATAAGCCTCCCGTAATCGGCAAGCCAGCTGTCAGCCTCCCCCGCAACAACCACGAAGATGTGAGGGGTAGGGGTCTAGATAATTTTGTTGAGCCGGCGAAAGTTCAAATCCGTGTGGAAAACTGATGATGATGATGATGATAGACGGGACGGTGATGGTTGCTAGGAGTGCGTTAGTAGCATATAGCACCTCTTCTATCAAGAGCTGAGTACACTGGGTGTTTTCGCAGATCGCTTCATTTATCCATCGTTAGCAATAACTCCATTCCAAGGCAATTTCACCCAAGGGAACGCGGGGAAGAAGTGCCATTGATATGCTTCGTCGTTTACCCGAAGTCCCTTATCGCAGGCTACTGGCCGCAGTAAGTGCGGGGGAGGTCATTCTAACAGGGATATGAGATACTGATGCATGCACCTGATCCACCACTGTGCATCCTTTATCTTACTAGCCAGAACGACGGATAGCCGCGGACAATGATATCCTGCTCTCTTATCACCCCTGTTGGGGAACATCTTCATTTCCAACAACCGCAGCAACTGTCAGAACTCCAGTCAATATGTCTCCATCTCCGTCAATCACCGTGCGGGCCCATACTAAACGAGCACGAGTCGCCTGCATTGCTTGCCAGCAGAAGAAGCAAAAGGTGAGCCTACGTAGTATGGTAACTTCCCGGCGCCTGTCGTGAACTCACAATCTCACTTCTCTAGTGTGACGGCCGGGCACCTTCGTGTGGAAATTGTGTGAAAGGCTCAAGAAGTGAGTTGTGAACACAGCCAGTAACCTTCGGTCTGAACTTGGCTGATGTACAACCAACAGCTTGCATCATCGAAGACCCCTCTACCAAACGACAATATCCTCGAGGATATGTCGAGGCACTGGAGGAGCGCGTGGCTCGTCTCGAAGCATCGCTCTCGGTCGAAGACGGCGACTTTGACAGCATAGACCATGATTTCAACCGCCCACACAAGCACAACCAGCAACCCCAAGAAGTACCTGTTTCCATCGTAGCATCGATCGACGCAAACGTTCAAGATAGGTCCGTACCCAATGGCGTGACGAATGCGTTTCTTTTCTAATGTGTGCTAGCCTGCAGAATGAGTCAGCCAACAACAATGGCGAGACCATGAACGAGCTGAGCGAGGGCCCATCTGTACTAGATCTCCTTTGCCTTCGAGCTGCTGGTGGAGAGCCTCACTACTTCGGGTCCTCCTCCGCATTCTCCTTTACGAAACTATTTACTGCCCGTCTGAGAGGAGCGCAGGTGCGAGGTCCTGGTATGACACTCGGGGGTGTTTCCAATTCCTTCGTCCAAAGTCGACCACGTGCGGTGCCAGCACCCATGCCGGGCAGAGAAGTAGCCCGGATATTAACAAGTTCCTATTTCGACAACGTCCACCCACAGTATCCGTTTCTGCATAGACCGACGTACACCGAATATGAAGATGCTGTCATGACAGCCTGCGAGAACGGGCTTACCCCCGACCCTCTGAAAGCGTTCTTCGTGTTTATGGTCACCGCAGTGGGTGCTCTCGCGGTGCCCTTCGCCGGCGCACCACTCCCGGAGAGTCTCTATACGGCCGCTGAAGATCTCTTCGAACATGTCTTGCAACTCAACAGTCTGGAAACAATACAGGCACTGCTTTGCTGTGCCATGTACTCTCTACGGTCACCCATCGGAGTTTCTATCTGGACGTTGTCGGGGTTAGCCGTCCGCCAGTGTGTTGAGCTGGGGCTTCACCGAGATATTCCATGGTCAAAAGTCGAGTCAAACACACTCAAAACGGAGGTACGACGCCGCGTCTTTTGGTGCTCCTACAACCTGGACAGGGCATGTGCTGTGACCTTGGGACGACCTGTGTCTATTACCGACGAAGACATTGATGTTGCTCTCTTCTTGGACATCGACGACGAGAATATCACGCCAACTGGGTTTCTAGCTCAAGCGCGGACATCAAATTTAGAGTCAGCAACAGTGGTCTCCTCCGCCCTCCATACGATTCGCCTACGACGTATATGGGCGCGCATGCAACGCACCATTTATCGAGAAACACATAGTGTGTCCCCGCATCGTAACTCCTCTTCTACACAAAAGTTCAAAGACGAGCTTCGCGCGTGGATGGACGCCGCCCCAGAGCAACTTGTGGAGGGCTGTGCAGCAAACAACGCATTCGGCAGCCCCGAGTGGTACAAACTCATGTATCACCACTCGATCCTACTTCTCCACAGAAGGCGCTTGGTCGTACGTCAACGGTCATCTCACGATCAAAGCCGTTGGGCAGCGCCTGAGTGCGATGATGCATCGGTGTATCTGGACTGCGCATCTTCCTCACAAGCCATTTGCGAGCTTTATCGCACGCTATACCTCAGTCAACGATTGAATGATACGTGGGGTGCGCTGCACGTCCTATTCCTAGCTGGCTTGACTTACGTCCACTGTCTGTGGAATAGTCCAGAGACACGGAATACCATCCGACGAGACATCGTGTCTTCGACGTGCACTTCTTGCATGATCGTTCTTGCCGTAATGTCGGAGCGATGGGATGCGGTGGCGCCATATCGGGACACATTTGAAGCGTTGTCAAATGCTACACAGGCCATGCTGGTGGACTTGGAGACTGCGTCATGTATGCCAAGTGGGCCTGTGTTGTCGTCTTTACAGGCCGACCAAGTCTCCAATTACTTTGCTGGCATGGCTGATATTGGCATTTGCTCATCTGTCGAGCAGCTTCTGATGGACATGATCACGGTGGAATATTAGCGATTTCTTGTCATCCAGCTATCTTAATTATTTTAGAAGCCGTAGAAAAGGTTGTGTCTTCAAATAAACCCTGTGCATTCAATCTCAACGTCCGTCCCCCTGGCCAAGGCCTTAACACACACACAGGCTCTGGCTGGTCGCGGCTCAGCAAAAAAGGCCATGTAAGCTTCGTTCATGAGTGGAACATCTTCCATGCTTGTAACGTGGATGTTGACTTTCAGGATCTTCTCTGTGCCTGAACCTGCCGCCTCTAACACTTTGCCGAGGTTGGTGAGAGCCTGCGTCTGGAACATGTTGTTAGCATGAATCTCATCTGAATGGAGTGCTCGCTCACAGTTCTATCCGCAATGGTTCCCTCGACAATCGAGTTTGTTTGGGGATTCATGCCGATTGACCCGGAGCAGAAGACGAAGCCGCCATGAACCATAGCCTGCGACAGTGGAGGATAGGGGCCCGGAGCCTCCTCGGTAGTAATTGGCTTTCGCTGGCAACCTGACATTTTTTTGGACTTGTCAGATTTAGATTGAGTATTCGAGGATTATGTTTTATCATTGTCGTTTTCCTTTGATGGCTCCCAGGCGTGATGTGTTCATTAAAGACGCCGGCTTTGCAATACCTCCACCAAAAACGAGTGGCCAGCAGAGAATCGGTACGATCCGACCCGGACATCAAGTCTCACACAAGGAACTGACTCCACACAGCACGCCCCTGGAATGATGTCAGGTGATCCCATGGATGAATGCGTTGGAAAAGTATTGATCTGGTTGAAATAGCCCGATTCAAAGACAGCCACTTGAAGGTCACGCCTTTTAGCATAGGATTGCTACCATATAGGCCATCTCCTCCATTACTAATTACTCCTCTTCAACACACTCGGTTTGCTTCACTGCCCATCATGACGCCCTCATCTCAGACTCAGTGTCAAGCTCTGTTGGCGGAAACCCTCCAGCAGTACGAAACTCGAAATACTAAGTCTTTGGAGTACCACAACGCTGCCTTGGAAAGTCTTCCGGGTGGTAATACCAGAACACTTCTTCATGTTTCCCCATTCCCAATCGTCATGGTGCGGGGAGAGGGATCTAAGCTGATTGATCTCGACGGTCACGAATACTGCGATTTTGTGGGAGAGCTGACCGCCGGACTTTTCGGCCACTCGGAGCCCAAGATCAAGGCATCCATGTCAAATGTCCTATCGAACATCGGCTTAAGTCTCGGAGCCACCAACATCTACGAAAAGCAGTACTCGGAATTGCTATGTGCTCGTTTTAACTTGGAAAGTCTTCGGTTTTCAAATTCAGGCACTGAGGCAAATTTGCACTGCATTGCCGCCGCTCGCAAATTCACTGGGAAACGCAAGATTGTGGTGTTCAGGGGCGGATACCATGGAAGCCTCTTGTCATTCTCTCTCGGGGCTGCGCCGAACAACGTCGACCAGCAAGACTGGATCATCTCTCAATATAACGACATTCAGCAGCTGGCTGAGGCTTTTGAGAACAACAAAGGAGATATCGCTGCGATATTGGTGGAGGGAATGCAAGGCTCTGGAGGCGCGATTCCTGCAACCACTGAGTTCCTTCGCGCGATTAGAGAGCATTCTCGCGCCGCCAACGCACTCTTCATACTCGACGAAGTCATGACATCTCGACTCTATGGCGGTGGCATAGCCTCCACATTCGATCATGACTTGGCTCCGGACATGAAGACGTTCGGGAAGCACCTTGGCGGCGGTATGCCCTTTGGCGCCTTTGGAGGGCGTCGCGATGTTATGGCCGTGTACGACCCACGAATGCAGGGATCTCTTGCCCATTCAGGCACTTTCCAGAACAACACTCTCATGCTCAATGCGGGTTACACTGGCCTGTCCGAAGTATTCAGACGTGAGGTAGCTGACGCATTCCACCAGAGGGGCGAGGCTTTACGTGCGCAGCTGCTAGAGGTATTCCAAGGGGCTCGATTCACAGTGACGGGCCTTGGAACCCTCATGTGTATTCACGCCACCACGAACGGGTTGTCCCGGGATCAGATACAATGCAAGGACGACTGGACAACGGTAGAGGACGGGGATCTGAAGCGGCTATTCTGGTTGGAAATGTTGGAGGCAGGATACTGGATCCACCCGCGCGGTAGTATGGCCTTGAACCTGGCTCTGACTGCAGCGGACATGGATCGGTTTGTTGGGACGGTCCGAGACTTCTGCAAAAGACATCAAGCGATGATAAGAAAGTAGATCTGATAGCTTCATGAATTCTACTTGACGTTTGATGTCTCCTGATTCGGGTCAACCCGTTACCTTTAGCATACCACTGCTGATAGTGTGCCGTCCGGATCGACCCTCAGTAGAAACAACGTGCGGGCACTGAGACCTGATTACGCCTTATCAACTCAGGTGCATATTTATCCCGGCCATATCTATCAGATGACGACAATCAATGCCAGCAGCGATTAGGCAGGATCGACCGCGACCTTATCAATGGACAGCCAAGTACTTGGCGTCGGGGGCACATCCGGGGTGGGGCATCGGCCGCCTTGGTCGGAAATGCGGAACCGCCCGACAGTAGACTGATACCCTCAACAGGCAGTTTGCAACTTCACATTGTTGGGTGATGCAGAGTTTCTGTCTTTGTCTCACGCTGATATAGCTATTCTTGCAGAATTCGAGAAATCGCAGGTGTTTTCCGCGAACAACCGACTCACCGAACCAACCAGCTCTCACTTCTTCGCACTCCGCTATACCCAAACAATAGGGCAATGTCTCATCACGCAGGTGTCAAGCCCATCACGGCCGCACCTGAAGACGCACAAGACGACGTCAAGAAAGCGCCAACATGCGACTACGACGTAGAAACTGCCAGTGAGCGAGTCGGCTACAGTCAAACCACTGATCAGCAAGATGCCACTTTGAACGGCGTCTTTGGCGCTGCTGCTGCCGCTGGTGGCGAACAGTTTCGCGTGTTGGGGAAGTGGAAAACGGGCATCGTGTTGATTCATACCGAGGTTGGAATCGGCATTCTTGCCTTGCCGTCAGTTCTCCAACGCATCGGCCTCATTCCCGGTCTCATCGCAATCCTGGGCATCGGAGCTTTATCCACTTACACGGCATATGTTCTCCTACTATACTGGAAGAGGTACCGCCACATCGATAACCTCCCGGACGCGCTGCAAGTTCTTGGCGGCAAGGTCTTGGCGACTATTGGTGCCGTCGGTCTCATCATCAACCTCAGTCTTGCTTGTGCCTCGGCGTGTTTGGCTATCAGCGTCGCTCTCAACACACTCACAGGACACAGCATGTGCACGGTGTCATTCATTGGATTCGCGGCGTTGATATGTTATGTATTGTGTATTCCAAGGAAAATGAATTTCGTTGCTTATTTCTCATGTAAGTTTTGGCGCTTCTTATCTCCAACATTCAGAGGCTAATCCCATTCACAACTCAGGGCCTGCCACGTTTGGCATATTTGTCCCAATCTTCATAGTTGTTATCGCCTTGGCCGTAGCCTCACCACAACTCGCGCCTCCCGGAGCCGACATCAAAATCAAGTTGTGGGGGAACCCAACTTTCCAAGAAGGATTCACCGCTATTCTCAGCATCTGCTACTCCTTTGGTGGCAGGCAAGGCTTCTTTACTGTCATGGCTGAGATGAAAGACCCAGCGAAGGATTACGTCTCCGCTCTGGTCATTTTGCAGTCTTTTGCCATCCCCATCTATCTCATCACTGGAGGCGCCATTTATGGACTTGCCGGCGACTATGTCACATCCCCTGCCATTGGAACAGCTCCTTTGCTCCCAGCCAAGGTATCGTACGGCATTCTCCTCTCGACTCTTTTCTGCACAGGCCTATTTTACGGTCACGCCGGCATCAAGTATCTCTTTGTGGTAACCATGCGCGACCTGCTCAAGATCCCACACCAAATGACAACCAACACCGTCAAGTCATGGAGCATCTGGGTTCTCCTGGGAACGGGCTTCTGGATCTTGGTTTTCGTACTCGCGAACGCTATTCCCGTCTTCAACTCTATCATTGCTGTGTCATCTGCCTTGCTAGTTGCCTGGTTCTCATTCGGATTGCCTGGAATATTCTGGCTGCATCTCAATTGGAAACAACAATTTTCTAGCAAGCGCATGATCGCGCTGTCCTGTTTGAATTGGGGACTTGTGTTCATGGGCGCGTTCCTCAACACAGCGGGTATGTATGCGTCGGTTGATACGTTGGTGAAGCTGTTCTCGGACCCAGAGAGTACAATCAATGGGCCCTTTTCGTGTGCTGATAATAGCCTGTTTTGAACGGTATCTTGGCTATGGAAGTTTCTCGTCATAAGCAAGGTGGAACACGTGCCTCACCACAGGCCAACGATAGGCTCTGTTATACTGTTGCGTACAATGCAGAGAGACTTTTCCAATTTCGTAGCTCCATCACACTGTTTTCATAAGTTCTCCTTGCCGGTTGAAATAATATTGGGAATAATATCATAGGTCTTCTTTAGATAAGGGTAACCAGACCCTCCGTCATCTTGGGATACTACTTTAACAATAGCCTCATTAGATTTGTCAACATCGCATTGAAGTCTAAGGGATCAATAAAGAAAACGTTGCTTTCACGGACGAGGTATTATGAGGCCTTCCTTGACAACATACCGGATTGCTTGTTACAAAAGCCCTTATTTACTATACCCATAAACCCCGGAGTCCGTCGTTAGAGGTTCCTAGCACGGGGTCCCTTTCCGGCTTAGGAACTGCCCACACCTTCTCATATCCTCCTTGGTGCTCCCCGCCCTTGCAGGAGTCCCAATATCCTCCGCCCTTAGGGTACGCACCGATCATCGTGAACCCCGTGATGCGGTCTTGGGTCTCCTTTAATGCCTTGCCAATGTCCCCTCCCGCAATATGATGTCCATCCCCAGGGGTCAAGAGTGTGAACGAGGCTTCAGGCCTGGTGTTGAATGTTTTATGTGCTGTTCCTGCGGGCAAGACGAATACGTCGCCTTCATGGGCCTCCAACTCAATGCCTCCTGTTTCCCTGTCCTTTCCGCAAGTGTTTTCCTTCATGTCCAGGGAGGTGTCTGCAACGCCAAAGCGGATCGTAGCAGAGCCGGAGAGGACAGCCATACACTCATGAACGCCAGAATGGTAATGAGAGCGTTGCGTCTCGCCGTATCGATAGACCCATTGGACTTCCCAGCCATTGTCATTGAACGTTTGGCAGATTCTGTTGGCCGTCAAGTCATCTTGGGCTGAGAAGTGGCTCGGATAATGCAAAAGTGGATTTGGTGAATTCGGCATGAGTGCCGTCGCCGGCAAATGGTACTTCCGGACCTCGACCATGTTATCGATTATTGAGAACTCATGTGAATGCAAAATGAGGGACTAAGAGTAGCATAGTTGAGCGGCTTTTGGGCCGTGTTTGGGACATCTGTTATCAAGACAATTCAGCCCATGCCGGAGGCCCGCTATACATCACGCGTAATTGTTAAGGTACCCATGATAAAAACCTATACACCAACGGCTCATTCCGAAAAGGTGATGGTAGTTGAGAGCGTGGTTGAGGCCAAATCGGCCTGGGCCGAAATGACGTGTGTGTGATATCCCTTGAGGAAGCACCCGAAAACCGCTACGGTCTCCGCGTGGTGGACTTAGTCGGGAATCTCACAGAGTGACGAGCCACTTCCCTTATTTTTGCTTATTGGTTGCAGATTGATCACGTAGAATTGCTGATTATCTTGGTGACCAGAGTCTCAGCAAGATAGAACCAGCAATGTATGCGACCGTGGTTATGCACTCCTTATCATCCCATGTACCCCTGAATTTGCACCCTCGGCTTAATACCAACAGATCACACCTGGAACATCGGGAAGACAGTCGCACTGTAGATCAAACCATGGCGATGCACACTTCAATATACTAAAAACATCTATGAAAGAAAGCTTCCGTTTGTCTCCTCCAGCACCAAGTCATACTCAGGCTTGAACTGCATGAAGACAACTTCTGGTGTTCCCGATCCCGCTTTTGTGAACCTGGCTGCCTCATCCGTGACATATCGCTTCTGAACACCGTTCGCAGCGGCAGCTTCGGCCAGCAGCTGCGCCTGACATGCTTGCTCTAGGGCGATGAAGAAAGCGGCTGCCTCGTCCACAGTCCCTCCACAGGTAAGGATTCCATGATTCTGAAGAATAACGTTCTTGTGTTTTGGCCCCAACGCCTTCGCAATCCTTACCCCCTCGTCTTGTGCGAGAACAACGCCACCGAAGCCTTTGTAAACAGAGAGGTCATCGTAGAACATGCAACAGTCCTGGTTCAGCATCTCGATAGGCTTCCCAAACGCGGACCACGCCCTGCCGTAAGGTGAATGGCAATGCGCAGCCGCGTTGACGTCTGGCCTGGCCTTGTGAAGCGCCGCGTGAATCATAAAGCCTGCTCGGTTGACTTTGTGGGACGTCTTGGTGAGAGGCTTTCCCTCTTCACTGACGAGGATGAGGTCGCTGACTTTCAGAAGCTTGAAGTGGACGGCGTAGGGGTTGATCCAAAAGCACTTTGGGTTGACAGGGTCGCGCAAGCTGATGTGCCCGCCGGCGCCATCGTTGTAGCCGAATTTTGAGAAGATGCGGAAAGCACCCACGAGATGTTCCTTTGCCCATTGACGTTCGGTGAGAGGATCGGTGAAGGTCGGGATTACGTGCAGTTTGCTGATAAGATCTGGTACGTCATCTGAAGGATGTTGAGGACTTGTGTCGCTCGTGACAATTTCTTGAGGAGGGGCCTGAATGGTAGACTCGACCATTGTGATGGTTGATGTAGGCATATTTGCGTAAGCGTTATGAGCTTGTCTGATAAAAGGTTGGAGATTCCAAACTCGGGTCTTTCATCGAAAGGTCGCTACTAGACACCTCACAATGAAGCCCAGATTGGATTGCTTTAAATCACAGTGTCATGCATGCGTCACTCGGGTGATGCACCAATAAGCCCAAAGACTATTACCGGTGAGGAGATCCTCTATTGTTACCTCCTCACCTTTTTCAGTCCGTTGCGGAGTATGATCACCATAGTCGGGCCAACCCGACCTGATATCAACCATGCCCCTCTTCGCTCGGCCTGGGCCGCATTGTCCGATTGGCTGACCTGCATGCCCTCAGATGGCATCCACCAACATTTCGATACAAGCATCGAGAATAGCTCTCCATATTGCAGTGATATCCTATGCCAAATAATTGGGGGTCTTTGAGCACTAATTTCTGAAATCACTCTGAGCTGAAGTAAAACGCTCAGGGAGACCTTTACTCATTTATACTATCCATCTTGGCCCAAACCATGGAGACCTCCACACCGCAATCTCTAGGCCGCAAGCCCAGAGTTCTATCTATTGCATCTCCTTCTTATGCAGGCGACGATTTCGTGTCCAGGTTCCAATTGGCTTGTGACCTTCATGTAAGTTCAATCCCTGACACGGGGATTCACGAATAGGTACTGATGATAGATCAGATCATCTTGCCTAGTGACAGACAAGGCACTGTTCAAGCAATTTCAGACGCGCGGAACTCCGATGGACCGTTTGATGCCGTCCTGATCGGCATGGGCAATGGCGGTTACGAGAGGTTTGACGAGGGCCTGCTGGGCCCGCTTCTACCAGACCTAAGGATCGTTGCCTCCGTAAACGCCGGTTACAGCGAATTCGACATGGAATGGTTCAACAAAAACAAGATCATCGTAACCAATACAGTTGATGCAGTCGCTGAGCCGACGGCAGATATTGCGATTTTCTTGATGCTTGGAGCTCTAAGGGACACCTCCAGACTCGAAGCTGAGATCCGGAATGGTGGATGGCGTGGTGGGTCAAAGCTCCCCCTCCTGGATCCCAAGGGCCGAACGCTTGGGATCATAGGAATGGGAAAGATCGGAAAGGTATGACACTCCAATCTCTGGTACGAGTGAAAGTACGGGGCTGATCCTTCCTTACCACTCAGCATGTCGCGCGCAAGTCGCAGGTTTTCGGTATGAATGTGCAGTACTACAACCGGACTCGGCTTTCACCCGAAGAAGAAGGCCGCCTCTCTGTTAAGTATGCGGGTAGTCTAGAAGCCCTGCTCAAGACATCTGATGTCGTATCAATCAACTGTCCACTCACTCCCGACACACGAGGTTTGATTGGTTCTGAGGAATTCGCAAAGATGAAGGATGGCGTCATCCTTGTCAACACTGGCCGTGGGGCAGTGGTGGATGAGGCAGCCTTCATTGAAGCGTTGGAGAGCGGCAAGGTTGCCCGGGCTGGCCTCGATGTTTTTGATGGAGAACCCAACGTCAAGTGAGTCACAGCCTGATGCACGAATCCATGGTTTGAACCGAAGTTTTGAAAAGGCAGAACTGACCAGACCTGGCAGCTCATACATCCGAAATAGCACCCGGTGTGTTGTTCAGCCGCACATGGGATCTTGGACTGACGTAGCCTGGGGGAACGCTTATCGGGAGGCCATGGATAACATCACAGCCTTTTTTGCCAACGGGAAAGCTGTTTCACAAGTAAACTCATTTTAGGTCATGCTGGATTTGATTCGGTTGGAAGCGGTCGCGTCTGCCGTCTGAGTGTTCGCCGTCACGGCCGCAGTGTGAGTTGTGTGTGCACCCACATCGATCTAAAGCCCAATAGAAACCATTGAATTTGTCCTTGATAGCCCGCGCGCGTTCAACAAGCTTGACAACTTTGAATATTTCAGAAGGTAACTGGCGGTGGCGCAGGACCTCGTGTGTCACTGCACCAAGCAGATGGCCCCCAGGGTGGTGTGGTGCTGCGTCGTAACTGGCGTGCAAGATTGGCGCTGAGGTCAGATGTTGAAGATCCACAGGAGTCACAGGGGTGGTGTTGCTACGGTTGGATGCATTTGGGGGCGGCCCTAGGCTTCCCGCATGATTAAACCTCAGGCCCTGTCAGTGGAACTGCAAGAGTATCAACAATTGCTGTTGATTGGCTTCTCGTGGCTGCGTAGGGCCGCTCGCGAAGGCAGTGCTGACATGTTGACGCAGAACAGGGGTCCTGTAAGCACTAAACGTTGCCCGCTTCCCGCGGTCCTGGGGCGGCGAAGGATTCGGCCCCCACAGCGCATGTTGACATGGCTGAGGTTAAAAGGCCTTGCATGCCGCTTCATTGTCTCTCTTCGACATACTCTCTGATGTATGTCGTTGAGGCTCACGGTCGGCAGGTCCATGTGAGTATATGAGTCTCGAAGCCCACATGGATGCGTCTCGATGCCAATCCATCTCCTGAACTCTTTGGTACTCGACCTCGTCGATTCTCATCCCCCATTACCTTCTTCATTTCGCCATACAATACGCCAAACGGTCCGCTCTATCGTGGCACCCAATATCGATGGGAATCCGAAATCACAGCAATGCTCTCTCAACATAGCCGACGACATTACCATGGACTGGCGACATATCAGGTCAAAAGATCATATGGCTGGCAACATCTGGCAGCACCTGGCCATAGTTCAGTTCATTGAGATGCGAACCGACACGTCGACAGGCGAGGCAACCAGCTGCCTCATGCAAACTCCGGACTCGATGCTGCCTGAAGTCAGGCAAAGCCAGGCGACCAGGCGACCGACGCTATCGCGAGGCAGATTTCGAGGCGGAGAGTGAGGCGGAAAGTTGGGGCCGGAGGCCTCGCTGAAGTCTCACTGCATGCAGGCAGAAGCGCCCTGAAATCCTTCGGCACCCCTGACGGCGCATCGATTGGGCGACATCAGCTGCGCTGTATCTCAGCACCGCCTGTTCTCCACTTCAACGAGCCCATCAATCCACCTTCGAGCTCTTCTTTTTTCCATTTCCATTTCGTTCATGATGGCTGAGCAGCAGCATACTACGGTATCGTTCCCTTTCTTCGCCCGGCCACAGTTGGTCGTTGAGCAATCAGCGTCATCTCCCCCTGCAAATATCCAGCACCAGTTCCAATCTTCTACGGCGCAAGTGGACTCTTGCCGTCTGCTAGACGCCGGGGCGTGGACATGTCTGAAGTCAGACTTGACATGAGCTTGATGATAGGCATTTACGCGTTTAAGCTGTTATCCAGAAGAAAATCTGCAACTGCTTGTAGTCAGGCAGTTGATCAGACTGAAAGAGGCCCAAAAGGACATCAGAAGAGGAACACGGTAAGGCTCAATGCGAGAAGTCGTCAAGCGTTGTTGCTACCGAAAATTACTCGGTCCGTGCCCCGATCGCCGGACCGGAGCGGTCGCCGGGGCCGGCCGAGCCGGACTGCCTTGAATCACTCCGGGGTTCCACAGCTCTGATTATCCATTGCTCAGTTGACCACTCTCGCTTCTTAAGTCTCCGTTGCCCTGGACCTTCAATAAGGAACAGCAAAGCTATGCACCAAGATGCTGGGCTTGAGGATCAAGTGACCTTACAACATTGGACTTATGGAGGGCGCCTACACTGACCAATGTCTTTGACATCAGCATTATGCAGTCGAATTTCCCTTTGGTACCTGATTTCTGCATATTTCCCCAAACAGAACCTGGACTCTTCGATAGTTGCACCTGTCCTTAATGGTCCTGCGCCCCGGACTCATTAGATCAGCTGCCCAGCGTCCCGTGCCTCGTTCGTCTTGGAATCATGGATGCCCGATCTGACCGGTCTGCTTACTACGGGTACCACCACCAACTTGCGTTTTCGCCGCGATTCAATGTTCGGTGGGCTCGACCTTCGGCATAGGGCGTTTGGAAGGGTGGCAGGCACAAAGAGGGATTCACGGAACATGATTCGATAACACAACCCCATCTCTATATATTACCCCCAGGCATTGAGTTACGAGATAGGTCTTTGGGGACTCAATACATTTTCTTTGGAACACCTATTCGGTCTCTCTTCATTGTAGTGTACTTAAACCTCTTCCAGTGACGTGCTCAAAGCACATATCTAAAGTCCTTGTTCTCGAACTCAGTCTGGTCCCTCATTCCAGCTTCCTTGCTGCTCTCCCTATTGGGCTCGCCGTACTTCTTGTCACGATGGCGATTGACCAGGTACATGTAGACTGGATGAACGTTAGCGGCCGTGGTAAAATAGATGATGGGATCCCTGACGACATACTGAGCAGAGTTAGGTGGCAGACCAACTTGATAGCGTAGCCGACTTGGAGCCCAATCGTAGCTCCTCGGAAGTGCGGGGCCTCCGATTGCTTTACTACGAATGGTCCAGCAAAGTTTCCCCAGCAGTACGCCGTGCTGCAACTTCACGTAAGCCTAGTTCAATAAGACTTCACTCAGGTAGACCCACAAAACCATGGCGCTCGCGAGAGAACGGTGCGTATATCCGGCCATATTGGAGGAGATGGTGGTCAGAGACACTGTGAAGCCAACTGATTGTGAGTTGACCAGCCAGAATGACACAAGTCGACCCCAGGTATTTGTCTCAGGGAGATATGCCATGCAGACAGCCGAGATTGTGCAAAGCAGATTGGCTACCAAGGCTGTAATCAGACGCGCTATTTTCCACATGTAACGTCAGTTACAAGAGACTTGCATGATTTGCAGGAGGGACTCACAGTCCTTCACATTCAAGATGACAGTGCCTCCAATGAGGAGAGCGACGATCTGAACCGCATCACCAACCGACTTCAGCTGCGTTGTCTGTGTTGTGCTGAACCCCATGTCACGGATGATAACAGTAGAAAAGGAGTTGATAACCCCGTTGGGAATCGCGCTGTGCTCTTATCAGTGGGGGATTTGTCTCATGAGGGGGCTGCTACTGACGCTGCAAAAACGGACGTGAACAGCAGCAGAGTCTTTGGGTCGAAAGATCCCAAGAGAGCCTGTTTCTTGTCGAACGCTTTGTTCTTGATGCCAGTCTCGTTCTCAGAGACCCGTTTGACTGCAACAAGTCTTTCGCGGTGGTTCAGGAAGAACGCGTTTGAGGGCGAGTCTGGTAACAGAAACCAGATCACCAGCGACCAGACGCACGTTACTCCGCCCAGCTACCGAGATGTATACGTCAGTCAAATCGAACAGCCTGTAGATACTAAGCACATACCATGAAAAAGATGAGTTCCCAGGGCTCTGGTTTCAGGTCAGCGGGGAGCTTGGACACGCCCATAGAGATGTAAGATCCGATCTCAGCACAGCGTTAGCTGTTGTTACGTTTTCGTTTTCAGTTACGTAGAAAATACTGCAGACTCACGATACCGCCCCAGCCAAGAGACGAGCTAGGCATAATGTCAGCTGATGTATGAGGCTCGGTGTGCTTTGACATGGCACATACTACCATATGCACTGTCGAAGGGGTATCTCTTTGCGCGTATACCAGAATCCCGTCATCAGTGTCAAACCACTGAGCCTATTGTTAGAGACGCACATAGTTCTTCACTTTGTTGGGAATTACCCACGGTGTAACGGCGGCTTCAAATATTCCCATGATGACTACCACGCATATCAGTCTTACGACGCCTAGCTACGGGCAAAGTTGCGCACATCGGACGCCCACTACAAATACGGTGAGTTAGCTCTGATTGAAAAAGACGATTGTGGACTGGCGTACAGGCACTGGAGTAGGTTCGAGTTTGGGTCATGAGAATCACCATCAGACCCCAGAAGAAGATGCTGATTGCCATGACTCTTTGAGCAGGATATCTACCAATCAGCCAGCCGCAAGGATACTGACCGAAGAAATACCCAGCATATACCACTATGATCACATGTTAGCGAGGTTCGCCTCGACTCATGCAAATAGGACTCACTCGCTGAGAGGTAGTTGAACTGTTGGCCCTGAAGACTGAGTGCTGCTTGATACCCAAAGAGGTTGGCATAATTCAAGGACGTCTTATCCATGAATTGAAGAGCTTGTGTCACAAGAAACATGGGTAGGATCGTGAGATCAAGCTTCCATCGAAGTCTTCGCAGCTTTCATTCGAGTTGTCAGAGGCTGGGTCATTTCCGGTTCAAATCAAACTTCACCATGGGAAACGGGGACAAACCTCTTTATCCGAGACCTCCAAGTCTATGGCTTGAAGGTACTCTCTATATCCGACGGCGTTCTCTTGGTGCTCTGCGTCTAACTCCTGAAGTTTAAGATCAGACGAGGGGAGGACTCCCCGGTCGGTATCGCCTACGCCACTCTGTGGCTTGATAGGAGCGTCTGTCATTTCTGCTAGTCTTGACACCAAATCAAGTCGCTTTTCAAACGGAGATTATGGATGCAAAGTGCCTCAGAGTTCTTCGGACTTGGGAGTTGACAGTAAGGCAAGCAGAATGAAGAGGCACGCCTCATGCTTGAAGAAGAGCTCGTAATTACTCTCATGGCACTGGCCCCATGGATAGCTTCTGCGGGGAAGAGATCCCAGGAAGACTGCGGGGAACCGACATCCCGCTCCCGGCGGCATGGAGTGCGGGGGTCAGCACGCTAGGCAGATAGAATTCCTCTACTGGTCACTATTATCAGGATGTGGTGTGGGTGACAAATTTGAGCGAGTGGGGAGAATGCCGCCCGTTGTCATCAACCTGGCCGAGCCGATTTGCCGACAGCAAGAAAAACATCCGCTGGTCAGAAAATACGTCACAGCCACGGTACAATGAGATCTCATTAGACTGGTAATGAGAATCGAAATACAGTCAGTTTAGCATTCAACAACAGCCCCTAAAACGACACAACATGTCTACGGACAAGAAACCAGGGTATCTCGCCAATCCGAGTGGTGAGTGTTGTCTCAAAGGCACAATCCACGAAGGTGAAGCACGTGGGTCCTGGGAAGTGATCGCAGATGTCGAGACTTACGTATCAAAACCGCCTACCGATAAGGCAAACGGCCACGTTGTGCTTTACTTCCCTGATGTCTGGGGTATGTTTGTCAACGGACTCCTGGTCATGGACGCCTTCGCGCATGCCGGGTATCTAGTACTGGGCCTCGATTACTTCCGTGGGGTGAGGACGATTTTTGAAGCACGCCCTGATGACAGGGAGCTGACTATTGCCCAAGGACCCAGTCTGGAAACATCGAAAAAACAGACATGACACCTCGAACCCTGACTTTGACTACGAAGCTTGGAAACGCAAGCACACAGCTTTCGCGGATGTTGCTGTGCCCAAATGGGTCGACGCGGTCAAGCAACGATACGGAACGGAAGCGACAGGGTTCGCCTGCGTAGGCTACTGCTTTGGCGCGCCGTACGTCTGCGATGAGCTGGCAAAGGACGCAGTCATGGTTGGCGCATTTGCGCATCCGGCGTTTCTGAAGGAACATCACTTCCTCAATCTTAAAAGTGAGATTTGGTCCATCCCTTGAAGATTCCCTAAGTCCGCGGCTGGATGAATCTGTGGTTCAAGGTTGCAAGGGAGTATGAGCTGATCTCACTATGTTAGAGCCCCTCTTCATGTCCTGCTCCGAGATTGACCATACGTTCGATGTCCCATCTCGTAGACGAGCGTTAGATATCCTTCAGTCCGAGAAGAAGATCTATCACTATCAACTATTTTCGGGCGTTGAGCACGGGTTCGCTTTGCGCGGTGATCCCAAGGATTCGTACCAACGTGAGTAGCTCTACTGCTTGTAATACGTCTGTACGTATTAAATAACTAATAATTCTCTAGGATGGGTGAAAGAGCAGAGCCTGGACGGGATTGTGAGTTGGTTCAACTATTGGTTGTCTTCTCCATCATCCACAACGTCATAATCCAAGTCGTTCTGGGCGCTTCTGTAGACTTTTGTAATCATGCGAATCTAGACTATAAGGAACGAAGAGACACTTGCATCGCAAGAGTCAACACCGATAGGCCTTACGGCGGTCACCATTGGTCGTGGTCATGTGCGGGAATGCTTACGGTGTACCAAGCTATGGGCAAATCGTTTGAGAGGAACATGACATTAATCAATTGACGTACGTATTGAAGATAGCTGAATAGGACTATGGCTTAAAATGCCTCTCTATCTAGACTGTTGGATGAATGGGGAAGGAACAGGTGCAAGGAATACGTCTTCACGCACCTCCTCAATCGGCAAGCCACCACAAATTGTGCTGGCGCTGGTTCTCCTCCGTCTGAAGTCTGTCAGGTGCGTGAAAGATTCCAGTACCCCGCTTGGTATCCCCGAGCTCCGCTTCCATGTGATGTCATGAAGGTTATCATTTTCCGCCATAGAAAGACAAGCGGAGTGTCACAATTGGCTGCATCGCAAATCAGAAAGCTCTTGGGGTACGCGCCTGGACACGGAGCATCTTCGCAAGAACATCTCGAACCACCGCTGTTCACATGTAACAGCTGACAGCAATTGAACCAAATTCTCCTGAAAGACAATTGAAGACTACGCAAGCCGCCAGTATGGTTCCTCCTCGAGCTTTCGACTTCGCAGGGGATGTGGCGATCGTCACAGGCGCAGGCTCACGAATGGATGGTCTGTTCGCATAGTTCACCAACGCGGTCAATTCAGTCTACAGCACACTAACATACTTCAGGTGAAATTGGAAACGGTCGAGCTGCAGCAATCCTCCTTGCCAGGCACGGAGCGAAGGTTGCGTTGCTTGACTTGAATGAGGACTGGGCTAGAGAGACCAAACGAATGATAGACGAGGAAGGTGGGACGTCTGAAATCATCCAGACGGATGTCAGCAAAGAGGACTCTTGCAGAGATGCGGTTTCCAAGACGGTTGAGCTATTTGGTGCCGTTCATATACTGGTCAATAACGGTAAGTGAACTTTCTTGAAAGCATACAGATCGTGAATGACAAATCTGACTTCATGGACAGTTGGCGTAGGAGGCGCTATCGGAAATGCCACGAACATTAACCTCGAGGCATGGGACAGAGACTTTCGGATCAACGTGACGAGCATGATCATGATGTCGCGCTACGCGATTCCCGAGATGAGAAAGCAAGGGCGAGGTTCCATCATTAACATCTCTTCTGTCAGTGGCTGTAAGTTCAGGTGGCTTATGTTCTAGATCGAGACATCGCATTGTGACATTCCCCAGATTCTCTAAATGAAGGATTGCTGATCTGGTTTAGTGCTCGGGGGTAACCCCAGTCTGCTCTACCCTACTACCAAAGGTGCTATCATTCAAATGACCAGAGCCATGGCTGCTCAACACGGCTCGGAGAATATTCGGGTCAACTGTATTGCTCCGGGCATGGTTTACACACCCATGGTCCGAGGTCGTGGCATGACCGAGGAAACAAGACAAGCTCGGATCGACCAGAACTTGATGAAGAAAGAAGGTACGGCTTGGGATATTGGGTACGGTGAGTATTTGTCGACAGCTGATGCAGCTCTGCTCGGAATGAAATAAGATCGGCTGATAAGGAACGTGTAGCCATTTTGTTCCTGGCCAGCAAAGAGGCAGGTTGGATCACAGGACTAATTATGCCTGTTGACGGAGGTGTATGTCTGCTTCTCCCAGTGGCATCTCTATCAGCATATGATGGGCTGACAGATTTCAGACTACCGCTGGCAGATCAGATAGACCGGCTCTCCAGGCTGATGGTCTAGCGGCTGAGAACACGGGTATTGAAAAGTAAAGAACCAGTGGACAACAAAGACTGAGGAACTAAAACTACAGTTTTAGGAGGACTCAGGTTCCAACTCTACAGTTTGAGTAGCTGATTCGAGCCAATACTGTGAAATAACTTAAGACTTATAAGCTTCGGGAGACTTTAAAAGTGTTTTTGAGAATAAATCCAAGTGATTAAGGGCGATTTGGAGAATTGTTTTTGTTCAGCGAAGCTGTGTCGTACCTGTCGCCTCCCGGATTAAAAAGCCCCTAGATGACGGGTAAAGCTCTGATTTTTCTAATTATATTTCCCAGAAACCTTGAACCTTAGACTACCTAGTCCTAGGAACGTAAAATAAACATGACTTTATGAATCCTGGACAATCACCCAAGTCATATGCGGAAGATTTGACCAGTCCTATATTTGTAACGAACTCTACACCTCCGCTGCATGCTGTCTGCATTAGATCCACACAGCCGCTGACTGACAGTGGTCATTGATTGTTGCCTTCCATTCGTCAGAAATCTCCCAGACGGACAATTAGGCTGTTAATCAAGGGTCACAAATCAAAGGTCACAATCGTGCGAGAGCAGTTTCGCAGTGTGTGCCGGCGAAGTCCGCATGCATGCATGACTCAGCGCCCTTGTTGTGGCGAATGTCTTTTTCTCGGCTTCGGTTTCTGAGATGCGCCCCTGAAGCCTCATACAGGGGCGCTGACTATCCGCATGGTGTTTGAACAGGAAGGGGCTCGAATTATGCACTACGATACCCCCGAGCCCGATTCATTGACGGGCGTGACGGGCTCATGAAAGGAGTTCGCTAAAGATATCCTACAACATGCATTTATCGTAGACCATGATGAAAAGTTCGCCCTAGCCTGTGATCTCAAGACCGGAGACTTTCACTCACAAATGGGGACAACTGACAATATCTCGGGGCATCCGAAGTCTAATTCGGGTAGCATCTTATCAGTATGGGGCGAGTGCGATCAACCAGGGGCACGAGTCGCCAGAGTAGCCTCTGTGCGCGTATGAGAAACTTCATACGATCATCTACTGGTTGATACGATAAGTCTTGCATTCGAGCTGACTAACAATGAGAGGGTTCATACAAGTCGTATATATATATAAAGCTCAACGGACAGCCTCACAGCAGCCCTGTCTGAGATAAGCGCCACCATCGGAATTGCGACTTCAACAAAACCTCCGCACCAACATTCTCATAGCCCCAATCGCAGAAATGGTGTCTTTCACTACCATCGTGGTAGCTATGTAAGTGAACACTGTTTCACTCTGCAGATATGTTCAATAAGTAATCAGAATGGCGGCTACCACCGCGATGGCCCAATTTCCTGCACCCGGCGAGGAAGTAGATTGTGACTGCACAGACCTCAAAGACGGCGAAGTTGTTCCGGATGATGACGGCGTAAGGAGAGGCTGCGCCAACCGTGGATATCTCGTCACTCGAGACGGCGGTGACCTCAAGGTGAATATCTAAACTCGTCTCCTCTGAGAAAACGATGCTGACTACTGTCTTTACAGTGTGTCATCGTAGAAGATGGCACAGAGCATCACGACCGAGCCCGCGAATTTGTAAACAACTGCTCCTTGCACGGAACTTGCGGTTATGTTGGCCAGTGAACCGACTCAAGCGTGGGAGCACCAGATCGAGAAATTTCCCAGAGTGGAAAGGCGGATTTTCATCGCCAGTCAGACGAAGACGACATGTAACGATATGTGATTGATGGTACGAGAACAACGAGTTGAAATTGTCTTTTCTGAAAACATCTGGTGTGGATAAGTCTTCGGGTTCACATACTTTGTGCTCATTACCCTGAACGATTAGCATAACAGGCTTCCCATGAGAATTCATGCTTGCCAATTTAGGTCTTGTCCACCTTTCGCTACTGAGCCTCAGATCTTGTCCACGAATGAAGCCAAAAACAGCCAACTCCAATATTCAAGTTCACATCTGTTTAGAGTTTGTGCAGTTTAGGTTCATGGATGTCTTAGTGAGAAACAACCGTGCAGAAGACTATGTCTAAGGCGTGTTAGCGCTGATAAGGTTGGCATGATACTGCATGTTGATGAAATGAGCTCTCAGTCTCGCTGACTTATTGTCTCGAAGGAGCTCCAAATAGTCAAGTAAGACGCAAAACAAAAAGAGAAATTGGTTAATTATTGCGGCAGCTTTTCATCTGCACAATGCGCCGTTCGTGGATGACCGGAATGGGGCGACCCAGGGCGATCGGCCACTGCCCCCGTACCACAACGCCAGCCGGTGGACGCCACATGCCACTGCTTCTCAGAACAGTAAGATATATACCCCGGGCCGCATTACGTTTGAAACCAACAAATTGATCTTTGATGACAGCAATCTAAATTCAACCGCAAGAGTCGGAGGTTGCTGGCTGCAGTAAGGGTCCGGCTATTGGCGCTCTGTAGCGGACTGGGCCGCCTGAAGCGAGTGCCAAGCGTTCCCACAGTTATTGCCACCCTCTCTTCGTGCCACTTCACTACCCATCAGGTAGTGTGAGTCTTCTCATGCTACTCATCAATATCAGAAAGCAAAAGGTTCTGAATTGCGTGGTTAAATCTGGCAGACGACTGCGCCACTACAAACAGCTTGATACCAATAGTAAGCTTAGAGGTTGGTTCAACGAAGTAGTCAGCCCTATCGATCAAGTCACTGGGATGGTACTTGGCCACCAGAGCCTGATCGCACCCCTCTTTCTGCTTGCCCTTTTCGGATTCATCCCCGTGCTGAGACCGATGAACCATTGGCCCGAGATATGCGATTTTTGATCTGACCCTGCTGATTGGCAGCATGTGCCTTCTGGTTTTCAGACGCGCAAAATGTTCCGTTTGGTTGCATGGAAATTGTCTGCATGCTCTCGCGGGGTTGTCCATGTTCCCCTCGTCGGTGTTGATGATGATGATGCCCTTATTTCTTCTGGTTCTCTCTTCATAGTCTGCAGAAGGCCTTAACAACGACACCAACTATCAAAATCCGGCGTTGCCGTGCTGAAAGGCGAAGACCGGCCCTGGAGGCTGGTCTGCTGGTGCGTATCGCGACAAATCACCCAACCCATAGATGGTCGTCGCACTCACGCCCGAATTCAAGGATGATATCGATCTATTCAGCGCACCTCCTTTCATCTTGCGTATTCCTACCATCATTGCATGCCTGCGACATCTATCGAATACATGTCACGCCGTCGATTAACTTTCCTGCGTCTGAACTTGGCCATTCACAACTGAACATGACGGGAAACAGACCCCACTAACCTGCCACCCCCCAAGTCAAGCACAGCCTGATTCTCATCGTAACGGCGGCAGGCAGCCTTTTTGCGCGCTCACCGACTCATAAATGAGAATTTTCGCGGACCCATGTCGAAAAGTCGACGTCACATCCCTGAAGTCAAGTCCAATTAAATTTGGTGATTGATCCAGAGCATCAGGGAATGGCGCAGCCTGATCACTCAAACTGACCCAGCACAAGTCGAAGAGCTTGAAGTCGGTTGATAATTGGCGCGGAAAGGATAACAGAAGAAGACACATATTTAACCCCTGTGTTCCCCCCTCAAGGATACCTTCGCGGACAATTTGAGATCTCTTTCCTGAGATTTGCATCCGCCCAACACCGTCCGGTCATACCAGCTTCCAGCCTGATCCAAAGCACGGAAGCCCTGTTCATTACCCCCTCACCCAGCCGCTATATGTCTGCTCTTCCCATCACCCACTTCTCTCTCTGTTTTTGTTTTCTCTACCGTGTCCTTCCCACTGACAATTTACTTCCTCCACCGTCCGATACCCTCCGTCCTTGCCATCGACGAGTTCCTTTTCTATTGACGAGTTACCTCCCCAGCGACGCCCCGTCGACGAGTTCCCTCCCCCATCATGAACAGACACACCGACCCGAATAACGCCACGAAGCCTCATCCGCGAGCCACAATCCTCGAGCCACAGCAGCAAGCCACGTACTTATACACCAGCCACTCCAACATTTCCCGTTCCATTCCGATAGCCGCCTTTCCTCGTCCAGCGGCGAACCAACACAAAGGCTCAGGCAACCGAGACACGTATACAGCACGGGTCGGACGACAACACGTAAATCCGCGACCAGTCCAGACCCCCCAACCATCTCTTCACTCGCCATTGCCGCCCCTCTGCAGCCAGTGCTGTCTCTATCACATTACCCACCAGGGCATGCGAAGTACTTTCATGCTGTGTCACTGTAACCTTCCCATGGTGCTTTTCCCACAATTTTCTGTTGCCTTTGCCCGTTAGAGGCAGGTCAAAGACGTTTCCACCCGAGTTGGGCGCCAGATTCGTTGCCTTGATCTTATCTCTGTATTCAGACCTGGCAAGCCTCCAATCATGAGACGATTGGGTATCATCGAGAGCAGTCCGTTCGGTCTCGGCGCGAGATGCTCCGATCAAGGCACGGTCCAATGCTTATGCGATATTTCAATCTGATGGGTAAAGCTTCCCACATATGCTTCCTCCGAGGCTTCAAAGTTGAATAGCCACGTCCCGGACGCCCTGTAGACTCATGGTTGCGGGATAGGCCGCGGAATAGCCTCCGGTGTCGGACCCGGTGTCGGACCCGGTGTCGGACCCGGGAAGCGAAGTTGAACCAAGAGGACGCAAAGCAATCTTCTTCAGTCATTTAGTCATTCAGTCATTGAACTCTAGGCTTGATTGTCGTTCTCATCGGATTCGTGTCACAATCCGTGTGTCAGTTATCATTGTGCCACACGGGACTTTAGTCAGGCCAAGACATCATAACGCAAGACATAGCGGGTGTTGTACCCGAATGGATCACACACTGACTTGGTTGATGCATTATCACGCATAGGCCAATTGCAATACATGCCAAGTATTCTCATCAACAACTACCTTACGTCTGAAATATGCCATCAGTAACCCCATGTCGATGCGGAATCACCCCAGCGGAACGACTTCCTTGTCTTGCAAATGACGTCCTTGCCCACTTCGACTGCGCACTTACCGCGTCGCTCCACACCACGGCACGTTCTCGCATGTTGCAAAAACAGCTTGCTAGTACACGCATGGTTAGACCGGCCAGCTCCCAGAACGAAGAGTCTATGGCGAACCATTGCTTGGTTGTTTGATGGACTGAGTCTGTCAGGGGAAACTAATAGCGTTCGACTGGGGAGACGAGGGGTCAAAGAGCAAGTTTGTCTGGTATAAAAGCACGGTGTACCTTGGACTGGGACATGGACAAGATTTGCAGCCTATTATCAGTATTGTAGGTGTCGTCAATCACTCAATTTCTCAGTGCCAGTACAGATTTAGGCCTTCCAAGCTCTGCTTGTCGCTCCCCGTGTTGTTGTTTGGACTTTCGTCAAATTTCTAACGAAGACATTCGTTTCAATTCATCATGAGCTCTACCAATTCTATCTACAAGGGGTACATTTTGTTCAGATCTGCATGTGGTATGTGAACTGAATTGAGTCCTAGCAACACTCCCCCGAAGCCATCTCATCAGCATTCCTCGACTGAATCGAACAGCGAACTTGCAAGGCGACGATCCACCCAATACACAGGCGAGCAAATCTACAACGATGGAAGCATGCACCGCATCTCGTACCAAAGCACCGACGCCAATGTCACCAAAGCTCACCACAACACGAGGATGGAAGAGCAACTGGCAATCTTCAACGACAAGTACAGTGGTCGGTCCTGGCCTTTTCCAATTGCAAACAGGGGAGCAAAGCAATCGCCACCGGCAGCCAATCGCGATGACCAAGAAGATGCATTCAAAGACAAGTCTCGAATGCGGAGGATACGACTCTGTGGTGACTGGGCAGTCTTTGAAGGGGACAGGGTTCGTCAGGGCTCTTTCGGTGGGGGGTGAGGAGAAGTGGTTACACGAGTATTTAGGAAGCCCAAAAAAGGGGCTGCAGGTGCCATCTCTAGGCACGGAATGTTATTGTTTCTCATCGAATCACATCATTGACATGGGGATTTGATCCCTTTTTGAAAAATGCTGTGTCCAATGAGAGCTGTTCTCGTAAACTGGTGTGATGAGGTAGCGGTGCCTCAGCAAGGGTTAGTTGACATTGGGGAGAGGTGGGGGAAACTCGGAGATGGAATTGATAAGGCGGGGTTGAATTTGTGTCTCCTCGTTGGCCACCATAGGGGACTTTGGTCACTCATCCTGTGCCCTTCCTGGTTAAATTGTGTGTATGGTAGAGCTGCGACGCCGTTTTACCTGGCCCTCAGTGGCACCTTTGGCAACGGGAGCCGCCCGGGAACGAACGTCACAGTCCATTCCAGCATCTTTCCTGCCGCCATGGTTCGGCCCCGACAGTAGCTCATCACCTCCAAGATTTGGTAGCAATAGGCACACCATGTAGTGTTCCACGTGTTTTCACCGCCGAAGCCAATCGATACATGGCCATGCGGCGCCCATGCCATGTTCGGTCAAAATAAGAATGGGGAAAATGTGCGCTGTTTCGCATAGGAATAGCGTGTGACTGATCCACTGCAGTGGGGAGGATTACAACGCTGAGGGTACGAGAACCGTCTCCAGCAATGCACCAACAGGGGATACTACAGTAGCTTGGTCCTTACTCAATTAAAATTATCGTCTTTCAACGCCAACATCTTCAGGTCGACAGCACCGACGACAACAACACCCACCATGACCAGCTCCCAAAAGTTGGAAGAGCGGCCGTTGCCGGCTTGGTACTACCGAGTCAATGCACTGTACACTGGCCCCGACACTGATTTCATCTCTGAGGACTTCGACGAAGATATTTCTGACCTGGAGAGCTTCAAGCATGGGTCCACCAACGAAGCAGCGGTGACGGCTGAGCGCGACTGCGACTGCAAGGATGACGACTGCGAGCATCGAGCAGAGGACGACGAAGATGTATTGGGCTCAGATGACAGCTTATCAGAAAGGTCGTATAACGGCTCCGACGCAGATCGGTACTACGAGCTAAAAGAGCTACGCGAGGATCGGAAAGAACATCTTCGAAAGCTTGCGAAAGAAAAAGAGGACGAGAAGGACTACGAGAGGCGCAAAGTGGAAGAGGTTCGCACAGCATACGAAGCTCTGAAAAAGGCTGAGAAGGAAAGTGAGACCCTGCACATGGGGTCGCTTCATCACAAGACATTCCGACTTTACTGCCCAGAACACGTCGAACGGTTCTGGACGGAATTCTCGTCGTTCAAGTACATCGAATTTTACCATCCAGACAGCCATGATGATTTGACGCACAGAAAAAAACCTAGGACCGATACGCGTACTGTCGAGGGTCAAATCTGTCTGGATTCGAGAACGGACTACCAGTTTCACCCTTTCCATTCACCCACACGCCCAAACCGAAAGAAGCACGCACTACAGTTGTATCAGGACGACCGTCAACTTGTGGTCCAGTTCATCAGCGACGAATATCTCATAGTCCGAGTTAGTCGTGATCTAGTCTTTGAGCGCAACTCAAGGCCTGTGCCTGAATCAGCTCCGAAGACTTTTAAGTTCATGGGTATTCTTCGGACTTTAGAGAAGGCGAAAGCAGAGGCACGTGAGCGAAGAGAGGGCCGTCGCCGGGTGTGACTTATTTCGAAATGAGTCACTTATAGAGCTATTGGATTCGGTATTAGATACTGTTGAACTTGTTGCTCATAGGTTTCTGGGTTGAGACACCTCCGCCAATGGTGTGATATCTCTTACCAGCGCCCGGGTATAGAGAGTGGGATTCTTGCAGCCGACAAAATTGCACAGATGATGCTCTAGATTAAGAAAATTGACAAACAGAGCTCGAAATACATATTGGTTCGGGGACGGCTCGGTGAAACACATCTACATTCATACAAGCAAAACTAGCTTGGTTGATGGACTGGCTATTGATAAATCTAGTAGCAAAGGTGAAAGATGAGAAAAACAGGTAGGTATTGGAATCAGCCAAAGTTGAGCAAGACACATCAAGCTTCCAAGATGCCGGGTCATAGGGAGAACATCCAGTGCAGGAGTCACGTTAGCGGCTTCTCGCCATCCATGCCAACCGTCCAGTGTTCTGGGCGAGGTGCACGACCATGCCAAGCGTGACGACTGCGAGCGTTCCGGTCGTCCAAATGAACCAAAGAAGACTCAGCAGAAGTCCGAGGAAGCTCATCATTATAAGGTGTCGTATGAGGTCTTTCTGGGGCAGGGAGCTTTTCGATGCGTGGGCCAGCGAGGGATTGCTTCAGAACCTCTTTGAAAAATATGTCATCCCCGAGCCAGGGCAAAACATAATGAATAAGAAGACTTGAAAATGGCGGCTGCTGGCAAAGAAAGGAGCCATCGCGACGACCCTTCTTCATCATGCTCGAGGCTCGTTCGTATCGAATCGCGCATACTTCACCGAGCGCCTTCTCGATAAACTCGAGTCGCAGGTCTGGAGAGGATGGAATTTCGGTGCGCGTGATGGCGTTGACAAGGTTCGCTGCCGCTTCAATCGCGCCATTTCCTCCTTGGGCAGCAATCGGATGGACCTGGAAAACGTTGTCAGCACGTGTTTCCACGACAAAGTACATGTGCTCATTGTGGGTGGGTCGCAATACTTTGGTTGCCGCATCTCCGATGATCAAAATTCGCTGGAAGTGCCACCTCCTGAAGACGTGCTCTTCTAATGGGACCAATGTAGACTTGATGCGGTTGTCGTAGAGGTCCCCGAACGTCATGTCTTCCGTGATGTGGTCGTCTCGATATTGAGTCGCGAGGAGCAGTTCGTCGTCCTTAGAAAACTTCGGGATGTCTTTTCCATGCTTGGTCCCATCTAATTCATGAAACAGGAACCAATAAACTCGACCGCCCGGTGCAGATATGACCAGGTACAGATGCCCTTGGAAGAAGGAAGACTGTTGAGTGGCCCCAGGTGGGAAGTTTGCTGGTTGTTTGGAGATTCCAAAGATGCACTTCATGCTCGATTGTACGACTGTGAGGACTTGTTAGTATGTCTCTCTTCGCAAGACCTGGATTAGTGGCAATGTTGTGAAAGTCTTTCTGCACTTACTCGATCTCTCTTCGGGCGGAAAAGCGGTTGGATCAGAGACACTCGCTATCCGCCACATCTCTTGCCGTACCTTGCTGTGAACTCCGTCGCCGCCGACCAAGATATCGCCAGCATATGTCGATCCATCTTCCGTTTTCACCACAACTCCAGTAGAGCTGGTTTCCACATGGACGACGCGCTTGTTGGTGAGGACTTTGTCCTTTTGCTTCAAGTTGTCATACAAAATCTGCAGCAGCATCTGTCTGTCCACCCACAAGGATGCGTATCCGGCACTTTGTCTGTCAGTATCATGAGTATCGACGCCTGGAAGGAATTGACCAACTGTTTCTCCATTCTTTCAGAGATGGTTGGGCCGGGGTTTGAGGAAATAGGTTTCCCCTTAGCGTCGCGGAAGACCACCCTGTGGTAGTAGTTCCCAGCAGCCTCGCGGAGTCGCTCATAGCAGCCCAATTGGTCTAGAATGCGCAGGCCGTTGGGAAGCAAGCCGATACTGGCTCCGACTTGGGGTGCAATTTGAGAGTACGCCTCGAGAATTGTGTAATCGATGTCGAACTTCTCAAGCATGTTGGCAAGAGACAAGCCAGCGATACTGCCGCCTACAATGATGATCTTGATTCCCATGGCGTTTGGGTCGGACGAGAAAGCATAAAATAACTAGGTAACGATGATGAAAAGTCTAAAGAACCGGCAAAAATTGCAGATATAGATTTCTTGTGCCCCTTTCACTGGTCTTGGACAGTGTTGCCCGTATGCTATGTCGCACGCAGATGGCAGTCCTCGGATCTTGGCAAATTCCGCTCCGCCGGCATCGCGGTATCACGGCATCAGGACCTTGCATCCCACGATATCCACCGGCCGCAGTGCTTGGCATGTAATAGCTCGTATCGCCAGTTCTCCAATTGTCGGGGCGCATCACCGTCTTCTATTGAAATCAGGTGTCCCCACATTGGAATTCTGGGATGTCGTGACAACAAGGAGAAAGGGAGGAGCCGAATCTCCGATCTCCGGAACGAAGCGGGAGCGACCGATGCATCAGTGCCCCTCCCTGGCCATTCAACTCTACACCGGTGCATGGCATTCATACCGTTTACTCACTGTGTTTCCCCAGGCTTCTGGAATTTCCAATTACTTTACTTTAGTGGTTCGCCCAGCCTCCAAGACTGTTTCGAAGGGACCTGAGTCCTCTCAAGTCCGTCTGAAAGTCGGTGTAGAGCTTCTTGAGCCAATGGTCAGTTTCGTGCGACATAACGATCTCCCTCCTTGACCGCATACCGCCGGCTTCTCTCATCACGACACTTCTTCAAATGTCGATTCTCATTAGTGTCTAGCATGACAGAGCCTGTCTCGTGGTAATGCTCCGAAATCATATTCCGTTCGTCTCATCGTCATTGATGTGGTCTTTTTCAAATAGACTTTAATTTGCGTAATGACGAAGTCAAAATCACTTCCGAGTTTAATTAGACGGTCATTTGCGACGATCTGATATGAGGGAACACACGTGATTGTGAATATCGGAGCTGACGAGACCACAACGTTCTCCGTCTACTTGCGCCGCCGTGGAGCCGCAGTTGCGGACTAGTGTCTCTCCGCTGCTTCGGCGACTCGCTACTTGAGTGACCTCTTGTTGTCAGTCTATTTACGGCTGTACGTAAATCGAAGCAAATCAGCCACGCTGGACGAAGTCTCCGACCGGTTCCTAGGGAACCTGCAGTTTGCCTCGGGCAACTTCTCTCAATGGAGCCCGCTACTACTGGTAGATTCATGATTCAATGCATAGGAAACGCGGGGTAGGTGGAGATGTTCGTCGCAATGTGTAATCCCCGTGGGGAACCCTAGCAGCATCAGATACCAAACTCGAGAAATTCTCAGCAGCGTCGATGCTGCACTAGAAACAACGACCCCGGCGTTCAACATGCCCGAATGTCTCAGTACTGAAATTGATAGTGTCATACTCGAAAAGAAGGCTCGGTTGCATTCTCCCACATACTTAGAGTTCCATTGTCTAGGAATACCTGGCCATCGACCAGGACAGAGGCGCCTGACACCCCGTTTCACTTATAAACAATCAACACAAAGCTCCTGCCTCCTGTCCCAACCAACAAACATGCCTTCTTCCAAGAATGCTGAGCTCATGGCCTTCTCCCCTGCGATAATGACCAAGTGGAAGGCGGCAGCCGCCAAAGCATCGAGAGACTTCCGCTCTGATGTCGTCACGGTTCCAACGCCAGACATGGTGCAGGTATGGCAGATCTTTCGTATCCCTGGCGCCTACGTAGAACTTTATGGAATCTTTCGACTGACCTAGGATACATCAAAGGCTATCTATCCTGGAGGCAACGGTGAGCGATGATATCGACGATGTTCACGGTGACCCATCCGTCAAGGCTCTCGAGGCTAGGCTGATGGAGTTGACTGGCAAGGAAGCCGCTCTCTGGGCAGTTTGGGGCACTCAAGGCAACCAGATCTGCCTCCGAACCCATCTTAGCCAGCCGCCTCATACCGTACTTCTGGACTACCGTGGTCACGTCCATTGATGGGAGTCTTGCGCCCTGCCAGTCATGTCTCAGGCGTCTGCCACCACGGTTCATCCCAAGAATGGAGTCCACATGACTCTCGACGATGTCAAAGCAAACATGATTGCGGATGGAAACAGTGAGCTTCATTCGGATACTCAAAATCAAGGTTAGGATGTCTAAAATTTGACGTCCTCAGTCCATTTCCCTCCAACGCGTGTGGTGTCGCTGGAAAATACACTCAGTGGTACGACTCTCCCCCTCAAAGACGCCCAGGCCATCTCGGAATACGTGCGATCCTTTCCCGTACCAGAAGGACAGAAGCCAGTGGCAATGCATCTCGACGCCGCTCGCTTGTTTGACGGCGTCATCGGCGAAGGTGTTGATCTCAAGGCATACGCAGCTTGCTTCGACAGCTTGTCCATCTGCCTGGCACAGGGCATCGGTGCACCCATGGGAAGCGTTATCCTCGGAAGCAAGCAATTCATTGAGCGTGCCAAATGGTTCCTATCGAGATTCCGGCTGCCGCGTTTGTGGACTACTGCGCCAAGCATTTGATAACGGTCTTTCCGAACGGAAGGATTGTATTCCATCACCAAACTACTTCGGAAGGAGCTGAGAAGCTGGTGGTTGCTTTGGGGGAACTCATGAATGATAAGAGTATTGGTGTCATTTTTAGTAACGTTGAATTCACAGTGGATATTCCTGAGCCATGAGTTTGGATGGATCATAAGGTCGCTCCAAATAATTGCAAAGGGTGGCATGAAATGAACCTTACTGCTACCGGCGCTAAGGTAATTGGAATAACACCTCAACATGTTGGAGGTGACAATCACAACGTACTTAAATATATCTACCTTAGGAGATAAGATACCTATTCGGCAGTTGCGGTTGTCGCAAACAATTGTCCAATCAGCGAGGAAGGTACATTATCAGCACAGGCGGATGGATGTGTTGTTTTCGCCACCCAGGTTTGCCCACAACTTGAGCTGACAGGTTGCAGGCACAGCGGAAGGATGTGTGGATGCCTATGTAGGCTGTGCTGGTCTTTACCTCCAGGGGGTTCCAACGAAACGATGGCTGTCCTTTCAGCGCCCATTGGCTCTGATACGTGCGCGACCGGTGCTAGCACCCATGCGTGGATGAGACCTAATGTCGTCGAATTAGGCCAAGTGCGCGCGTCGTCGGCCATGAGAAAAAAAAAAAAAAAAAAAAACGGGACGGTGTTATTGGGTGAATCGTCCTCCATGGAAATGCGACACGCCCCTCGCAGCCAAGGCGTTGTTGCATGAGGCGGGCTGCATGCGTCCGCGCGCGAGTGCGCGGTTCGCTTTGCCTTAAGGGAACTTTCTTTGTCTGTAATTACATCGCCCTATAAATGTCAATGTCATTTAACCTCCTTGCGCATGGGACGTGGTGATGCTTTCATCACAACCCGAACTTCCGCACCAAGTGTAAGCCATGCCCAACCTTCCTCCCTCACGGCCTCACGGCCTTTCCTGCTCCCTTTCATATTGTGTAGGTTTTCAATTCCACGTACAGACAAGGCCGTCTACTGATACTTTCTAGAACGCCATGCGAGTAAATCCGCAACATCGATGTCGACCACAACGTAGAGGACAAGTCGCAGTGTTCATCGATAACTGATCGATGTCCCAAAGATCGTTCCGCTTGCAAAACCACCTCGCACCTTCATTCAACCATGCAAACCTCAAGATCTCTTCGAACCGTCGACAGTCGGGCGGCTTCAGGCTGCTCTTTTCGAATCACTTCAACTTGATTGGCCAGAAACGAAGGGTCTCTGGGTGGTCCGAATCTCCTCCATTTGAGTGGTCAGAAATACTGACATTTGAGTGGTTAGAAACCATTTTCTCACAGCAGCACTTCCTCCCCACCGACTCCGCGTGTCTTGGTCAACATGCGACCGGAAAATGACAGCTATCGGCGAGGCAACCAGGCGTTGTGCCTACACGCAATGTACCCCTCCGTTGCGTTACACTGCATGCAGGCAACTGCACGCCTTGTTCTGCCTACTGTCATGATAAGGCCCGACATGATGCGGATTTCTTACACTTTCACCTTTTATCGACGGGCGGTGTGACGACAATCGCTTGCACCGAGCGTCATTCTCCCACTGACCAGTGCGTGCTGATCATGCCGGCATCTCCATCTAGCCTTGGCCGTTATGGTCCGCGGCTTTTGGGCGGCCCATCAGACTGGTGACGATGAACGAAGCCACACTGAGTTTCCTGTTTTCACGCCGGGGTGAGCAATGCTGGAACTAAAGTTAGGCTCAGCAAAGCTCCACCCGAATCGCCATGTTGACGCTGCTCTTGTGCGGGCAGCTCACGATGGACTCACTTGAGTATGAAGAGCTCTGGTTACAGAGAGACAACAAGACTACGTCTGATCGCTGGAAAAGTCAATCCGACTCAGACCGTCACTCTAGAGCCCGTTGTCCAGCCTGGTTCCGGAAGTCCGGGCCTCTTCGGGTTGCTGACCGGGCCGGACCCGGCGGACCGGCATCGGGCCCACAGTCCGATCCTCGCATTTCATTCAGTAGCCCGATCGTTTTGCATTCACATGTTGCTGCTGTGATCATATTCCGATTAAGTACGTTATCTCATCGCCATATACACAACTTCTGGTCACCCTTCTGCAACAAGCTTCTGCAATAGGCTACTGAGTACTGCCTTCCATGCATCATATTATAGAATATGTCTATTGCTTTTCGATACAACGTATCAAAACGATATCTACAATACTTCTGTTGATTACTACTACTGACCCAAAGGTGGCGTGCTTACCTCTTCGCATCTCGATGATCTTGTTGCATCTACACCCACACTGACTAGGCGCACATCCGGCCGCCGTAGCAAGATTCCCGCACCGCCAGGCGGCAAGGCAGCGGCACTACCGGCGATTGCCTATCGCAGCCTTCAGCTACAACAGTTCAAATGAACAAAGTTGGAAATTTCGCGGTAATGAGCGAGCGGTCTCGATTGAGAAGAGATGGGCCCCGATATGCATCAGGGGGGTATGGACATTTGCGAGAGAAGGGCTCGGCATTTGGCAAACTAGTCCGCAGTTTTAAGAATATTGCAACAGCTCGTGGATAAAACATCTGGGAGAGGGTCTTAGGTTCATCTCATATGATTAGACAATACCATCTCACAATTCCTTCGGATTCGAATGAAGAAACTACCATTGTGTTTCGAAAACGCCGGATTGGTTTTACCATTTTAGCTCAAGTTCAATACTCTCTACCGATATCACAAGCCATAGCGCAAGTCCCAGTGGGCATCATGGGCTCTGCTGAATCAGTTCGCTCCGGGTACATAAACCATCTGCCAGAGACAATTACTTTACACTGACTTACCGATCATAATTACAGTCACAGTTCGTCAATATTCACGTCCAAGCACACGTCAACTGACTCCCAGAGCACTCTGAGAGAGCAGCGACTAGTAACATACGCAAATCAACCAACGTCTCAAAATAGCAACATGTATCACATCTCTTACCAGACCACCGATAGCCGTGTCACTACGGCTCAACACCAGGCGAGAGTCAGTGCCGAGATGTCAAGAATCATGGGGCAGATGAACGGACAACGCCCCTGAACTTTTCCGGGCGTGTGGGAAGCTATCGGCAAATTATCGACTTCATACCGAACGAAAGCCTGTTAAATAAGGCCGGAGACTGGTTTTTTCTACACATGGCTGGAGCCATTGGCTTCACAAACATCTGTAAAACCTTTTAGGCGTCTGCCTCCATCGCAAATAGGTTACGAGACGGCAACAATCGGACTATACATTTGATCATACGGATGCTGTGTCGGCTCGGGCGCTCCCTATCATGGAAACGATCGAGTATCCACATCTCGTGCCGACAAGTGCAATACCATCTAGCAAATGTTCTTGCTGCACGTTGCCCAATCCTTCTCCGTCAGATCCTCCAATGCAGTCACCACTGCGAGGACCCTTCACCTAGGGAATACGCAAAAGATTCCTGATGATTCAATTGACCCGTCACTAGCTTCCCCAGCCATATTAATTTGCAAAGTTGTAAATGAGTCTTATCGGTCTCTCAAGGCGCTCAATAACCCTTCCCTTTGAACTTTGTGTCGAACGCCTTAACCGCAGCATCTGCTCTCAACATGTTCTGATTCTTGACGGACAGAACGTCGTCGTGCTGGTAGGAGACTCGATGCATACTGCCGTCGGAAGAGGGTGTCTGGCTTTCGAACATAAACTGCCTGCGCTTTGCCAGAGCCGTCTCCAACTCTGCTGTAGAATATTTGTGGTTTGTCTTCGCCGTATTGCTGATGCAAAATGTAAGTCAATGTGCGTTTGTTCCAGGGGGTTTGATGAGCCAAATACTACCCGGAATACGTTGAATGTGCCGATTTAGCACTCATATTGCCTTAATAAAGCACTTCTGTACGTGCACACCTGCTTCCAAAGTGGATGAGGTGTCGGCATGTAAAGTGGTGATAGTCGGAAGTTTAATCGTGCGAAAATTCGGAAAGGCTTCAAACACCCCACCATTCTTATGAAGCCTTCCTCACTAGTATTCGCCTCTCCGGTCCGCATTCCACCAACAAGCACAATAGCAGCGGCTTCAGACATCCCGACATTGACACTGCAAAGTAACTTCCTTGAGTGCAGAGCCCTTGTCTAAAAGTACCGTGCTGCAAGAAATGATCCGACATATCGAGATGTCTCTCTTGGTCCACTGGCACCGACAGGTCTAGACTCCCAACCCCATCTGCTTCCTCGTCCGGTCAAGGCATTTCCTCTCTTGGACATTGTGTGCTATCAATTGTAAGACAATGGTAGTCTCGCCGACTCTCCGAGCTGCCGATTGTAGTAACTGGGACATGTTTGTCCAAGATGCTCATCCGATGCCCATATTGCTCACCTGTGCCAAGGGAATCCAAAGATAGCAAGTATGACTTCATGGCATGATAGCGCGCGGCGAATCTCATCCCGTCCAAGTCCACCTAGCGGCTGTGTATTGATTCCAGTGGCATAGGTATGCAACCCCTGCCTGTTGTGTTGACAATGGACCCGCCTCGGTGGAACATCGTGAAGAGCGGGGCTTGCCGTCCTCGGCGTCGCTGCGGTCAGAGATGCTGACCACTTCGCCGGAGTCGAGTCTGGCCTGTAGCCGCATATTTCTGATTTTTTCAGCGCCTCAATCCCACATCTCCATCGATAGGCACCATCAGTTACTTGATGAAGGGTTGCGGAACAGAGCCATCCGAGACTTCGACGGACGCCCAATAGGATTGTGAGATGAAGCCGCGGGTGGAGATGGACTCCGGACCGTCCCGATGGGGCTCGCAGTTGGTTCCTCCGAAACCAAAACGACATCCATGGATGTGGGCCCGATGGGACTTGCCCCTCGGGATTTTGGCTCCAACACTGAAGTGACACGCTGTGGTGTTGATCATTTGGGATTCATGAGTCGGACTGCGAATCCAAAGGAGACACAATCCCGTCGCGACAACGCCGTTCAAGGAAAATTTCGCGGTCTTTGTGACAAGCTCCGCCTGATTACTTTAATCAAACCATGGGACTCATCGTGTGAAAGTGATAGCGGTGTCGTTCTAGCCTAAGGAATCGGCTTTGTGATGCAGTATCTGGCTGCCTTGGGCGCCTCGATGCGGACTACGGACTTTTATGGCAACAGTCAGCTGTCTCCAATCGCAAATGAGGCCAATTGGCAGTATTGTAGTAGAAGACTCAACTCATGACAGCAGGAGATCAATAGCAATGCGTTCTCGAGATAGCAGCAGACTCAACAGATGGTGGTGGTGACTCGGTTGCCTGTGTATGGAGAGCTCCCGTTTCCATTGCGTACGAGATCGCATGACAGAGCAAGACGCCTGCCTGCATGTCGAAAGCATTATCTCAAAATGGTATTGGCAGAAGACTCTGCCGGAAATACAGTCGAAATGTAGGACCCACGATTGCGCAAGCAAGCGTTTCTGGATGGATCATGGAGAGAGGAGATGAGGAGTGCGAGGGAGAGAAGAATGGGATAATGTTGAACAGTTCGCACTTGAGAGGGGGACTCATTGTTCTTTAAAATATCCAGCCCATCCAATAACTGAATCTCATGGAAAGTAGGTGACAAGCGGACTAGCTGCAATGATTGTGAGGGGGTTGCAGCATGATTTAGCCTATTTGAAAGTCGTGCTTACCGCAACGTGATTGGTAAATCTTTTAACGATAGATCAGTGAATACTATTACGAGCAGAAGCATCTGGCTAAGGTGATTCAGGGACTGGTGGTTAAATTTTGCTTTCGCCCACGCCTCCGCATCCAATCGTGACTCCGAGAAGAACGTCCATCATATGCACTCGTTCATCATCCTGCAGAGTCCTGACTATAAAGACACAACCCATGAAAGCGCAAGCATACGTGGTGAATCGACAATTTTAAGGGGTGTGCAGAGATTAGAAATGCTGTTGGCTTTCACGACTACACAGAATCATGTTCAACTGTTTTTCTATGGATATAGGTAGCACGAGGACGATGGGGACTACGGGAATGACACCTGGCGGGGTCAAGGAGGCCAATGATCACATGGTTTAAGCCTGCAAGACGTTGTATGATCGCTTTGCGCTAATCATGGCGGAAACCCCTTCGACCGTCACGTTCATGGACCGGGAACTGCTCAGGCAGCTATGCATCGTGTAGCGAACCCCATGAATGAGATCATAGATACGGCAATTTGTATCAAATCAGCCGTGCAGATGACCGCTTCTTTGCGAGAGATTCTGAACTAAAGGATATAAGGTGCCCACAATAGAGGCCTACAGACTGGTGTCTCGGCCTTGGCTCAACTCATAGCCTTCTCAGGCGTTACGATCGCCATTCAAATGTTAGCATGAGTATATACACTCTGAAAGGTTCCCAACAGGCATATGTTGATCTAAAATAACTCTTCAAGCGACCTCTCTTAACGTCTTCTAGCCGACTTGGCGGTCTGACCCCTGACATTCGGGTTGGGGTGAGTAAGAGAAGAAGGTATGGACTCGGCGTTCTAGTTGTAGTAGAAGCAGGAAGGCGGGAGATTTAGACTAGGGCGTTATGGCAGTAGAAAGAGAGCCAAGCCATGGTAAGTCAAAGAAACGAAGTACGTTTTTCAAAGATGGCATGAGTAATTTGCAGAACAGTAGTAAGCTACAGACGAGCCGTGCCGGCCCCGCACCGACGCTACACAGAAAACTCCAGCAAAGGATCAAGGATTGGAACATCACTGTGAGATTGATGGAGTGGCGTGCGGGAACAAACTATAGCGGGCTATGTTAGAGTAATCTGCCCCAGAGATGGACATCAGGCCGGAAGGTCTCAAAGAATGGCCGCTGTGTGACTCGTGAGCGTGATAGGATGCGATTGCGGTCAATACAGCATTCTCCCACAAACACCGAGCCCTCCCCCCAGATGTTCAGCAATCCAATCTGTGACACGCCTTTGGAGCAGACGAGAACGCCTAAACACCAACGCAGACGGCATAATCAGGCCACAAGTTCTGGCAATCAGACCCAAGCGCCGGGTTCCACTCGACAAAAGTCGCGTAGTCGGGAATCCCGTACTCCTGCTGAATGCCCCAGCACCCCTCCCCGGACTGGACGAGGTGGTACTTCTTGCAGCTGGGCGTGATCCCCTCCTGCGTGGGGCCGGGCGGCTCGACCGGCTCCGACCCGCCTGGAGGAGACGCGGGACCCTGGACACAGTAGGCGTACGTGGGCCACAAGCCCGAGCAGTCCCCGTTGAGGGCGGGGTTCCACTCGTAAAAGTCGGCGAGGTCAATGCCGTTGGCGTCGGCGATAGCCCAGCACCCGTCCCCGGACGCGGCGACGTAGTACTTGCGGCACCCCTCGACGATCCCGGGCTGCGTGGGGCCGGGGGGCTCGACGGGCTCGGTGGGCGGCGTGCCCGAGCCGGCATTGTCTTTGACGCAGACGCCGCGCTCCGCGTCTTCGGCGAGGTCGGCGTAGAGGCCCGCGTCGCAGTCGGATTCCTCGCCGATCCACGTGTTCCACCTGACCAGGTCGCCCACGGTGATGTTCCTGTCCTCGGCAATGTCCGCGCACAGGAACTTGCCGGCGTTGAAGCCGCTGATCTTGGTGAAGCAGGCGCAGCCCTCGACGGTGCCGGGCTCCGGGGTCTCGACGTCGAGGCAACTGCCGTCCGAAGTGTCAGGGGCTGCCGTGTTTATTGTGTTAGCATACGGTTCACAAAGGGGGGAATTGCGTGCTCTCAGGAATAATCTTACCAGTCGCGTTGCCGTACGCTCCGCAGTATCGGAGGTTGGGCTGCAAAACACAAGGATCCACGTTCCCCAGGCTCGGGTTCCACTCGATGAAATCCTCCATCGTGATCCGCTGTGCCGCAACAACATAGTCGCAGGCGTTGATGTTCTTGGTCAGCTGGGGCACGTCGGGCTGCTGGCTCTGGTCCTTCTGTAAGGGGACCTCGACGTGCTCGACGAATTCGCGACACCCGCCAGCCTCGTCGCGAGAGCCGGAGGCGAGAGGGAGCTCGGCGACAGGCGTCTCGCTGGGCACTACGGTCTCGATGGCCGGCTGCGTGGTAGTGACGTAGACGGGCGGCGTGAGGGTGTAGGGCGGGGAGGTGGAATAGGGGTAGGAGGGGTAGGTGTTGATGTCGCCGACGGGCTGGACGCAGTAGGATGTGTTGAGCCACAGGTTCCCGCAGCCGGGGTCGTCGACCGACGGGTTAAGAAAGAAGAAGTCGCGGAGCTCGACCGAGTTCTTGATTGAGATCATCTGGCAGTAGTCGCCCGTACGGATCTCGTACCACCCCGCGCACCGTTCGTTGGACTCGGCCTTGGCGTTGGAGGGTCTCGGGACCGCCGTGGCAGGCGGCTGCGTCGTGGTCGGCGGGCCAGAGGGGACGGCAGTGACGTCGGCCAGGGCCCTCCCCGGGGGACTGACGCAGATCAGATGCCCGACCATGTCATCGAGGTTGGTGCAGAGGGGGCTGATGTTTGGGTTCCAGGTCAGGAGGTGCTGGGCCTGGAGACCGGGAACGGCCTCGAGGATGTCCTCGCAGCTGTCGTCCCACTTGACGCGGTACTGAGCGCACGCCTCGGGGAGACAGAGCTGGGTGCCCGGGACGAGGTTCCTGCAGCCGGGACCGGTCACGCCGGCCCTGATGACTGCGTTGGTTGACACCTTGCGCGCCGTGGCGATGGAGTCGCACGTGTCGCCCGGCTGGACAGTGTAGGGCGAGCCGCACGCCGGGCCGTCCGTGGACGTCGGCGCGGGCTTGGTGGTGACGGCGTACGCGGCAGGCGTGGTAAAGTCATAGCCAGCGGCGCCGCAGCTGGCCGTGCGGGACTTGAAGTCGGCTGCGAACTCTGCATCGAAGCCAAAGGGCGAGCCGAGGAGGACCTTGGCGGTGCCGAGAGAGCAGCCGGAGCAAGGACCGGCGGTGGTGCCGTTGGCCAGGTTATCGAGGTACACTTCGTCGCAGTACACGCCCGTGTTGCTATCCTGGGCGCAGGATAAGTCATATGCGTGGATCATGCGGTCGACCATGTAGGTCGCGGGATACACGACCCGGTCAAACTCGACGACGTCGGTCTCGGCACCACAGCCCGAGGCGATGGTCCGGCGGGCGGCAGCCAGGGACGACTGGCAGCCCGATGTGCAGAGGGCCTCCAACATCTGGGACTCGAGGCGGGGGACGGCGGCGGCATGGGTGGCCAGGAAGCCGGGACAGGTCTGAACCGTCGTGTTGAGAGCTTGGTAGCAGCTCTCGCTGAGCCCAGGGTAGTGGGCGTAGCCCAGCTTCACGTCGGTGAACTGTTGGGCGTCGACGAAGCCCATGAGAGCAAGCAAGTGAATCGCAAGGGGCAGAGCCCACGAGCAAAGGGACAGGTCCATATTGGAGAAAGGGGAAAACGAGCGACGGAGACAGCAAAGAGTCAAAAGAGCGTAGAGATGGGCTGTATAACGAGCATGAGACCCCGAAGGTGCGAGGGTTCTCAACGAGAAATTTCTGGGATCGGGCGACGCCGCCATAAAGAGGGAAGTGAGATGGTCCAGGAAACAAACCATGATGCCTACTGCCATCACAAGCCCATTCCAGTCCAGCTCGGAACATCAATGTCCGTTCACATCCCTTCGTCACCTGCCGCCAACCTTTCCCTCATCTCATACATAGTAAGCCCCCCCTATTCTCATTATCACGAGGCCTCGAAAGCGATTAACCTAGACTTAGACGTGATCAAAACTCATATCAATAGCTCATCTTGGCAAGCTTTCATGGGTCGTAACTCGGTGCAACGCTGACAAGCAACGCTGACAAGTCCGGTCATGGTCACATCCGGGATGGACCTCTGTCTTGACTTGCCCCTGCATCCCGCAGCCCTCGGGCTGACCCGATTGACTCTAACTTTAACTCTATCCGTACTTTTAACTAAAATCGCCGCGATTTTCCCGACGAGGCTGATGCCTAAATGCAGCCAAGGCTGACGCTTGATGCAACGCTTGATGCAGCCAAGGCTGGGGGCCAGGAACAGTATCACGGGATTCGCCCGTCAGCAGCTCACATGCGACTGTGCAATTTCACACGGGCCGATACCCCATGATCATCTTCCCTGATAACCTTCATCGAGCTTCCTCTCTCGGAAAGGCACGAGCCCCAAATGAGAGCGCGCGATAATCTCATGAGATATCCGTTTATTGCTCAAATGGCGGGCGAGCGACTGTCAAGTAAGACACCGTCATACCAGGGTAGTACTCGCTTCGAGACCGAGCTGAGAGAATGTCAGATGATCCCCTGAGTGAGCTGAAAAGGGAAGGACCCTGAGATGCTGGCAGTTCGCGGTTCGGGACGAGCAAGCCACGATACCGCCGGCCGACATCGTGGCTCTTTCTTTCGTGATGGTTGAGCTTAAGAGCACCCATCCCCAGGGCGGCCGATGCCCGTTGAAACCAGGCTCGCCCAGAAGGCTCATCTTTTGACACTCTTTTCTGAGGTCGACGTTCGTTCACTCCTCACTTATCGTGGGACAGGATCCATCCTAGCAACCATGGCATCATCCATCAGGGACCGCCGCTCCAATCTCTTTACCCTTTCTTCGCTCATTCCTCTCTTCTTTCTTGCCTTTTATATCGGAAGCAGGCATGAGAGCGCTCCTGTCGAGTTGGCTCACCTGAGTCCCAGGGCAGAGAACTCAACTGCTCAGCCCGTTATCGAGGCTACGACCTCTTCCGCTTTCCCTGCTCCTTCTGGCAACTTGTCCGTCTCGGACGCGGAGGCCCCCTTCGGCCTCGCTGTGCGCCTCGACGACGATCCCTACACCTGCGGCCCGGGCCGCCCCTGCTCCAACGGCGCCTGTTGCGGCGCCTCGGGCAACTGTGGCTATGCCCCGGCCTACTGCGGCGCGGGCTGCCAGTCCAACTGCGACGCCAAGGCCGAGTGCGGCCAGTACGCCGTGAACCCGGGGCAAACCTGCAAGCTCAACGCCTGCTGCAGCGAGCACGGCTTCTGCGGCACCACCTCGGAATTCTGCACCGAAGGGTGCCAGTCTAACTGCATCCTAGAGCCCCAGCCTCCGGGCGGCTCACCCAAAGACGCCGCCATGGAGCGCGTCATAGGCTACTACGAGTCCTGGAGCTACAAGTCAAAGTGTAACCAGAAGTCGCCCTCGGATCTGCCCCTTAAGGAGCTTACCCACCTCAACTACGCCTTCACCTTCATCGAGCCTGGGACCTACGAGATGGTCACCATGGACATGAAGCACGAGGACGACCTGTGGCAGGTCACCGTAGACAGTAAAAAGTACAACCCTAACCTCAAGGTGTACGTCGCTGTCGGCGGCTGGACCTTCTCCGACAACGGCACCGTCACTCAGCCGCTGTTCGGTGAGATTGCCAGCACCCAGGCGAACCGTCAAAAGTTCGCCGACGGCGTGGTCAGGTTCCTTGATAAGTACGGCTTCGACGGCCTCGACATCGACTGGGAGTACCCCGGCGCTGGCGACCGCGGTGGCAAGGATGAGGACACCCCCAACTTCGTGTTGCTGATGAAGACGCTGCGCAACACTTTTGATCGGTCGTCACGCAAGCTGGGCCTGACCTTCACCATCCCCTCGTCCTTCTGGTACCTGCGCTGGTTTGACATGCCCGGGCTGTTGCAGTACGCCGACTGGACCAACCTGATGAGCTACGACCTCCACGGCACCTGGGACCGGGACAACCCTATCGGGGCCATCGCGCAGGCCCACACTAATCTGACGGAGATCAAGCTCGCCACACAGCTCCTCTGGCGTGTGGGCGTGAAGCCTGAGCAGGTCGTCCTGGGCTATGGCTTCTACGGGCGCGCCTTTGAGCTTGCGGATTCCAGCTGTACCAAGCCCGGATGCCCATTCGCCGGCGGCGCCAAGAAGGGACCTTGCTCCAATGAGGCCGGCATCCTCATGTACTACGAGATCCAGGCCATCCTGAAGAAGTTCCCGGACCTCGAGCCCGTGTTCGACAAGGAGGCGGCGGTCAAGTACATCACCTGGGACAAGAACCAGTGGATATCGTACGACGATGCCGACACGTTCAAGCTCAAGCTCAAGTGGGCCAATGAGATGGGTTTCGGCGGTTCGATGATCTGGGCCGTCGACACGGACGACGACAAGTTCACGGCCATGAGCGGGCTGATGGGCCACCAGGTGGCGCACATGAACACCGATAAAGTCGAGGCTCTGGAGATGACCAGCTCCAATTTGATCGAGACCATCAAGCTGGAGAACGGACAGGGATGCTACGTGTACAAGTCCGACGGCTGTAGAGAGGATGGACACTTTGCCTGCCCCCATGGCGAGAGCCTGGTTGCCGTCGACAGGCAAGGATGCGTAAGTGACGCTGTTGATAGAAGTACCCCTGGCAAGGCAGACGTGCTGACTTTTGTATGTGTTACAGGGCTCCGAAGACAGCAGCAAGGGCATGCCGGTCTGCTGTCCCCGGGACTCGACGAGCTCGTGCACCTGGCGAGGCACGCCCGACGACGGTGGCGTATGGGGCGACTGCAACGGGCAGTGCCACACTGGCGAGACGGCCGTTGTGTCTTCCAAATGGGGGGGCTCTCCCTCGGCTGACACCAAGTGGCCGCGCAAGAACTGCGCGCGGGGGTCCAAGGTGCTCTGCTGCGAAGCCCCCAACTTCAAGAGCATCGTCAAGGACTGCTATTGGACGGGATGGTGAGTCCCCGCCTCTGTGATGGATCCACGACCGAATAGGGCTGATCCGGGTTTGTAGCATCCAAAGCAATGAGTGCTCCTCGACGCACACGAAGGTGGCGACCAAGACGGGAGCATGCCCCTTCAGCGTCGTGCAGAGTTATTGCTGCCCCCGGGACACGGGACTGTACGAGTGCGGGTGGCGCGGCACATCTCCCGACTGCGTTGACGGCAACTGCAAAGCCCTGGACAAGGACAACAAACCCCTGTACGAGGTGCAAATCGACAGCCACGCCAGCGGTGACTCGTACAACGCCTGCAGCTGGGACCGGCAGAAGGCGCTCTGCTGCAAGGTCCGGGTGGAAGTGCCCAAGCCGCTGACGTGCACAGTCGACTCGTGCATGCTAGACTACAACTTTTGCTCGCAGACCAACCGCGACGACTGGGGCAACCACATTGAGCCGCGCGATGAGGAGACCGAAACGGGTGTGGCTTTGGCCGAGGCGGCTAATGCTCAGAAGGGCCCCGGGGTATCGCTCGTGATTCGGCAGGATGACGGCGAGTTCCAGATCCTTAACAAGCGCGATTACAAGTGGCTGGCGTCTTTCGGCATTGTCATTCTCCAAGAGTCGCTCGCGTACCCTCCGCCATCACAGCTCATGCGCCGGCTCCGGGAGGGTTTGGTGAGGGTGCTCCGTCGGTGGGCGACGCAGTCGGATCATTGCGGCGACCCGGGGATCGAGGCGCTCGACATTGACCTGGACGATGACGCTCCTCCTCCCGACCGAGGGCAGGTAGAGCACACGATTCCGCTGGTCATTGTAGGGCGATTCGCTTCAGTGGCGGAGCACGGTCGGATGTGGGCGGCTCGGCCGGCGGGATACGTCCGCGAAGACGGCACAACAGTGGGACAGGCTCATCCGACGGGGAGGCCAACGACGGCGCGGCGGGTAGGCAACCAAAACTTCTGGCAGAACATCTGGGGCGACCCGGCGGGGCTACCGGCGAATCTGCCCCGGGTGACGCCCGACTCTCCCGATATCCGGCGGCCGGTGGGGCGTCTGTACGAGGCGCTCGGGTCGACGACGCACCCGACCGAGTTCACGTTCCTGCAGGACAACATCAACGGAGTCAAGGGCCGCGTGGAGATCTTCAACGCGCCGATGGGGTCGAACCTGTTTGGGAGGTTCCTCCGGGACGCGGTGGACCGCAGCAACGACTCGCCGCTGACGGACATCATGTCGTTCATGGCGCCGCTTCGCGAGCTGGTGGCCCTGTTCGGGTACCTGCGGGACGACGACGTGGTGACGAGCATTGACAACGGGGCGGCGCTGTTCCTGGCGCAGCTGCAGCAGCTCGAGCTCAATCTGCCGGACGCGCGGGGTCTGTCGGCGCAGTGGAACGAGTTCTACCCGTCGTACTTTCGCATGGTGACCGACTTTGCGCGGACGTGGGCGCGGGCGCGCATCCGGCAGGTCAGGCGGGTGTACAATAACCGCAACAACCTGAACGCGCAGCACAGGGCCGAGGTGTTGGCGGATCTGCAGGAGATTGAGAATGACATTCCCAACTGGACGCACCCGGCCGAGTGAGCATGCTGGCTGCGAGAGTGATCCGGAGGAGACTGGCGTGTCGTTTAGAGGGGATGTGATGGTATCAGACGTCCGTCTATTGTTGGTGTCGGGTTGGCAGATAATTAACTGTGTAGAAAGAGATTGAGTGATTGATTGGTTGATGGATGGACGGATTGATGCATTGGAGAGAAGCAATAATCGTCGCGTTGAGAAGGAGGTTTGTTCCTGACTGGTAGTGACGATGATGACTAAGTGGGTAGATGACCTGCACTGCCAGATGCTGCCAGGTGTTCAATGACAGACAGACAACCCTAACCCCAATCGCTCGCCTGCCCTCCTGGCACTCACTCTCTACTTGCCAACTTGCCTCGGTACCTAGGCAGTTTGGTAGATACATTGTATATAGCATCATCTGCAACACTGTAGTTTCTAATGATATTTATCGGGGCTGGGCTCCAGAGAGAGCCGAATGTCACCATACCACACCATGTAAACATGTATTCATGTACCCCTCCCTGCCTCATAATGCATATATGTCGTTTGCTACCCTGTTGCCTGTTCTGCCCTTTCTCCCCTGCCCGTTAGCTGCCCTTGGCGGCCCGCCAATGACACCCTACTGCATTTGATAAACAGACTACATGCAGCCTGTAGCTGCCATGTAAGTGTTCCAGCCCAAAGTCCGCTGAATTAAATACTCTCCATGCATCCTCCAAAGCCAGCATACACTCACTGCCTAGGATTGATGAAGCGCATCCCTCGCATTATTATCAATCAGCACCTCCGAACAAGCAACATCACCATTTTCCGACGACTACCGACCCAAGCCATCGCTTCGTCACCTGCTAAAATTTCCCTTGCATTTCTTCATCATCATCACCACCATCACCATTACCCTCGCGCCATGTCCTCCCCACCACTCTCAGACTCGGGCTCCGACATATTCAAACCGGACGACGATGAATTCCCCGAACCAACACCCGAAACCAACATCCGCGACTGCGGCTATCCGAAATGGGGCTTCGTCATCTACCGGACAACCTACTCCCCCGAGTCAGCCTCGAAATGGGACCAGTTCAAGGCCCTCGTCCTCTCCAACCTCCGCAAGTGCATCGCCGACTCCGCCGCCCCGGAAATCCTCCAAAACATGGACTTCATCTTCGTCGACGACCCCTCCCTGGACAACATCTCCATCGCCGACCTGCAGCGCCGTTTCCGCACTTGGGTCGAGTCCGTGGCCATGCTCCCCTTCAAGCCCAGCCAGAGCGACCCGCAGGAAATGGTCTACGTGCCCCGCGGCGCCAGGTACGAGTTCTTCATCATGGTCGACGAGCTCGCCCTGGCTTCCCCTTGCGTCAAGCTCGTGCGCGGCTTTCCCGAGCCCGAGAACCCGGACGAGGTCGGGCGCGAGCACGCCAAGGTCTGGCACATTGCTGTCGGAACCGAGCTATACGATGAGCTGGGCGACCCGAATGCCCCTTATACCGGCCGCTATTACAGGTCTTTGCCTAGCCGTCTGGTCGCGCAGGGCTATTAGTCACGGCGGACGTGATGCCCAAGTCATCCACGGCTTTCAAAGGAATGCAATGAGTCCAATGAGGTCCCAGGCACAGACGTTCTTGAAACTTACCTTGGAGCGCGATGCCATGTACTCAATGGCACCTGTGGTATAAAGGAGCTTCACCAGCTCGTAGCCGACGCCCGCGTTACCGCCCATGACGATAAAGACACGATCATTCTGTGGCCCGACGTGCTCCTCCGTGAAGGAAGGCTTGGGGAGATAGTGCTGTGTGCGCCAGTTACACAATGCGACAAGTAACATAGTTTCAGTAGCTTAACATCAATATCACTTCAGGCTAAGGTCTCGATTCAAGTAAAGGATCAATTGAGTCGCCATAGCCCGCCAATTGAATGCGTTGTAACTCATACATCGCTATGACAGTACATCATCCTCCCGAATCAAGATAGAACAGACTGTCACTGTCATGGCCACCATGCCACCGCGTCATGTAAGAACGGCCGCCTCGTTGTACGGTCCGTTGATCCGAGTGTTGGCTCCGCTGATGCAACCTTGGGGTCATCCGCCAGCAAGACAAGGGATGCATAAAGTCAGAGGCTATGAACCGCGCCTTGCATGGCATACCCATGTAGACATTCTGGTTTGTATTAGTCAATGGGGCGTTTCTAGCTTATCGCCTTATTTAGAGGAAGTCTCTCGAATTACATCAGAACTTGAGACAGGAAACGATGATGTTCTCTGAAGAGATCGTACTCTTCCACGCACAATTGATAAGCTTCTGAAAGGTCGGCGCTCGGCTTTTGGAAATTTCCAGGCTTTCTTTCCTGTTCTTCGCACCAGCTGGCTGAATTATGTATCATTTGGCGAGGTAGAAGACTGCAGAACAAGAAACGATGGTGTCCGGGGTCTATTTGACTCGAAACAGCTGGTAAGGGCTTCCTTTGTGACTCCAATTCTTCCAGTGCATATGTAACATGTTTCGTCAACCATGTAATACGGGAAATCACCGAGACACATATTTGAAGAAACTTGCCTGATCTAGTTCAAAATCGAAGTTTCTCCAAGGACTTCCACTATGACATATACATAGGAGTCTCGCTTGCAGTCAGCATATTGCAAACCACCACCGGATCGGAGGAGTCTAGGCCCATTTGCTTCAGACGACCCGTACGCATCGTGCACCGCCATGCAGAATGTCTCTGCTCTTGCTCCTACTTCTGGGACTCGTCCACGAGCTCTGTACATCATCAGACGCGTACATGGGTGTACCTCCCGTCAAGGCAGAAACGCCGGTGTTAAACTTTTGTCGGACTCCGCTGTTCTCGTTTCCAGTTGCGAAGACGATGATGATGGAGTGCTGTGGCTTATTGCGACTGGAAGATGCCAGCAAAGTTCAATGTTACCAGTGTGGAGACGGAGCGAAGTCAGTGTTACAAAGAGCCATCCGAATCTGACACAGCTCGGACAGTGTTTTCATTCCGATGCTTGGATTGATCGATTTGGTAAGATCTTGCTTTCTTTGAATCACAGGTGCTAACTTGTCCTCTCTTCAGCCCAGAAAGCCATCAAGTCTCTTCAAGTCGAGAACACCGACCGATCAACACAGCAGCTTGCGGACCAGTTTTGTCTCCGGCTAGTAGGGTTTCTACTGGGGAAACGCATTGATGTGGATTCCCCATCACGACATGATTTGCGAATGGTACTGAAGAGCAACCACGCCCACGGTCCGGCTGTCTATACACGCAGTTCTGCTATCATCGATCGTTCCTGGGAGCCCGATGCAACGTCAGAAGACAGCAAAGATGCTGAATCAGACGCCAGCGAGTTGGACTCCATCGTGTCTCAATTTGACCGTGAATCCGACAGCGACTATGATCCCGGCGATGATTTTGAGGATGCCCTTTCTGATGACTCATCCGGATTATCGGATTACGCGTCTTGTTTGGAGACAATGAGTGATCTGGATTGGGACGAATACAGTGACGAAGGCGGCGATGAAGACGTCGACGAAGATGACAGCCTTGCAACACATCATGCGTCTTGTTGCCAAAGGAAGTACCAGGCGGTGCGCGCCGTGTTCATGATCTGGGATTTCCCCGGCTTCATCCACCTGCCGTACGCTCCCTATACCATTGAGCAAGAAATGGAAGACCCGATGAAATCCTTCACGGCCTACAACTACGATGTGGAACAGTTTACCATTCCTTCGCACAACCCAACCACGAGACTTCTGGGAAAGATTCGCGAGTGCAAGTCGTTATTGAAAGCTGGGAACACGGAAACATTACTGATTCTCTGGTACAACGGTCACGGCAACGTCGAAGGCGACCGAAATGATCTCGTGTTGTGTGGGTAAGTGAACAATGCGACTTCGAGTCCAAGCGTTGTTTCCGTTATTCTAGACTCCTGAAAATGCTGTGATCCATGAACATACCAGCTAATAGCTTTTCTAGTGAGAAGTCCAAAATCCACTGGCAGGACATCGTCGAGGAGATCTACGACTTGCCATGTGATGTCCTCGTCGTACTTGACTGTTGTCATGCTGGTGCATTCGTTCAGAACCAAAAGACTCGCAAGCCGTTTCTTCCGCAAAACCGTGGATTTATCAAAGAGGTCTTGTGCTCTGCAGGGTTTGAGAGGACGGCTAGTTTTGGGGGTCGGTACTCGCTATCGCCGGTGCTGAGCAAGACGTTGAATGAATTTCGCCATCGGGGAGGGTTGAATGTCAGTCATCTTTTCGAGGAGCTCTGCTACCAAATGAAAGGGTACTATCAGAAGCTCTGCCAGCATGAGACATCTAACACTCCCGTCAAGCAGCGACTGATTGAAGGTCGCCCGGGATCAATTCAGCTGCACCCCCTACCTGACCCAACGAGTGCTCCGACGAAGAAACGACTGGCTTCACTAGCCTTTCCTCATTGTGGCAAGCAGCCGCCTATGAGACGTCGGAAGCTTAAAGCATACGAACCCCAAGGAGAATGAGAGCGAGGCCCTGGGCCAAGAGAAGCGGCAAAGCTATATGTGTATTTGAGGTTGAGCGCTTGACGGTTTGCATGTGTGATAGTGTGAGCTTCATTTCATTTTTGTTCTCTATTCTGCTGAACAAAGATTCTTGTAATCAATCGATTCATTGCTAACTGTTTAGTCGGAATACGTGCCTGTCAATATCATTGTCTATGTTTAACAATACTGCTCGCGACGACTTAGCTCTTAGTGATATGCTGAAGATATTCATCATATTGAGCTGATACTTGCGAATAGCTGGGGATTCCAATGTAAATATAGAGCTGGGGACCATCAGCCCAAAGTATTGAATTCAACAAGCCATTCACTTGCTGTAAGAAATCTCGGTCTCGTGCGTAACCTTGATTCCCCTGCCATGGAAGGCAACGGAGAGATTGGCGGCCGACGAATCGGTATCCCTGCCCCTTTCATTCGATAGTTTGGCCCCATCAATACGACTGCTCTCTCTTCCCCCATCCATGCCTTCTGATTGTATGATGGTCTCTCGATGAGTTGTAGCATCCTTGCGAAGAACACGTCCTGACCACAATATTGTCTCATCGTCCACCTTCCCTGAACCTCCCTCAGATATGTCATCCTGGGACTGAAGCTCGTAAGATTCGGATTGCATGTTTCTTCGCTTCTTGTTGTTCTCAATAACTGTGTTGTATGGGAGGGACTTTTTGCCAGTCCTGTCGCTGGAACCGGTGATACGCGAGGAGATGAAGCTGGGAAGATACCGCATGAAGAACGGCTTGAGACCCGGCACAGCCGCGCATACTATACCAGCGTTGGCTTCGAGAAAGGACCAGTTGAACTGCTCGGCAACGTCCCAGCTGTAGTCCGGACTCTTCATTAAAGGAGGAAGAATTATGGTACGCTTGATAGCTGCGGCACAGACACTGATAACATCTAGTCAGCTGCTCAAAGTTCTTGCTACAAGCCTTTGTTATCTGCGTGGATATCCCGACTATCCGTTCGGATGATTACGGGACGAGATGTGCAACATCAAGAGTCTCTGGCATTACACTATCCCGTCCGCGTGTCTGTAACCGAGGTATCCATAGGGAGATAATAGGGCCTCTATGAAGTTGTGATTGGGGGCAAACGACTGTGGGGAGAACTCACAACGTGCCAGTTGCGAACAGCAGAATTACCGACGCTTTCTGCCGCCTCGCCATTTGAAGGGGGATGACAATCTTCAACGGCAGCACAAGGATGACGATATCCATAATAATGTTGGCGATACTGAGAACCATGTAGACTGTCTCCTTATCGACACAGCTTGCAGTCTTCAACGCCACCGCATCCCATGAAGCATAGACAGGGCGGCAACCGAACAGGCTAAGCAACTGATACGCGATCGAGTATGCAGTTACGATTCCAATTAACGTCATGACAACATTACGGAAGCTCTGGTCAGGACATAGTCGCAGGTAGAGAAACAGAAGTGACAGTTTTGCTAGAACAACAGTGAGGGAGTAGGTCATCGTCGTGCAAGTGCCGTACTGCGGTATTCTGTTAGCATAGTGAGCGCTCAGCAACCAGACAAGAGTTGGAAGTCAGCAGAAACGTAGACATCGCAGCTTACAATCAGAAACCTGGGATCATAGTCGGCATATTTGACCTGCCAAAAGTGGGACCCTACACCAAGCTCAATCACTGAAACATCATTGTCAGCAGTGGTCAAGCCCCAACACATCTATCACACTTACTCTTGAGGCCAGTGGCCAAGAATCCAAGGCTCATGATCATCGAAGCAATGATCAAGTATAAAGTTCATGTCAGTGTTGCCAGCACAAAAGAATGGCCGATGCACTCACAATCATCTACTCCCAAGCTCCGTCGCACAATATGGGCTCTGGTGAAAATCCGAAGCACCACAAAGACCAAGGCAACGATGGTGGTAGATGTTCCTGCAGCAATCATGCCGGACCCCACGCTGCCTGCAGCGAAGCGTTCCTCCCCTTCGGGCGGATCTATCATGTAGATGATCTCCGCACCGGAAGCCATTGCACAGATATTTGAATCCAATATTTGAAACTATGCGTAGAAGTGAGAAAGACTTTTAAGAACTAGCTAACTGCAGTAGAAGAACCGAAAGGAAAAGCAGCACGTTTTCGCACACGCCGAGGCTTTGTTGGCTCTAAATGAACCTCATCATATTTTCACTGACGCGAACATCAGTCCAGGTGGCAAGGATCGATTCCTTCTTGCGACATGAAGGGTCTGTTTTGCCGTTCTACCTCAGTCAGCTTAAACGGCTGCCCTACCTCTGCGCTCGCTGACGATTCTCCCGAGGCTACGGCTACTGGTCAGGAACCAAGAAGACTTTGGCCAAATCCTGGCCAGCCTTCTCAATCATACGAGTATGTGGGGAACCAAGTAGTTGTTGGTGATGAGATATGATACAGGGAGCATCGTCGCGGGGAGCGGGGAAGCGCTTCCACGAGATCAATTCCATGCAACGTTTTGGCTACATACGTCCAGCGCGTTGAGGCTTCTTCGATTTCCTGGCTGCTTCACATCTAGATTATCCTGGCCTTCAAATGAGTTTTTTTTTTGAGGCTTACGACCAACTGGCAATACCTGGAACAACAGATACAGCCACCCGTACGCTCCTCCTGGAGCATCAATCAAAGAAGGAGAAGCTAACCTCGGTAGGTGTTGAGTGGGAAGATGTTCGACCAGATGGCTCTGGCATTGGTTGTCGCTGACGAGAAAATTACTGTCTCAAGTTGCTTATTTCCGGAATTGAAGATGTTGACCTGTTGGCACTCAATGTGCACCCTAGTTTTCTTTTAGGCTTGGAAGACAATTTGCTCGCACCATGAAGGATGATACTGGCAAGAACTGCATTTTCTCAAAATAGACATTGCCTAGCGCTGTTGGTGGAGGATCCGCGCCGCAGTCTGCAGGGGATGCGGCTAATCTTGCTCAGTCCACCCAGCACACTGCTAAAGGCCACCAGTAGAATGTGAGGAGATGGCAAGACGTTGAGAAGAAACCCACATTCTGGTATCATTCCCTATCTCGCTTAGGCTCTGTCCTGCGTGATTAGTTAATCAAGTGTGCAGCAAACACACCCAACACAGCAAATGCAGGTGTCATGTTCAGCTGCCCAGACAGGTGAGCACCAACAGCGTCATATCATTCGCCAGTATCAACATTCGTGGCGGAGGATAAGCCTAGATCGTCGGTTGTCGGTCTGCGAGCCGGTCAGTGTGGGCCAAGCGGAACTGAGGTCCGGAGTCAAGACTCTGGGCGGCCAGGGTGCCGTCTCTAATACCTCACCGTCGCGGTCTGCTTTATTCCCACCGCATGTTTGCTTGAGTGGGTCGAAAGATCCTTCGATAAGGAGAACCAGGAGCATCTCTGGCGTGGATGCTAGGGCAGGGAGATCCAAACATTCATGGGTGGGTAACACTGGGCATGCAAGAGACTGTTGGAACCGGAGTAATAATCGTAAGACAATGCGTGTAATCCCAAGACACTTGTTCTAGTGCATCTGACGAACCACCTGGAAGAAAAGACCACAGGGCACGAAGACGGTTTACTTGATAAATGGCCTATATCTAGTTTTTGGTTCTCAGTCCCATGTGGGTTTTGCGCTCGAATTTAATCAGACTCAAAAGCTTCGACTTTCTGCCTTTGCCCACCATGTCTCGAATGCAGACTGATGAAGAGAAGCACCCTGAGCTTTTCAAGCCCGACCTCAACATTGACCGCCGAACATGCAAGCGAGTCGTTCCATTGGAGGTCCTGGCCCTTGGCATGTCCAAGACGGGTACATCATGTAGGTATCCGCGATCTCCATAGAGATCGCCCCCAATACTTCGGAGCCAGGCTAATGACATGGACACCCAGCAATGCAACGAGCCCTCATGATTCTCGGCTACGATGACGTTTACCACGGCTTCTCCATGACATCCAACATCTGTGAGGTCCAGCTGTGGACCGAAGGCATGCACGCAAAGATGAATCCCCAGCCCGGCCAGAAGCCCTTTGGTCGCACCGAGTTCGACCAGCTGCTCGGCCACTGCGGGGCCGTCTGTGACCTGCCGCCCAACTTCTTCGGTTCGGAGCTGGTTAGAGCGTACCCCGACTCCAAGGTTGTTCTCGTCGAGCGGCAATTCGAGTCGTGGTACAAGAGCTTCGACGAGAGCATTGTCAACGTTGCCTTCAACCCTGTCTGGAGGACGCTTTCATGGCTGCGCGCGAAGTATGTCGCGGAGATCGACGACATCACATTCACCTGGCTGCGGTACCAATTCAACTCAGACACCAAAGAAGGAATCCTAGCGAACGCTCGGGAGGGATACAAGAGGCACTATGACACCATCCGAAGGGAGACGCCGCCCGAGAGGTTGCTAAACTACAATTTGAAGGATGGTTGGGGCCCGTTGTGCGAGTTTCTGGGAAAGCCTATCCCTGATGTGCCGTTTCCACACGTCAATGACCACGACGCATACCACGAGAAGCTTCGGATTATTATTAAGAAGGGCGCAAAGGCCTTTGCGCGCAAAATGGTGTGGATTGTCGTGCCGGGTCTCGTCGGAGCTGCTGCTTATCACTTTGGGACCAAACCTGGCATGATCGAGCACGCGATGCAGTTCTTGAAATAATTCAGAAATGTGCTCTTTTTTACATTCATATTGAGCCAACGTATCATCAGTGTGATTGAATTTCATCGTTGAAGATTGATAAGAGCCTTTCTACTTTCAGCTTAATTCTCATCGTCAATTCTCTCGGATGTACGAAGTGCAATTATGCCAACAGGCACTAGTTATAATGGGCTGGGAAGATGCTTGTTTCGCTGGTTGCCTCGATCTCCTTTGTTGGAGGTTTTTGAGTTGGGAATGCATCAAAGGGAGACCGTGCTGCTGATCAGTGAGTGAGATATGGAAGGGGCATGATCAGGCAGGCAAACTCAGCTTCGACGCCTCCTTCCTTCCCTAGTGTACACGACCAATCTCCATTGGGCCAATAGACTGAGGACTTGGATCGATCTCCACGATTCCAAGATGAGCATCTGTAGTGATAGATTTGCTTGCTCTTGTTCGTACTTTAATAGCTGTGGACACGATTGTAAGATGGAAAAAAGAGTCATAGTTTCACCTTCACGGGCCGACATAGTGAAATGGCAGGGTGTGCAGATGTATATATAATAAATAATAAAAGTACGCATAAGGTTGGAAGTAGGGTGGCCTCTGGATCTCTCCTGCCTACACTTTGCCTCAGTGCTTGTCTGCTGCAGCGGTTAACAGCACACCTAGACACCTAGAGTGTCTGCCATACCTACATAGGGAGGTTCGTGGCCAGAACTGGCAACCAGCGGGTGGAGAGGTGACAGTGAATATGCCGAGTATAGCCCTAATGCTAGCTCAACACCAAGTTATACTATCCAACGTTGGGGCCTCTGGGTTCGATTCCCTTTTTGATCACGACTTTTTTGTTTTTATCTTTCGTTCCTTCTGGTCTCATAGGGGTGCACCTGCTGGAAGTGTCGAGGTATTACACAAAGGAAGCTGCGAACAGCTTGGTCTGGATCATACTGGCTTTGAAGCAGCTGCGACTTCCCAATGCTTTCCAATTCTGGAAACATCAAGCAAGCATCCAGAAATGTTCATGACCCAACATTTTTGCAACAGCTGAGAATCACCATTCCTCAAGTTCACAGTCCAGGAAGTAGCAGCTTCTCTTGATGCCTAGCACCCAGGGCTCCTTCCTGACTTTCTTTCAACTCTTCCTCTTCCGCTCACTTCCATCGTCGACTAAGCACATCCAGTCAGGGCACACGATAACCTTCACTTCTGCCCTAACTGATATCTCCGCTTCCCTTCCACAAGCATCTGCCTGAAAATCTCTCTTTTCCACGAAGTCCATCTCTTACCAGAGTTTTCCCACCTTCCCCTCCAGCACCCACCTTCACACAAAAACATCACACTCTCCCACCACCCACTTCTCATCCCCATCTTCATCCAACCTGCAACACTTCACTTCACCCTTTGCATCAACAACTCAACACATCCCACCTTGTACTTCATCACAAGTCAGCATGTCTTCTTCCGACGGCACCACCAAGAAGCCTCTCACCGACAGAGAGCTCGAGATTCTCAAGCATGCATGGAGCTGCATGAAAACCCCGCCTGAGGTAAGAATACAACCTACCCACCCATCGTGGTCCCTTCCAATTTTCGTCCTCTCCAGTGGTTGCATACTCTACCTTGCTGTCGTCGGCGTCATCGTCCATCATTATTGTTGTTGTTATTGTCGTCGTTTCTCGTCGTCGTCGTCGTCCCTCGTCGTTCTCGTGCTTTTGATACTGACGGTGTGAATAGATCGACTATCCCAAGCTCGCCGAGGCCTGCGGCATGACCAACCCCCGCTCTGCCTCCAACGCCTGGGCCGCCATCAAGAAGAAGCTCTTCGCCGACATGCCCGCTCCTGCCGCCAACGAGGACGGCACCGCTGCCACCACCCCGGCCAAGCGCAAGCGTGCCACTCCCCGCAAGAAGACCGCTCCCGCTCCCACTCCCTCCACCGAGGAGGATGATGAGGAGGCCGACGAGCTCACCAACGCCACCGAGGAGAAGCTCGTCGTCGAGACCCCCGTCAAGAAGAAGCGCACTCCTGCCAAGAAGAAGGCTGCTGCTCCGGCCGCTGCCAGCCAAGGCGACGCCGACGCCGAGGACACTGTCTCCCCGGAGACCCCAGCCAAGAAAAAGCGCGCCACCCCCGCTAAGAAGCGCGCCACTCCTGCCAAGGCCAAGAAGGAGCAGGAGGAGGCTGCTGCCGCCGCTGAGGAGGAGGACGAGCTCACCACCACTCCCCAGGAGGAGCCCAAGTTCGAGGTGAAGGAGGAGGCTAAGGCCGAGGAGGACGTCCAGATGGAGGGTGGCCAGGACAGCGCTGAGATCTAGACTTCATCTGTCTTGCTTGCTTGGGGTTTCCCTCTCTGTCTTGCATGATGATCACGACTTTCTCTTTTTCTCATATGGTATTCGCGTTGGCTTTCAAGCGGGTTTGGCAACTCGGCTAGATGGGCTTAGTTGGATGGCGTTTGGGATGTGATATCGTGGTTCTTTTGGGATGGACACATGGTTTGGTCACGGCATGGCTCTCGAGAAGAGCTGAATTTTCGGATGGTCCCTTAGCTTGGTAAGATCGGTCAAAGATACTGGCCAGGAAGTAATCGGATCAAGCTTTACACACATTTTCGAGTTTTCGCACTATGGTGATTCGACTTTGCCGAGTTTTCTGTTCCATCGTAGGTTCTTTCCTCCGCCCACGCCGTTGTTCTCCCCCAGGAAGGACCTGCCCATCATGGTCATCGTACCTTCCGAAGCGTGTAACAGAAAGGACTCCAAGCAGTAATGCCGACGATGTGCCTCATCGATGGAAATGGCATGCTTGAGCCCTGATTTCAAATGCCAAACTTTGCTCATCAAACAGTCCAAGCCACTAGCTGTTGAGAGTCTCGTGAGACCCGCATCGGGCCGCCCTGGCTGGAAGGGATGTTCACATCCCTAGAAGCACCTCCCTTCCTTTTTCGACCACCAAAATCAATTCGTCAAGACATCTTCATCAAAAAGAAAATTACCTTCATCAAAGCGCGTCCAAAAATGGCCCGAATCGTCGCCCTACTCGCCACCATCGCCGCCATCTCCGGCGTCGCCTCCGCGGTAACTTGCACCCCGAGCGAAACCTACTGCGGCTCCCGTCTCCTCAAAATCGGTCTGCCTCTCATGTCCTCCCTTTGAAACCAGCGTCGAAGCTAAGTGAGACCTGCAGACGCGAACAATCAGAAAACCATCAAATCTTCGCTGGCAGCGGGGAAACAGACCGCCGACGATGCCCACGTGAGCCAGTCCGTCTTCTGGTGCGTGCCGTCGGGCGTTCCGGCCGGCGACTCGGGGCTGCTCTTCGTCACGTACTGCGACCCGGCGAATGCCTGCCAGGAAGGAGGAGCATTGGGTGGTGTTGGCGATGCGTGCTCTACTACATCGAGGTCGACCTCGCCCAAAATTCGTCGGTAGACCAGGAGGATGAAATGTTTCAGGCTCGAAGCACATACACGATCTCTCTGGCAGAGCACACGTAAACGCAGGACATGTAATCAAGCCTTTTTTATCTATTCACACTCCTTTTAACAGAAATCTTTCCAGAATGCATGATACATGGTGCTTATATCCCACCTCCCCTCTATTCCTGGATGTACTTCTTCAACCCACGCAGCCTCTCCTTAGCAGTCTCCAGCACGTCGTCAGGCTTGCAGACGGCGAAGCGGATGTAGTCCTCGGCAATGTGCGCGTTGGAGTCGGTGTAGAACTCGGTGGGCGGGATGGCCGCGACGCCGACCTCCTGGATGAGGAACCACGCGAGCTTGAAGTCGCGCGGGCGGCTCGCGACATGCGCGGGGAAGGGGTAGTCCTCGGGCAGCTTGACCTTGGCCATGTTGACGAGCACGAAGTAGCCGCCCTCGGGCTCGGAGTAGGGCATGCCGAGCTCCGTCCAGACCTCGTTGAAGCGGTCCATCTTGCCCTTCATGTCCTTGATGGTCTGGTCCCAGAACCCGTGCTTCTCGGCCTCCTCGAAGCCTGTGCGATGGTGTGTCAGCTTTCGTCTTCTGCTTCGTTGTCTCACATAAAGGGAAGGGGATCACGTACCGACAGCGCAGGCCTCCTGCAACGGCGAGACAGAGGAGTAGCAGATGCGGGTGTGCGCAGCGGAGACGTGCTGGATCAGCTCGGCAGAGCCCATGAGCCAGCCGACGCGCCAGCCGGTGGCGTAGAAGTTCTTGCCGGCGGAGCCGACGGTGATTGTCAGGCTCTCAATCTCGGGGGAGAGGGTGGCGATGCGGGTGAAGGGGACGTAGAAGAGACGGTCGTAGACCTCGTCGGAGAGGATGATGATCTCGTGCTTGACGCAGAGGTCGCCAATCTTTTGGAGCTCGTCCTTGGAAAAGACCTTGCCGACGGGGTTGTCTGTGTTGGGAGTCAGTGGCGATTGTCAGATGGAGATAACAGGGGCAGGGTTGGCGGACGCGGTGTGTTGAGGACAATCATCTTTGTCTTGGGCGTGATGGCGCGCTCGAGCTCGTCAAAGTCGATGGTCCAGTTGGCGGCGGACGAGGTCTTCTCGCCGCCGTCCTTGGGAGGGTGGAGGGGCACGTAGGTGATCTTGCCACCGGGCATCTCGATGTTGGAGATGTACCTGTTCCAGGGTCAGCACTTACATCTCACTTCCACTGTTTTCGGTGCTATCTCACTGGTCGAAAAAGGGCTCAAAGAGGATGACCTCATCGCCAGGCTCAATGAAGGCCATGAAGGCGCTGAGCATTCCTAGATCCACCGTCAGTCCACCGTCTCATCGGGCATCTCCTTCTCGGTACGGAGTCCCTCTCACCTTCATTGGCGCCGGTGGTGATGGTGACCTCGGTCTCGGGGTCGAGCTTGCGGCCCCAGTAGGGAGAGTAGGCGTCGGCAATGGCCTTCTTGAGGCGCGGGCGGCCCTTGGTGGGACTGTACTGGTTGCACTCGACGCGGTCCAGGGCTTGCTTGGCGGCGTTGAGGATGAAGTCGGGCGGGTTGTAGCCGAAGAAGCCCTGGCCCATGTTGACGATGGGCTGCTTGGGCGAGGCGGCGGCCGCCTCGTTGATGATGGACCTGCAAGGCATGGTCAGCACTGGCCCATATTCCTGAGGATTAGAGTCACTGCTGACTCCTCATCGAGGTCCTATCTCACCAAACATCCTGTCTGCGTCCGGCGACTCTGGCCGCGGGCTTGATCTTGCTGCTAAGACTCATCGTGGCCGTCGCGTGGAATCCTCTTCTGGCGGCGCTGCTGGGGATGCGAGACCGGAGGACAGGGCGGAGGAAAGAGTTCATGGAAGGATGGAAAGAGGGAAACAACCGGAGGCAGGACGGGACGGCGTTTGAAAGGCGTACTACTACAACTTGCGCCCTCCTCAATTGAGCTTCGAGTTAGAAGTCGGCGAATTGCACGACGCTGATTGCTTGACGGTGCTTGGGCCCCATTCGGTGCTGGATTACGCCATTTGCGACCCGATTTTCGGTCACCTCCGTGGCATCTGCAGCGGGGTGAGCCGCCCGTTTGTCGGTGCACCGCTGTGGCTTTCTCTTTTGGCGGGGTAAAAAGCAGTCAGGGGCACTACAGCTAAACCCGGACGATGACATAATCGCGGCTTGATTCCGATATTCCCCCGACGCCGGCTTCGGCTATTGACGGTCATGACTTGGCGTTCTTTCTTCATGGAACTCAACCAGAAAAGGCATCTTATCACAATGGTATTCTACAAGTCTGTATGCAATGCAATGCAATTAATGGCCAGCGCGCGAACAGAACCACCTTAGTCTATATCTGATAATCCGACTGCATTTCTGCCATGGAAATACGGGGAAGCTAACTGCCTGTCATCAATATCACCAATCATGCATCCCCTCGCCAAGAATAGCCCCAAACTTCGACAGAGTTCGGGCGGAGCTGCCAATTACTTGTGAAATATTATTAACCACATGCGCAGCGTAGCAGCCCAAATTTGCTCTGGACGAGTTAGCAAGGCGTTTACTTGGACACTGCCGGAAGCAATACGCCTCCATCCCACCCTACCCGCGGGTGTTCGCGAATCGGACGGCTCCCTGGCAGACAAGCAGAGACAAGCATCAGTCCCCATCGCAGATGCTTAAGTTGAGACTACTGCCAGGAACACCAAATCCTCCTGTGTCTGTTTCAATGCGCACACATGAATGTCATCCTACTTGTCAATACTGTTTCTGCTGCCTTGGAAGGATTCCGTCCCATGATAAGTTCGGCTCCTAGACGGCACTTACCCGCCATTTGGGGGCCAGATGCAGGGGCCTCGTGTTGTGAGCTCTTGACATTTGTAACCCAAATTCTTTAGTGAGAGTCTTCGTAGATGATCGTTACGCCGATCACTATCGTGTATTGCAACGATTTTGTTGTGCGCGGAAGTACAGCGCGTTACTGAAACAATGACACCTCTCACGTCAGCCAAAGTCCTTTTGAAAGATCTGCATGTAAATCCATGCCAAGTATCCACGATCCGTTAAGTCGGGCGTGTGAATACGCCTGAGGTTCGGTGGAACGATGAGAAGGTCAAGGTTTCGCGCTTCATCTGATCATGATGACATGGGATGCTCAGCCCAGGGGCTTCACTACCGCAGCTCTAGACTTCAGTACTTACACCATTCGAGAGGGTCTCAAGAATATATAAAATGACGGCTTGTTTCCACTTTAAAGCTGTACTCATCCGGCATCAATATCAACATCTTCATTTCTAAGCCTCAACAATTACAACAATCTCGACCAGTTCTCTATACCTTCCACCAACATCTAACATCAACACCTCCAGCATGCAATTCTCTGTTACCACGGTCATGGCCGCTGCCCTTGCCTCTCTAGCTCTCGCAAACCCTGTTCAGCTGGAGTCTCGCCAGGACCATTCCAAGGTCTCCTCCTTCAGCGACGACCTCTGCACGAACGGCGAGCAGGTCTTCGAGGTCACCGGCGTCGGAGCCCGTCGTTGCATCCCGGTCTCCAACAAGCGCTCCATCAAGGTCGCTGATAAGCGGTATGAAGCACCCGACCTTCTTTTCCGTGAATTTTAGTGTACTGATTTGAGAAAAAGCGGTTGTACGATCAAGACGTGGAGTGGTTCCAACTGCGGAGGCAGCGACTTCACCCTCCCTGATGGCGATCTTGACTGCCACTCCGTTCTCCACGCCGCAGTGGAAATCATTTGCTAGGGATTGTGTACCATCGCATACAAGACTGCATAAAGATGTTTGGGAACTCGTAGCTTATCCTCGCGGCGCACATGGAAATTCTTAGTTACTCTCATTAACAATTACATTGCAGTCAAACAAAACTTCTGAAAGTTTCGCTAGTAGTCAGGCAATGTCAGTTGGCTATCTGGAAAGTGTCTACATAAACGTGTGTACTCCGTGTATCTTGCTAGACCCCTGGATATCTCTCGGACTGTGTAGTCGCTTACGTTGTCACCGTCGTCGCTGTCGTCGTTGTCTATCGTTACGGTCTCTCGTCCTCATTTACTATCGCTAACCCTATTGTTTTCCTTGCTATGGTTGTTCTTTTGGAAGTACTAACTACGCTACCGTGAGAGTTGCAGAGGATCCTAATTTGTACATCTGAAGTCCCCGCCGAATGTAGATACCAGAGGGTGAGTACTTCCCAGGTTCCATAAACCAGGTGTACACCTTGTTGGTTGAAATAACTCATTTGCTGCCTCCCACTCCCAATAGGGACGTGCGTTTCGTGGTTTTGACAGCTACCTTGACAGCCCATAAAGAAAATTGAATTGAAAGCTCTTTCCCCTACCGAGCCAACTCCTCACTCTACCTACAACTCGGCAGCCGTCATGGCAGACTTTAAGCCGCCGATTGATATCAAAAAGCAAGCATCAAGCGAGCAGGATGAGTCTAGGGTTTTGAGTTCAAATCAGTTGGCTATCAATGCGTGCCGGAACCATACCGGCGTGGCGAAGTTCATCTGCCGTCTACTCACAAACCTGCGAATGTACGTCAGACCCGGCTGTCGCTGATACTCCCGCTGATTCATTAAGTAGACTCGGTCTCCTCATCTTGTTTTCATGGCTTGCATACAAAGTAATGGCAACGATCCGCGTTGGAAATTTATTCTCGAACGTATCGTGGTTCGGTGGAGACATGACTCTGACATGGGTCTTCACGATCTTTTACGCCGAGAGGCTTGTATACCTCCTCTTTCATTAGGTACCTCTCCAGAAATTCGTTATGAAGTCCTTTTGTCAAAAGATCTAGACGAAGACAGGCCATTGCAGGCGGGTGTTCTTGAGGTTCAGAGTCTAGATCTTCTTGTCTGCCCTCATTTATCAGGGACCTCGACATGGAAACCTCATGAAGACGGGGAAGACGCAGTGTCCTTAAGACTTTCTAAGACTTTCATCAAAAAATGAAATCAGGATTATAAGCTACCAGTAGGGACTGTGATTATCTACAGCACCATCCTGCCCTGACGCAACACAAATGCTCTGAGACGAAAGGTCGGCCATACTCTATGTTCTCGAAGAACTCCAGCAAAGACAATGAGTTTTGCTAACCGGGCAGTGTCCTCTATGACCAGTATAGTAGTAGAGAGAACAAAGACGATAAAGGCCGACGGCGATAGACAACGACAACGATAGCGATAACAGTAGCGACGTCTACGGCGATAACGACGGTGATGCTTTGGCACGGGCTATGGATTACGCTCGTGTGTGTGGACACCGCCCGGCTAGAAAAGCTCAATATGATAGACCATCAAGACAGTCCAACATAATCTGCCAACATGTCCAGCACCTGGTTGTACAAACGACTCTGGGCGATCAGGGTCGGGAAGAACCTCAGAACGTGAGGCTTCAAAGTGGTCGCGAGATTTCCCCGCGAAACAGCATCGCGGGCAAATGGCTCCAACTTCTGGATCAAAAGCCAATTGCATCCAATGTCTGCCAAAAGCGTCGATGGCTTTTGTTCCTTGAGAGCCATCGCGGCCCTTGGGCGGGGCTCAATCTTCTCGGGTATGCGGCTGACATATGTGCAGCGATGCAGGACGCGCCAGGCCTTCGTTCGCGCGTTGCCAGTTTCATTCTTCAGGCCCTCGCGCAGAGTCCGCAACAGTTGGGCATTGGGCTCCGGTGACTGCTCAAGCCAGGCGTGATTGAGAACGTGCTCGAAGAAAGTATCCGTTGCCTCCACGCTTGGCTCAAGCCAGAAGCTCATCCACCTATACGCATCAACGGCACCAGCCCTTTTGATATATTCGCCCGTGTCCGGATCTTGACACCTAAGGTCGACTGGTGGGGGCAACTCAGTGACCAATTCGAAGCCTTCTTCCGATGCCTTCTCCTTTGTGATCACAAAATTGAAATGAGCGCTAGCCATAGCATCGACAGTACCGGTGGTAAGCAAGCTACCGATCGATACTTCTGTCTCAACTGAAGCACCTACGCTATTCCTGTAGTCCAGATTGCCTCCTATCTCCGACTGGACCATGTCAAGAGTCGAACGTGTCTCCTGGAACGTACCTCCGTCGGCCGTCCAGACGTACGCGTTGCAGATGTTTCGATGCGTACGCTGTGGAAGGTCTGTAAGGTAATTCACAGGGGCAACCGATCGCCGATCATATTCTCCCTGGAGTTGCTCCTCCGCGCGTCTAATGCGCTCGCGAAGTGCGTAGGCCTCAACTGGCTTATAGTACGACGCATCTTTCGGGGCTGATGCCATAGCAGGATAGTCCGGATCATTCTTCAACCCGTGTCGACCATCGAGGCAGCCCTGTTTGGTGTATTTCGGGTTGATATTAAAAGATATCAAGTTGCGGTCCTTGGGAATATCCGGGTTGGGTCGGAGCTGATAAGCAACAACGGGTGCGATTGACCCACGCATCTGGAGTCGAAGCGCAAAAACATCGGCAACCTCACTCTCGACAAGCGCAAGACCCGTGTTGACAGGTTCAAATCCCTCACTCTTCGAGTCATTGTCATCGCTGGTGCTTTCCTTCCAGATGCTTGTAAGTTGAACCGCCATCTCCAAATTGCTGTTTGTCGTCGACGTATGGACTTCGTTGTTGACTTTGCCACATGAGGTATCAATTCCGCGCCTCACTGAGCCCCTGGTTTTGCCTTCGCTTATCTCGGTCTGGACGGCCACGCCAGCCTCGACGTCCCACTTGATTCCAGCGCCCTTCGACCAAGACAGCTCGGCGCTTATAGTACTCTCGGAGCGGGCACTGTACGTGTACGTGCAGCGAGTGTTGTTTTCGAATTTCACGGATGTCGTCGGCGGCCTGTCTCTGTCGGTAAAGCTTTCGATGGGCAGTGGCGGTGCGCCCTCAATGAAGCCGATGAGTGTCGGCGAGGTCTGGACTTGACTAACCCACTCAGTCTTCAACGCACCGATGCGGAAGCCCGTTACAAGGCACCAGTCTCCGCCTTCTTCGATGTAAGAGTATGCCCGCTTATAACTGCCTTCCATGTTTCCGCTGGAACTGATTTCCATTTCGCCGTATTCAGCCACTGAGGGTCCAGCTCTAATGTCGGCTCCATGAGGTGGGTGAACTTTGGCACCCAGTGTATGGTTAACACACGGAGAATCATGGCCGACCGGGGCCTCGGACGCTCTTGTGGTTGTGACAGCTCCAGAAAGGGGTGTTAAGTGCCAGCAATTAACTGAAGCGTCGGTGAGAACAGAGGTCAGATTCTGATGCGACCTTTCCAATGCATCCAAGTCCGCTTTCTCGTCGTGGAATGGCAGATAGACAGCAAGATCCCCCGAAATCTCAGTCAGAGACGTATTCATTGAGTCGCAGACTTCTTGGCTAGTTCTAGGCACGTTCCAAATGCGCAACTCATCTAGCTCGCCACAGAATCCTTGTTCAAGGCCTAGGAATCGAGAGTCGTCGTCGTCTTCATTGGACACTAAGATGTTTCCAACTGACAGTTGGTGCGGTCCTGCAGGAGTCGCTTGGTCGAGCAGGGTCTTTCCGGAGACATCCGGCTGCCCGTGATTCACTCGAATGGCGTTGAGAAATATTGAAAGTGTATAATCCGACTTGTACGGACCGACAACCCAATCAAGATCACCTTGAAGCTTGCCGTTGTTACGGCCGAGATCATCGATAAGACTGAATCCTCCCGGTTCGCGGCAGGACCATGAACCTATCAGACTGTCGTCATGTGCCGCCTTCCTGCACAGCTCCAAAGGAGATGCAGGGGTTTGGATGGCCGAGGAGTATAGTTGTACGGATCCGACGATGCCTTGTAGTCCCTGTGTCTCGGTCCATCGTGCACCACCGAGACAGAGGGATGCCTCGTTTCCCTGCACAGCGCCATGGATTTGACGGGGAGAGTTTTCCCCCATCAATTCTGACAGTTGCTCGAATCTATCCTCGGTTTCTGGAGAAAATTCAATGTCACACTCTCCATTCAGACGCCACGCGCGCATGGTAACCACCTGGCATGTTTTCGGAATGTTGTTGTCCGCTGGAACTTGGACCGCCTTGCGAGAAATAAATATCTTGTATGCCTGGCCCGTAAGCAAGGCAGCTCTCGATTCAAATGTTCGTTGCCGCACGTTGCTCCCACCGTCATCCGCGGCCCAGTGAGAGAGGCGAATGTTTCCGTCTTTCGTGATTTCAATTTTCAGAGGCGTAGGAGCCGAGCTGCTGTCGCCTTTGACAAGAATGGGCTGTTCGTGGTCAACTTTCTCGTTGAGCTGAAGGCTAAAAGCTAGTGAGAAGTCAGAGACATTCCATTGCTCCGTTTTACCGAGGTCGATGTATCCATTGCCCGAGAATCGAACTGCAAATGTGCTGCTGGATGAAAATGCCAAATGTGACCAATGACCCGGTTTCAGGACCGAGGGGTCTTTGATCATGAACTGCGAGTCGTTGATACTGCCGACTATGTGATATGTGTCGTTGCCGTCTGGTGGCTGCGTGATGCCAAGGATAAACTTCTGTTCTTCTTTGGAAAACCCATCGGCCCGTGGCAATCGCTCTGATGTATAAGCAACTACGATGGTGTCTTCCGAGTTCGATTCGGCCTTGATCCAAGTTTCGAAGCATATTCCAGCACAAGCAGCTGTGGCAACCGTATCTTCAAGCATTGAGTAAGCCGTTCTACCGTCGAGTCGGAGAGAGGTCGAGCGAGGTGGAGAGCCAAAGCTTGGACTCTGGCCATTGCCCGTGATGTAGCTAGTACCAGATACTTGAAGCTTTGCTGATGATGATGTGGCAGCTTGACCACTGGCCACCGCAGCTGGGGACCAAGCCATACTGACGATTCCAGATCCTTTTCTAAAATCTCCGGTAGGCTTGCCCTCGCATTTGACTAAATCTTCGTGGTCGTAAGTCGAAGATAGTACAAAGAGGCCTTTCTTAGGCGGCTTCCCTTCCGGTCTCTTATCGACGAACAAATTGGCCACGAGAACCTCGTCTCCAATCTTGGCATCTTGCAGAACAAAGTAGCCTCGACTACCGATGCTGAGAAATGTTCCTGCCTCAACGGGGGATTTAGAGCCTGCTTGAAGGCTGATTGCCACGGACGGTATTTTGGAACTTGCGTAGCCGGTTTTCTGTTTATACATAAAGTGTTAGACTTGACCGAAAAGCAAGCTAAGTGATGTAATCGAGATTGGCTTCGACCAAACCTACCGTGATGTCATTCAGCTCAAGTAGCGTACCAATTTTGCAACCTTTTGGCTTTGAACCGTTGATCAGGCTGCAAAACTTGTCGATCTGTGATGGGAGTCCTGTGTTTTTCTCGGATTAGTAGTTAGAAATGCACGTTCGAGTAAGAATTCCCTCTCACCTGCCCATGTCTCGATTATCTTATTGCCGTCGGGCATATTCGCTGTCAGAGTAAGATCGACAGCTAAGCCGTCCACTGCCCATGGACATTGTTTCGTCTCAAAGACTACGTTAACAGCCTGCTGGAGCTTGCTCGTCGATAGTAGGCCTCTGTGACCACCAAGGATTGACGCCGAGAGTTCAGTGGCTATAACTTTGCGAGATATGTTGTATTTGAGAGCCGAGAATGAACATCTATCAAGACTTTTGCCCTTGAAGAAGATTGTCACGCTTCCCGTGCCAGATTCAAAGGCGCATGGCACAGAGGGCTCACATTCGACCGTATCCAGTGGAAGGATCCCTCCGAAGATCTCTAAGCCCTCTCCCCCAACGTATAGGAGCGCCGTAGACACATCCAATGAATCATGATGGGGCGATGTGTCTCCAGAAGTCGGATATGGCATGCTCAGAGTTGGCAAAGGTATCAACGCGGGCATATCGCAAAGTGTACCGTCCGAAAGTAAGCAGAAGTCTAGGATGGCCAAACGTGGAGGGGATTTGTCGTTGACAACAAAGCCCAGTAGCACTCTGGCACCACGCTTCATGTTCTTGGGCTCATCATTGCCACCAGCATCTGGCGTCGAGCTCGATCCATCATTCGTGTTGGCCTTCTCCTCTGATACGGCGACTTGCTCGTTGTAGACTGTGGCACAGAGACCGCCTGTGGTCTTCACTGAAGATGGTACGCGTAGAACCTTGCGCGCGATGCCGTGGCTTCCCACCATTGGCGCAGAGGAAGTTTGCCAGACGTCTGGAGATGTCGTTCTTCCTTCAGTTGAAGTAATCGTTAGATGATGGTTGCTGGTCGCATCGAAGACTGTCATGCCGGAACCTTCGTCAAAGTGCCAGCACGACTTCAAATCCAGTTCGAGACCTGTGGCGCGGGAGTGCATCTTGGACTTGATGGTCGAAGGATGGAGCGGACGACGCCATAAACGCATTTCGTCGAAGAGTCCTTTGAAGCAACTTGACGATCCATTTGACTGCGGTCCAAAACCCAATAGAGCTCCAGGGCGTAATTCACTGGTGATAGATCCAGAAATCACGCCGTTGATTATGATTGCGTAACTCAAAGTGTTTGGATCGTAGGTGATGGCGACGTGACTCCAAACTTTCGCTTCAAGAGCCGCACCTGACGCAACGAGAGCATCATCCTCCCCAGGTTTCCGAATCTCCACATGACACTTGTCGTTAATGAACACTCCGGGACAATTCTGGGAGAAGCGAAAAAGAGAGAAGCCTCCTTTGACAGATCCATCTGCTAAGTTTCCAGTGTCATTTATGGAATCTTCCGGCTGCACCCAGACCCAGACCTCGAGTGTGAAGCCCTCCAGTAGGCCTATTATCTCCGGATGATCTTGATTTTGTAGAACGAGTCCATTTTGATCGCTCAGCTCCACCGAACGCTTTGATGCGGGCGTCTTGGGCAAGATTGGGACCCGCGCCTTGCCACATATCCTCCCGTCGTCCTTTCTTGTGGCCGTACAAGGCCCTGGGCCGTTGGCAAACACCTTGCCATGCTCCTTCACTTTGCAAGTGTAGTAAACATGGCCATGGAGATCAAATAGACCGTTTGACGAAACATCAGTGGTCAAGCACTCCACCTCTCCTGTCTTGTGGGAGTAGGCGAATATCATCCACTTGGCCACGTTGTTGATCATGGTGGGGGCTCGGAGGACGCAAAAGCGACCGAGTTCAAGGTCCTGGACGAATCTCAGTGAATATGTTGGTTCATAGAACGGTTCGTCATTGATGTCCTTGACACTGAGGGTATCCTGGTCGTTCAGCGGGATCTGTTTCTGTCGGCTACGCTGATATCGAGCCTCCAAAGGCTGATCGAGACTTGAACCAACAAGTATGAAGCGGTCACAGAGTAGGTTGCGGTCTACTGGGGGTCTTCCGGCGTCTCCTTCTATCATGAACTGGTTCGGAAACCCATTCTCCATCGGTGCACTCTGACGGAACAAGTACACATAACGACCGTCGGAAAGTAGTTGGAAGTCTAAAACGTTCTGGTCAATGAGGCATAAGGAGGAGGAGAGCCATTCGTCAAGCTTCTGCCCATGAGCCGGCGATCGGACAGTCTTTCGGTTGCTTCGATCGACTGCGGGGATCTGGTAGACAGGAACGGCCTCTTCACCGATAACCCTGACCTCTGACGGAAAATTCAGTGTCTTCACGTTAACGAACCAGCACTTCGAGTCAGGCTTTTCGTCCATCGCGGCTGTGCTCGACGCCTGCTCCTTGTCCATCTGACTGCCAGCTGCAGTATCGAGGATTGAATAGTTGAATGACAGAACGCCATTCTTTGCCTTGGCCAAGGCGACGGCGATTGTAGTGCCATTGTGCGTAACAACTCGAGTAGAGACGTACTCTCCGTCCAGTTGCGCCTTGTAGCGGCACAAGTTGGGAGCGAGGATATCTTGGAGTGTCATGACGAAAATTGACGTCCTTGCTTGATTCAAACGGGAATTACCCAGTTTCCAGAGTGAGCTGGCAAGCTTTGGTGGCGAGAAAAATAATGGCTTGCAGTTTCGACGCCTGTCTTTGGTAAACTGGACAAATTGGGGATTGTCGTGAATCGCGACTATGTGCGTTGCGAAATGGAAATCACGGTAGCATCGAATGAATCTGGCGGTTGATGGACGCTGTTTCCACAGATTGGTGGGCTGGCAGAATGATACCAGACTCTGTCGAGGTTCAGCTTGGCTGTGCCAAGCTGCAGCCCGCTGTAAGACATTGTACTCGGTGGCGTGGTCCAGGCACCATTTACGGCAAGCTCGCAAGGGAGTTTGGTACATGCTAGCTTGGCTATTTGACGATCTGTCACAGTCGCGCTACGCATCGCACAATGTCACCAAAACAGTCAAGTTCGAACTGCCAGAACCGCGTTCGCTCAAGGCCTGTGCGAAGAGACCTAGCGTGCTAGCCCACTCCCCCCATGCTCCTCCAATTCTCTAGCTTGATAGCTTGAGCCTCCTACGTCACCTACATACCCAACGATAACCAAGTAGATTTTAAGAAGATGTGCCTTTTCTCTATGTACCACAAATGCGCCTCATCTCCTTGAGGCCTGAAACATGGACATTTAAGCGGCCCCCATAGCTACCTCAACGTCTCCTACTAAGGTAGTAGTAGTATAGGTATCGTGATAAAGTGGTGTGAACGCTGGCCTCTGGTTTGCTAGGAGGGCTCTGAAGGGCTCTGGAGTACCTACCCTCTAAAGACTGCTTCCGGAGGGATCATAATACCTTCATTACCTCCCTTCTAGCCCTCTGCTGGTGGCTTTGTATTATGGTTACTGAGGGCAGGCTTCTATTGGCTGTACCTGGCGGGAGCCAAAAAGTCCATGTCTCGGGGCCTAAGGAGATGGCCTCAGCTGGCTTGTTCATGTGGAAATTGGCACTTTGTATCGTCCGCGCCCGCACTGTGCAGTCAGGACGGCCTCCGCTCATTGCCACTAACAGAGCCGTTGGATTATTACACTACCCACATGACCCATAGGCGAATGGCCTCCAAAAGCGTGCCTCCCTTCTTCTTTTGTACCACTGTTGAGTACCTTCAGGATCTTCATCGCTCAGATATGTCTAGGAAAGTCGTGGTGTGCAGCAAGACTTTCTGCAGTGGAATTGCCGTCTCAGCCACTTGCATCATCAGTAGGCGTTGACGTAGCATTATCACAAGCAAAGCAAAGGACAATTTTGGCTGAGTTTGTGTCTTTGGGCTTTGAGCTACTTAAGTTAGAAGAACCGCTGGTCTACCATGAAAACCTGTAATATGCTTAGAGACTTCAGACACATTGTCACAAAACACCATTCCATTCAAGCACATTTCACATTACACACCATCACAACACTTCACAATGAACAACAAAGCCAAAGGTCCGCAAGGCAACCGGAAAAACAACCAGCATGGAAGGCTCGACCATCGAGAACCGCGAGAAAACAGTCCCGGAGATGACGACTTTCAAGACGTCAACAGTGAAGGCGGCATCGACCATGAGAAGGAGCCCAACCATGAGAAGGAGCCCAACCATGAGAAGGAGCCCAACCATGAGCATAATGGTGGTGGGAATACTCATTCCGACCCACTGCGAGGACATAAACATGGGAAGGGACCTAGGCCCGACTCTGAAAAGGAGAACGATGCAGCTGCCGATAGACGGGACCCGAAGTCAGGCGGTCTCAGTGACGAATCTGAAGGTGACACTTCAGATGAAAACTTTGACGAAGACATTTCACAAAACCCACAGAAGACGGTTGAGAAAATCGAGATCTTATGCAGAGTCATCGGCATATCCATCAAAACTACGCAGACCCGCGTTAAGAAGCCAAAGTCATCTGGAGGCAAAGATGATGACAACGAAGATGTCGATGGTGAGCCGAGCGCGGAATTTGTCAGGCTAGTCAAAAGTGCCATGGATGATGTCGATGACAGCATTGAACAAATCATCAACCTGAACAAAGGCGCCAGCCCTGAAGAGCGTCAGAAGAATATTCTCGATACTTCCGACGATCCTGAAGCAAGCGACAAGTTCGAAGCCGTTAAAGCTGCTCTCTCGAGCATCGGTGCCAGGGTCACTGCCGGGCTTCGAATTCTCGCACTTGTCGGCACCGTTGCTCTTGTGGGCGTAGGTCCTGTTCTTGCCGTGGCTCCGATGCATTTGGTGGCTAAGGACATTGCAACATGCATCTACGGCCAGTTTGAGGATCCTCAAAAGTTCAAACGCATCAGCAAACCGGATCAGAAGCCTGCACCTGGTGCACTGGAGACCCAAAGCGCTAGACAGCTGAAAGATCTCTTGAAGCTGGACGAGAATGATGCTATCATCGAAAGTGTAATCACTGTCACTATGCTGCAAACATATTCTCAGTTCAAGTTGGTTGCCGCAACCAAGACTACGATTGACGCAGACAGCGATGACGGAGAGGCATGAAGTTTGGTCAGTCGACCCAGCCACGATACCTCAAGGTGTAGGCGCTCACCAGCTAGAATATGGAATACATCTCAACAACATAATCATGTTTGGTAGTAGTTTTCAACGGCCCCTGAACTAAGTCGAGGCGTGTAACGCCGCGTGTTATAGCATCGTGTTTTTGTACCGGAGAATCAAGTCAAAATGTTTCCATGATCCAATATTTTAATTTGACTAGCGATCTAGTCCCCTCGGAAGTATCTATTGAACATGTCTGTCGTATGGGACATGGCGTTCATGGGCTGGGCACAATCGCACGTTTTCTCATATATACTTTGCATGCAATTTCCACTCGCTGATAGTCATAATAGTTGAGATTATGTTCTACGCCAGTCGCATTGAGAAAGGCAATACTAAGAACCTAACTCGCTTCCAGTAACTAATTTCTCAGTTGAAACCTGAGCAAGCGCAACATAGCATCCCTTACATTGAAAGAAACCATTCTCATCATCCCACGTGTTGAACTCTGCGGACACCCTTTTCTCGTCACAAGTCGCGTACAGATCTACTTGGAGATTTTTGTCGGGCTTCACATCAATATGTGAAAACGCATAGAAAAGGCAGGCAGGCTTCTCCTTCATTGGAAAGACGTAGTCTCTTGTAAGTTTCACGCTCTTTGTCCGACGCTGATCGAACGCAATGTCGAGAGGGCCGGAGCGGATGGACCACTCATCTGGCTCGTGGGCAACCCAAGAGGCCGTGATATTGTAAATCCTTGAATCTGGAAACAGGGTAGTCAGCCATCGTGTCATGAGTCTGCGCAAGGGCACCATGAATGGGGTTTCCGAGTACGGTCAAGGCTACAGAGAATAGGGAAGAAGAGAGGGACGAACCATTCCAGGTCTTCAGATGCACTGTGAACCCGTTTCTATCAACATCCGAGGACGCCACGTCGATACGCAAAAACTCCTTATCATCAGTGTCAAACGAGCTGATGAAGACAACGACACTCGGGGTCTGGCTGAACGGTTTTGCAAAGGTCTGGCGTTGACAGCGCTCGTTTTCACCAGTCAGACCGTCCCATCTCACGTTTCCAGTCCGAACTCTTTCATCCGCCGATTTAAAGGAAAGAACGTTGCATATGGCTGCGTTCAGGTGTGTCTCGTGCCACGTTCCTATGTCGATATTGTAACCCACGCCTTCATTGATGTCGGAGACTTCTGATTTGAGGCGGAAGTTGGCATCAACGCCCATGTCCACCTTGCGGATACCAGTCACGATGTTGGCGGTACAAGATGTGTCGAAGAAGTGTCGAGCGCTGGCCATTTTTGCTCCCGGCTTGAAGTCTGGGAATAGCGAGGCGTTGGACGTATCGCAATGAAGGAAGAAAGCTTCCGAAGCTTTTGGGTACAAAGACTGCACAAGACTTCGAGCCTCTTGGTCTATGGAACAGCCACCCTGTCGCATGTCGGTGTTGCCGTTGGTTAGGCGAGCAGGGAGATCGTAATGCATGATTGACTCGGGATCCCGTAGCTGGTCACAGCCTTCGGCGCCCGTGAGCAGTTCGGCATTGGGAGACTTGCACTCCCGATCCACTTCATCCTTCTTCCATGGCAACGGACACTGATTCAGCTTGGCATGGGGTCTAGAACGCTGTGTCAGTTCTCTAGATATTTGCGCAATGCTGCGGTTGTTTTCTTTAGTCGAGAAAGAGGCATCACTCACAGTCCGAGAGCGTGACCACAGAGATGAAGGGCGAGCCTCTTGATAGAGGCATGCGAATAAACAGCCTTAGAGCTCTTCCATCCGCCGAAGTTGAAGTTCATCGTGGGCTCCACCTCTGACGAGATACCAGCGGCCACAGCGCCGATGCAGCTCCAACTTGGCATGTCATTTCGAAATGATATACGAATGTCTGCAAGCTCGCCAGCGCGTGCCTCTCTCATTTCAAGCGTTTTTCCAAGTCCGGTAAACCACTCATCTATAGCTTCTTTGACGATTTTGATCACAAATTCTGGTGTCTTGCTCTCTTTTCGCGATATTATCGAATAGCGGAGCTGCGAGCCCCGGGGCCATGGTACAATGGTGTTGATACCTTTGCAAGAAATTCTTGGGTTCCCCGGTTGGCCTGGTACGCAGAACAATAACGGTGTCGTGTTCACATACGCGAAGCCAGGCGTCTTGGTGATGGTGGTGGTGGTGGTAAAGGTGGTAGACATACTGGGCTGCTGTGGCTGTTCAAAGTGTCGTTCAGATTCTGTCGATAGGCAGAGATTCTGTACGGAGGGATGGGTGAAGCAAGCCTGATCTTTCAAACTAGGGTTCTGGAGAAGCTGGTCGTGTTGGGGATCCTACGCAGAATGCACATGCCGCTAACTCCAATGCAAGGAATTATCAAGAGGGCTAGACTGTTTACGACACTTTGATTTTCCTCATCCCTGGGACGGCGTCTGCTCAATGATGTGTGTGTTCCAAAAGCCACTTCCTTGCAGGCTTTAGGCGCGGATTTAGTTGGCGTAGCCCTCGCTGGCCTAGATCGGTCTCAGAATACATGAGGGTGTCTGACACGTTGATCCGGTATTTCTGGCCATTGAGTGTGGTTTGATGTTTTCGCACAGTAGGCTGGGGCGACTTGATGATTTTCTTGGGGCTGTGGAAGAATGACAGCTGAACGTGGGATCGACAAACTTCCCCAAGAAACCAAGACATTGATCTCCTAACTACCGCTCGCCAAGAAACGCCAGACATGTTATCCCCTCGGATATCATTTCACCTTCGGCTAAGGGCACCCGGACACAGCAAGGCGTTCAGCTGTTCGAAACGTTTGCGTAGGTGGCTCTCAATGTGGAGGAGGCGGCCGCTAAGGTAGAGCTTGAGTTTTCGAAGATCACTAGCTAACATCGCCACGAGGTGCTGAAGCGGGCGCCGGACGTTCAGCTCTTCGCGTTGGCGCCCTAGTAATACGAGTCTAAACTAAATCTCAACTTCAGTCGCCCATCATGCTGCTCAGCTCCAGGCTTTCTGCCAGTAAAGATTGAGCTCAAGGTTTTCGCGTCCAGCCTCTTGCGTAGATGTTTTGGACGTTGGGCCTTGGCACATTGGCAATCGAATGGGCCACTAAAATGCGCATGTCTCGGTACTTGGGGTGATCAGCTTTCATGGCGATCTTGACGCGGGATGTCCCGCGACCCAATGAGGAATACAGCTGGTGGCGGCGGCATTTCAAGTGCGCAGAGAGGCGTTGCGGATACATGTCACATGGGAGTCCACGGCTTGGGCGGGTATGAGACGTCACACAAGCACCTTAGTGAAGAGCGCAGCGGATGGAACCGGTCGATCATGATAATACCAAGGAGGTGAGATGGCGTGAATTGTCATGGAGTCCAGCGCTGCCGCAAGTGCAATCAAAGCAAATTGGACCCCCAAACTTGCTATTGATGAGATTTTTTCACGAGGGTTTGATTAATTGGCTACGTTGCAATTAAAATAATTCAATTATAGTATAAAACTACGTTATAGTAACTTCCTAATCGGGTAATTCTGAAGTTATCTACAGCCTCATAGCCCCTAAACCCCCCTCTTATAAAGCCCTCAGAGCCCTTAGAGCCCTCAGAGCCCTTAGAGCCCTTAGAGCCCTTAGAGCCCTTAGATCCCTTATTCCTAGCCATCCCCCCCCCCCCTCCTATGGCCCCTTACGTATGCCCTCATAGTATACCTAGATAAGTGGGGCTAGGACGGATCTATAGCCTCCTATAGGCTAATCTATAAATAGGTGAATCAATCAAGGTATTCGAGTCAATTAAGGGGTATGAACTTGCTTAATTGGGCGTGGCGATGGCCTCCCTTTGGTCAGATTTACTTGGAAGGGTTAGTAAATATTTGCACCTGCGGCAGCGCTGATGGAGTCGCGATGGCATCAGGCCGTGGTAACATAATACTTTCTCCTTCATAACATTTTGATAGTGACCCCGTTGATGTGTATGGCCCATGAGATTATGAAGAAGAAATGGTAACAGTGAGATATCTCATTCATTACAGAAGCGTCTACGAGAACGTTTTCAGTCCTCTTGAAGCCTCTCAATGAGTGTTTATCATCCTGAACGTCTGCGATCTCATACCATAACAACTAAGATACCATTAGAGACGCTGTTTATCATTTGAGCGGATTATTCTGGCTATCCGGGCGGCTCGTGATGATTTGATACCAGCGACGTGGTCGATGTTAATAACGTTGACGATCATAATAACGATAACGCCGACAGTAGCAGTGGTCATAGAAAGTGGTACGACAACAAGAATACTAAGAAACTAGATGTAACCATGATAAACAAGTCCAGATAGATAATAAGTGGTTCTTTGCCCTGATTAGCTAAGTATTTGTCCGGATAGCCAAGCTCTCAGAGAACATCACGGATACAATCATGACCCAATCATTCCGCAATCACAGTGTTGCTTGGGAAGAGCGCAGTGACACCTATAAGACTCACTCTTATCGCTGGAAATCTTAGCTACAATTGCATTGCCCTGCGCAGTATCCCAACAAGGCTTTGAACCTCAACGATGAATCAATGCTCTCCAATATCTACTGACCAAATCAAAATTGTAGAAAAGACTTGACGTTATCTTAACATTCAAAAGCATTCTGCATCCACCTATCAGAAGAATAGCATGATTGACTTCACAGCTCTTTCCCGGTTAAACCCAAGCGGAAGATCGATGAGAAGTCGGAGATTCCACTTCTCCGATTTACGGAGTTCAATGTGCCCTTTGGCTTCCTGAAAGATGCATGTTAGGGGAGACCGTGGTTCTATACTTGGGATATCAGACTCACCGGATCACAAATACATGCATTCCCGACATGGAAATTGAACGGAGTGACAGGCTACATAGTCTGATGGTAACGTAGATATATCCTATGCTCCCTGATTAATTCGCCTGTTTGTAACGGCGTTTCGCGAGGCAGAACCACAGCTCGCAAACCCAGAGAGGACCCATCTCAGCCTGCAGAAGTAAGATTTTAAGCGCCCCCTTCTTGGTAACACAAGGACAAATGATTGGGCAGATCCTGCATACGTGAGGTGGCTTAGCTGGCAGATTGCCCAACATAAGCTAGGTATACCCTTGGCATTAGGTCGCATTTTCAAGATGGAGAAGTTCCTTGTAGCACAGAAAACGAACGCTGTTGGTGTCCTCTCCTTTTTTTGTAGCATCACGATATCCCCGGAGCGAACACACAGCCTTCAGATGCCAAAGTCGCCCATCTACCGATTTGACCCAGCCGCACTAGGCCAGAACATACCTCAAGTCAATCAACATGGAGGTGCTCGGCGCCGTTTCGAGTGCGGTCGCCTTGGCAGAAATCTTCGCGAAAAGCGTTCTCACGACGAAGAAACTTTGGGATGAGGCACAAGATATCCTTGAAGAGATCAATCGACTGATGAAAGATCTCACGCATTTGAAACCGATGCTGGAAGAGGCCGAGGCAGTCTTCAACAATCAGGCCCAAAACCCATCTACTGATACGGCTCTATTACTAATGCATCACTACAAGGAGGTGTCTGGGAAGCTTCACCTTTTAGCTGCGGATTTGAACCAACGGATTGCGACAGCGAAAAGGGGGAAGAGGAACTTGACGAAGCTGAAGGCAACATTGAGCAAGACTTTGATTCGCCGTTACCACAAGGAAATGGACAGCATTTCCCAGACACTTTCCTTCTTCTTCAATGTGCACAACTTGCATTCACAGAAGGAGGCACAAGCCTTGCATTTGCAGTTTATTAGCCTACACAGGAACACGGATGATAAAGTGGATCAGCTTTTGTGAGTTGAAGAAAGTAGTCATATGTATTAATAATATTAACAGTGCCATCCAGGTCCTTGGTTCAGTCTCATCTGGTGCCTCAAATCGTGCACAATGTCCAGCCCAACCGGCTTGAAGAAGATCTGGACAACTCCGATACCGACATTGTAGAAGACGTAATTGAGCTATCAAACCAGTCTGACCTAGTCCAAGGAGAAAGACATCAGAAAAGGCAGAAGCTGAAGCCGATCGAGTGGCGCCGGCCACGACTATTAGGCGGGTACATCTACCAGACTTCAGAGCATCCCCAAAAGCCGGGAGTACCAGGTGAGTGCATTACTTTCCAACGAAGAAGATTTGCTCCTGACATATAGAAGTGTTTCAAGTGCGGCTACAACTTCCATGGTGCTTGTCCGGAAGAGCCTGGGACTTTGAAGCATACAGCAGCCCTATGGGGTGGAACATGTCGATCAGACCTTGGACCACCCGTCCGAACGGCGATCAAATCTTTGACCTTGTCAAGAAAGGCTCGTGGCCTGAAATCGCGGAGCAGTTGAATAGTGGTCGAGCGTCCATTTCAGACCGCAACGAGCTCGGGCATTCTCTCCTAGATGTACGTTGTCCCTTAGTGGAGAAACCATTACCCTGGGATGTGCATCACAAATGGAAGCTGACTATGAATGAACACATAGATTGCGTTGCGAGACGCCCATTTCGCTGTTGCCAGAAGTCTTGTGGACCTGGGCTTTGAAATTGAAGGGTCGGGCTTGCTGGATTCCATTGAAACCACTTGGTATCTCCGATCGCTTCTCCGCTACATTGATGACGCTCTGGAATGGTTCGAGTTTGCAGCTGAATTTGGGCTCCTTGAAAACCTGAGCGAAAAGATATTCGGACCTACACGTACCCGTGGACTAAAGTTCAGTGTAGTCTGCCGCTACGTTTGGACAATTCCTGGACTACTCTCACTTTTTGTTGGGGAGAGAACTGCTATCCACGGCGAAGTTTCGATCTCTGAGCTGTTTCGAAATATAAGATGGTATCAGACAGACCCCCGGCTTTTCCTAGAGCTCTGTCACAACAAAAGAGTCCACTCACAGTTTTTCAGAGAAAGCGTAATGAAGGTTTCATGGATGGCAACAATCGTGGACTTCGCTAGAGAATATTTCTCGATCGCACCTGGACGCATGGTTCCACACAAACACGAATATTCGGATAGAAGGTATAATGAAACAGACTTCGAAGACTGGAAAGACCTTGCAGCATGGGTCTTGACGGACATTTCGATGGATGAGCTAGTGTGGCAACCTTCAGAGAACGCAGACCCCTTTGCATCAAATCCTTTTCTAACAGGTCTGTATTGTGGGATGGAGCATCTGAGAGGAAAGTACATGTCAACTAGCAATATGCGCTTGAACAAGCGTCGATTGACTAAGACCATGAGCTCCTGGCTTGAGGATGTTCAAGCATCAGGCATAGATCTGGCAGAATATGGACGGCGCCAGCTAGAGATACATAAGGCTAGCCATCGAAACTTCGATCGCTGGCAGAAACTTAGCATGCTCCAACCGGGAGACGATTCGCGCTTGTACGGCCCGCGACTAATGTCCTTTACGTTTGGCCCTCGCACCCAAGATTGGAATCTGATATGGGACCTTGATGTCGAGGGGCTTACGGGAGACTTCTGGGAGCTAATCGAGAATCCGCCTCTCCATATTCCAGGAGCATATCCGGAACATGGTTGATAGCACAGACATGCACTGCAAGACGGCGGAAGGCAGTTATTGCACGATCGTTATTGAAAACAGAGAAAGCGTTTCTAGAGGACTTCAGCAAAATTGTTTTTGTACGAAGTTTAAAGTGAGCTTGTAGTTTATTTAGAGCATACTTTGATCCAAACTATTAGTCGGCAGCTCGAGACCTAAAGTTCTGGTATTGTGTTGGATTAATTTGGAACTTTGTAAAAACGTAAGATCACTACTTGCGGCCGTTTTGTGATTGTTCGTCTTGGTGGTAAGAGAGAAGGCGAGAGGGAAGACGAGAGAGATGACGTTTAGGGGTGATCAGCCTGTCACCTCTTGGGGCCCGGGGATGCGTGTTCAAATCAGACGTTCAATGACTCCAGTCCAGTGCTATGTCCCTAGTCTCTTGAATCTTGACCGGTCGATGACAGGCAAAGTTTGAGCATGTCCAATCTTTTCCGTAGATCGTGTGGAAGTTTAGGAGTTGGAGAGCAGCTAAATTGTTTTTGCCTTAAAACTTAGCTGGTCACCTTTGCTGGGTAAAACGTGGAACTATCAGTTCTTGCCAAGTACAAGGAGTAGGAGATCGTCTCCTAGTTCGACTGTCAAATGACCTCCAGCGAGGGATGAAGAGAGTTCAAGAAGGCCTAAGAACACTAAGGACGTCGAAAGAAGTCGTATAGAAGCGGGCCTCACCTAAGAAATCTCTGTTTCAAATATAGCAACATCCCTTGGAACAGCAGTATGAAGGTTGCAGAGGCAAAAATCAGTGAAAGTCCGACGCTTCAGGAGATAGACTGTCAAGGCCGAGCTAGGGGAGGGTCCTTTCACAACCTAATGGGTTTAACAGCTTAGAATTTAAGAGAGATGTGGCACAACAAGCCTGAAATGAAATAACGGAAATCAAGCTTCGCCCCTGACTATCAGGCGACTGTTTGTAACAACAACATGATTATTCGTTTTAGGACACTCAGTGCTTTGGCATTTGTTGCAGCCGAGAACAACTCTGGAAGCCGAGCACCAGCAGCATGGCCACCACTATCTCCGAGTCCGCTCATCCCTCCATCCCCCTCCTCACACGCCCATAAACAGCTGCTTTGTCTGGAGACTAGACATGCCTTTCGTAATTTCGTTGAATACCCCCGCATAAGCCATGGCGACCTTCCATGCCCCTAACAAGCCCTCGAGAGCCAACAGTTTAATGAGAGCTTCGTCTTCAACCTTAAACTTTGTAAGAATGGCATCGAGCAAAGCTAGTGTTTTGAAAATAAAGATGATGCTGTCCCTTGTCAACGGTCTGTGCAAGGCTTCAATTCACCGTGTGAGGGCTGCTTACGGCAATCGACTCCGGCCAATGGAGTAGACAACGCCGAGGATGCCATTGGGTCTTGGCTTATTCCTAGGCTCCGGCATTTCATCGCCTCGATTGCCGTCGTGGACTGTCAAGATGTCGTTTAGTTGGTTGTCCATGATCAGTAATCTCAGCCGTGTGTTGCTTGCAGATGTCGGACTAGGTTCTGAGCTTCTGAGATGAATGACCAAAGGGGTGAATGGAGATGATTTGCTTGAACCAGTGCGGAGTAATCGCCTGGCAGAGCTTTTTGAGTATATCATGTCTTCAGAGCACCTTGAGAGACATTGAATCCCTCTTTGTGGCGCACAAAGTCTTGGAGGCTCTCACTACATTCATTTAATTGCCCCTCGAGACAGCGGACAAAAATTCCGGTTTATTGTTGAGACCGCCTGTTTCCCCTATACTGGCCCGAGCGACTACTTCTCCTCTGTGCTTGCTATTATCGTTACCGTTGTAATCGCTATTACCGTTGCTTTTATTATCACCATTATCATCGTCGTCCTTTGTTACCGTCCATATTAAAGATAATACCTGATCAGGAAAAGTAGTCGCTTTAGCACAGGAAAAATAGAAAGTTTGTCATTTCTCCATGGCTGCCCCGATAGTAGATACACGTAGTCGACATCCCGGGCGCGTACGACAACGTCACGCAGCTTGACGCCGTGAAACCAGCTCAAGCTTGACTCTTGTACATACTCTGCAACTTCAGCAATGAAGATTTTGGAGGACACAAAACGCCTCACGCCCAACCTGTCCCAGAATGTGTCAAATTATGACGTTCATCCATGAAATAAAAGCTTGCGTACGCACCCCAAATCCCCTGCCCCTGCATCAAACGGGCTCCCAGGCCGGACGCAGGCACACCCCGGTCCAGCACCGCTGCCGTGCTCCGATCGTCAAGCTTTAAGGCTTCCCAATTGGTCGCCCGAAAAGCGGGACGCCTAACAAGCTGGGCGCGCCGTCAAACGGCCCCCGAAAGCGCGCTAAACCCCTCCCGTAAACGTTTCCCGAACAGCTGCCTCAGCCTGGCGCAAACTCCCATGTCGGCGAGCCGCATTTTCGCGTGCGTTTCCACCACCCACCCGGGCCAGCAACAAGGAAGCTGCATGATCCCATCCCAGATTCGGGAGGCGTAAGACGTACGACCGACTATCTCCCTCCCGCAGTGCGACACGACACGACACACACGGCACGCCGCCTCGAACGGACCAACAAAAGAGACAACGCCTGCTGCTGCCTCGCCTCGTGGCAACCTCTCCGGCCGCAATGTCTCCCCCTCCCCCTCCACCGCGCCGTCGACCCAGCGCCGACGAAGATCTCCCAGTCCTTCCCATGCGCTGAAGGATTCCAACCCATCAAAACAGCCCCCGAAAACCCGCGACAATGATCGCCCTCAACTCCCGCCTCCGAAACATCCTCCCCGCCGTCTTCCTCTTCGCCCTCGTCCTCGTCCTCGTCCGCTTCCGCGAGAGCATCACCACCACCGACTCCCTCTTCAGATCCTCCGGCGACGGCAGCAAATCCTCAAAAGCAGCCGAGACGCCGCGCTACAAGCCCGCGCCGACATACACCCCGCCGCCTGTAGTCGACCCCTTCCCCCTCCTCGCCAACACCGCCTCCCCGCCGCCGCCAGTCCCCGCGCACAACCGGCCCCGGAAGGATGTCCACAAGGAGTACGGCCTCGAGGCCATGCCGCCGCTCTTCATCGGCTTCACTCGCCAGTGGCCCATCCTCCTGCAGTGCGTCGCGAGCTACATCGCCGCCGGCTGGCCACCCTCCTCGATCCACGTCCTCGAGAACACGGGTGTGCAGATTGCCAACGCGCGAGGCAAGCTCTCGCTGCAGAACCCCTTCTACCTCAACCACACCACCCTCTCCCGGCTGGGGGTGAATGTCGTCCAGGCGCCCGCGCTGCTCTCCTTCTCGCAGATGCAGAACATGTTCCTCCACACCGCGCACGCGAACAACTGGCCGTACTACTTCTACTCCCACCAGGACGTCGTCGTCTTCTCCCCCGAGGACGGGCGCGACGACACCCACCGCCCCGGCGACCGCCCGTGGGAGTTCTACTCGGACGCCGAGCGCGAGGAGGTCATGAACCCGCCTGCCGCGGGCGAGAAGGGGTACCGCACCATCTACGAGAACTGCCTGCGCGACCTGAACGTCACCCTCGAGCGGAAGGAGAAGTGGGCGTTTCGGTGGTACCAGTACGACCACCTCACGCTCGTCAACCGCGCGGCGATGGACGCCATCGGCGGGTGGGACTCGCTGATCCCGTACTACGCGACCGACTGCGACATGAACGCGCGGCTGACGATGGACGGGTGGACAATGAAGCACCGCCGCGTGGGCATCGTCAACGACGTATCGACGCACCTGCGGGACCTGGCTGTGCTGTTCCGCGTGCCGGGGGCGAAGGCCGAGTGGGTGGACCCGAACCCGCCAAACCCCGCGGACGTGAAGAAGGAAGAGGAAAGGAAGGCCGCGGAGGCGAAGAAGAAGGAGGAAGAGAAGAAGAAGGCGGAACAAGAAAAGAAGAATAAGGAAGACGAGAAGAAGGCAGCAGAGCAGATGAAAGCCGCCTCCCGCGACAACGCGGCCTCCAAGCCGAAGGTCGACGATCTGGAAGCAGAGGCCGGCGCGCGGGAGTACTTCCGCTCGGTGGTCGCCGTCGTGCTGGAGATGACGAACTACAAGTACAGGGGCGGCAACGACCACAACCGCAACTCGTGGCAGAAGAGCCAGCGCGGCGGCGAGGGCGAGCCTTACTACTACAACGCGGAAGGCTTCGCGGAGGCGTTCGAGGTGCTCGTCGGCGCGGGGCGCAAGATCTTCGAGCTGAAGTGGGGACGCGGCGGGTGCGACATCGCGGAAGGGTTTGGGCTGAAGGTTGCTGATCAGTGGAGGGTGTTGCCGAAGGAGGGCAAGTGAGGATGTGGCTTTTAATGAGGAGGTATGGCCATGAAATAAAGTAAATGTGCTGGAGAGCAGAATAAAATTAGTGCCCAGGAAGGTATGCGGATATTCTAGATGAATAATATCGATAGACCTGGAGAAACCGGCATCTTTTGAGACGCACTGTAAAATCAAACAACCGATTCAAGTAACAATACTGGCATATACGATCATGTCTTGGTATTCCGTGGCCAAAGCCATCTATGCTAACTCACGCACGCAAGTCTATCGCTCATATCCGAGGGAAGGCTTTCTAGTGCTGCCGCCGCCATGCTCATGCATACATCAAACAATGAAAAAGGAAAGGAATAATTGAGAAATCGTACACGTGCTCTCCAAATGCCCACCAAGACGCCATACCCGTCTATCTAGGTATCCCGGGATCCAGAAAAGTTCAAAAGAAAAAGCAAGCACACACGCAGCTCGGGGCCGTTCTAGCCGCACGCCTGCGGATGCTTCAGATACACTTCATCCATACATACACATACCACACGCCTACGCTCTCATGCTTATGCCTGGGAGGTAGCGTTCCTCGCCAGCGCGCCGCCGGCCTGGATCTCGCCCAGACCGACCTTGATACCGCCAGAGGAGGCAGCAGCGGCCTGGGGCTTGGAGGGGGCAGGCAGGGCCTTGGCACCGCCGCCGCCGCTGCTCTTCAGTACGTCGTCGCGGGTGACGCCGAGCTTGTCCTGGGACAGGCCCATGGACTGCAGGAAGCGGACGGTCTCGGACCACTCGTCGGCCTTGCGGGCGTCGGACCAGGCGAGCTCCTCGGCCATGACGTCGATGACGCGGGGCAGGGCGCGGAGGGCGGACTCGGCGTCGAGGAAGGCGAGGCGGGTGCGGCGGGAGATGAGGTCGGTGGCGGTCATGGCCTGCTCGGCGCGGACGCCGTGGCGGATCTCGCCCTCGACGAAGGGGAACTCGGGGAGGATGCGGGCGGCGGAGACGGCGGCGACGGACCAGGCGCGGTCGCCGTAGTTGGTGGCGAGGTGGTGCGCGACGTCGGGGTCGAGGGAGAAGTGCGAGATGAGGTGGCCGGTGAGCTGGGTGGAGAAGCCGTGGGCGCCGAGGAGGGGCACGCGGGTGGTGATGCAGGAGCCGGTAGTGGTGAGGCCCGGGAGGCCGGCGCCGGAGATGTCGGGGAGGGCGAGGCCGGACTGGGGCTTGAGGTTGAAGGCGGAGATGGCTTCGTCGACGGCGTCCTGGGCCATTTGGCGGTAGGTGGTCCACTTACCGCCGGCGCAGGTGAGGAGGCCGGAGTCAGAGACGGTAACGAGGTGGGAGCGGACGAGGGATTCGGTGTTCTTGGCCTTGGGGTCCTTGACCAGGGGGCGGATTCCTGTGGCGTGTTAGTGGTGTTTTGTGATACAGAGGTCTTAGGGAGGCAACTTACCAGACCAGGCAGCCATAACATCAGAGCGGGACAGGGCAGATTCGGGAGTGATCATCTTGTTAACCTCGGACAGGATAAATTCAATGTCCTTGTCTTGCGCGATGGGCTCCTTCTCGACGGCACAGGCGGTATCGGTGGTTCCGGCAAGGGTGGCGCCCTGCCAGGGAAGAACGAAGATGACGCGACCGTCGGACGAGGTTTGCAGCAGGCCGATACCGTTGGGGCAGATGTTTCCAGGGAGCATGATGTGGGCGCCAGAAGCGGGAGCGACGATGGACTTGTGATTGGGGTTGTCCATGCGCTCGACGGCGTCGGCGAAGGGACCGGTAGCGTTGATGACGCCCTTGGCGCGGACGGTGAAGGACTCGGAGGCGGGGTTCAGGACATCGCGGACCTTTGCGCCGCAGATCTTGCCGTTGGCGTTCTTTTCCAGAGAGGTGACTTCGACGTGGTTGGCGACGGTGGCACCGTACAGGGCTGCGGTGAGGGCGAGGGAGACGTTCATGCGGGAGTCGTTGTGCTGGCCGTCGTAGTAGGCGAGGGCGCCAAAGAGGCCTTCCTTGCGGAGCAGGGGGAACGCCTCGAGGGCCTTGGACTTGGACATGAAGTAGGAGCTCTCGAGACCCTGGGAACCGGCGAGGAGGTCGTACATCTTGGTGCCGACCCAGGCGTAGGGGGCCCAGTACCAATCCTGGACGGGGAGAACGATGGGGAGAGACGAGGACAGGTGGGGTGCGACGGTGAGGAAGGTCTTGCGCTCATGGAGGGCCTCCTTGACGAGCTGCCACTGGGCGTAGTCGAGGTTCAGGATGGCCTTCTCGAGGTAGCGGACGCCGCCGTGGACGAGCTTGGTGCTCTTGGAGGAGGTGCCGGCGGACCAGTCGTCGCGCTCGACGAGGGCGACCTTGAGGCCGCGGGTGACGGCGTCCAGGGCGATGCCGGTGCCGGTAGCGCCGCCGCCGATGACGAGGAGGTCATACTCGGCGGAGTCGGAGGCGTGGGCGCGCAGGTCGGCGAGCTGGGCCTCGCGGTCCTTGACGGAGGGGAAGGAGGGCGGGACGATGCGGCCCTGGGCGTCGCGCTTGAGCTCGACGAGGGGCTTATCGACGGTGTGTGAGGTGCGGTTGGAGAAGGCCGCGAAGCCGACGACACCACCGGTTGCGACAACGGTGGCGGCGGCGATGGGCTTCGCCAGGCGGGAGAAGCGCGAAGCCATGCTCCCAAGGTTTTGTAACGTCTTTTTTTTTACTTCGTATGCTCTCGGGGGAGTGTTGAGCCGAAGTGTCCAGAAGGACCGAGAGAGCGGAGGTTGGAGAAGGACGACTTTCCCAGTGACAGGTGGGAGTCGCGGTGTCTTCTCTGCGTTGGTGATGTTGTTGGTGATGCTTGGGAGGTGACAGGTGGTGTTCCTGGTTGAGAAGGGGAAGGAAGAGGAAATAATAGGGAAAGAGAAAAGGCGTCACGGGCCCGACTTAAGAGGGTCAGGACCAGCAAGGTGAATGAGGATGTATAGGTATAGGTAGCGTAGATCGGTCTAGGTAGAGGAGAGGTTCGGGCTGGGCCGCCTCACCCGCAACTTTGGGCTTCGATTCGTGGAATGACACCCCGAGGAGGACCAGGAATGGTTCCGTTCGGCGCTACTAAGAATTTCCGTTGGTCTGGGCAGGGCAAAAAGATGCATGCATAGAGAGTGAGGGAAGAAAAAAACAAGAGGTTGAGTGGGAAGGGCCGGCGGATGGAGGGGAGGGGGGGATCAATCGGAGATCGCGTCGTTGCTCTATGTGGGAATCCGGACGGGAGCTCCAGGGTGGTCACCTTTGGCTACCTTTGGCTACCTAGGTAGGCACTCGTCTCAGTGTCCTTCCTCACGCAAATAGCAACACTCGGTGTCACTCGCATTCACCACCTCCAGCTACCCCCACGTGGTGTCAGGCCGGTCGAATCTGTGGTCGCTGGTCTGTCAGTCAAGGCCTCGTCTGTGCTCCTGCTGACCCTGCCTCATATCGCATTCCCGAGTCACTGCGACACACCGTTTTGCTGGTGGTGGTGGTGGTAGTGGTGGCATTGCACACTGTCACTGCATTGCCAATGCTGAGGCCGTCATTGCACCAGCAGCAGGCAGCTCTCTCTGTCCTCTACGGACCTTACTCGAGCTCCAGACTGGTACTAGACGGGTCTGACATCATGGGTGGCATGAACGTGGCACTGGCACCGAGCTCAGACCGAACAAAGAGTGACTTCACCCATCAGTGGCCCAGTGGGTGACTGACTCTTCCGCGGCGGACCATGACCATGGAAGAGGCAAGGGAGCGACCCGCTTGTTTGTCCATGGAGAAGTGGAAATGAAAATGGGGAAAGGCACGAAATGTGTCGGGGCCCCGGGGTGATGGGCGTTGGCAGGCGTTGCAAGCGTTGCGGTGCCATCCCATCCGTGTGGTGTTTCCAGTCAGAGCCTCAAATGTCATCCAGGGGCCGTCATGCAGCTCGGTGTTTGAGCCCCGAGATTGGGTGCCTTCGGTGATGACTCGGCACTCTTGAGACGAACACCCCTGTCTCGGTCGTTTCGGTCGTGCCTGCCGAGTCAGAGGCTAAAAAAAAGAAACATCACAGAAAATTTGCTGCAGAAAAGAAAGAGTGGACCCGTCTCGCAATGATCGGCGAAACCCTCCGAGCCCCCCTCACCTAATGGGTAAGGAAAGAGTGGGGATCCGGTTCCATTAGGATCCCGTCCCCTGTCTCGACCCTTTCCTTCTCCTCCTCCACCTCTCCCCTCTCCCCCTCTCGACTCCGATCGCAACCACTCAATCGACTCCGTCCAACTACTCCTCACTTCAGCCACCCTTCTCCAATTCGCTACCCCTCGGTGTTCTCTTCCCGTCCCTCCCTCACCACGCGCAGAAATCGACCTGCCTGCTGGATCTTACACACGCGTATGCGGCCAAGCAGCCACGCTTGCACAATCTTCAATTCGGGCCGCCCAAATCTGCGTCTCCTCTCTCGTCTCCATCGTGGGATGTTTGCCCACTCAGCGCCACGCCATTTGGCACCCTTCGTCTTATCCCTCGCGAGACTGAGGCCGTCCCAGGCCTGATTACTCTGGGTCCCGTCCGCCGTCCAGAACTTCAGGCCCGATTGCCCAAACGCCGAAGTTCGTCTTAAGAAGAGCGGCATGCCTCCTAATGCGGACCGTTTTTGGCTCCCGAGATGGACGGCAAAAAAGGCACGAGCTATCCGTCATCTTGGGCGTTCCAAAGCCATGGCTTCTTTCGCCGTCCATACTCTCCAATACGAACGACATGTCGCCAAGTCCTCCAGAACCTGCCTCAGCCTACCGAGTCGTCTCCCATGACCCAGCTATTCCCGCACCTTGCCCACTCACACCGGCCGAGATCCGGGTGTGAGTAGCGCTACTTCGACGGTGTACAGTACCTGTACGTACACACGGCCAACTTCCCCCATCAGGTGCTGGATGGTAGGGAACATCGCTGGTGCAACGCCTGCCACGGCACACCACAGCACACATTCAGCAGCCGTCAGCGCGCACACCCGCCGTCCGTCGTCTTCCGCGCCGCCACTTTTTACCGCATCCACGCCGCAAAGTACCTCGACTGCCGCCGAACATCCCGGGCCGCTGCGCTGCGCAACGCGTGGAAAAGTGGACGAAGGAACATAACCTGGCCACGGTGGAAACGGCCCCAAAGAGCCCACCGCCGGCCTTGCAAATGATCACGATGCAGTCATTGGGATGGCGAATGATCCTTCGCCGTCCAGGCTTCCCGGTTTGCTTGGGTTTTGCTGCAGCTGCTCGACGCTCGAAATACACGCCATTCCCTCGCCCACCGACTTACACGCAAGACAGCACTCAGCCGTGTATTCAGAACTACCGCTCACTGCCCATCCAAGCAATGTTTCGAAACTCGGACATTGCTGCGCCCCACGGCTGCTGATTGCTTCTCGTCCCCGAGACCTTTCAATCTGAGTAATCGGCACCAATGCCAGGTCCACGGCCCATGACGAGCTGCCAGCATGCCACCATCTCGTTGGTTGCTGGCACTAGTCTGACAGCGCCATGCTACCCCGCGGGCACCCCAAACCTACTCCAAATACGCAACCTAATCTTTGCGATGTGCAGCCCTCGTCGATTCGTTGCACTCTGACTAAGACCGCTGGCACGCTGGTCCATCGAGTCAGACCCCGCGAACCTTGGGGAACTCCCAGATTCCTGGCCTACGACCATCGTCGATTCCAAGTTGCTATACACAGTCGGGACATCGTTGACTAACACGCAGAACAGACACTGACAGCGTGGCATGGAACACTGCCCTGATTCTGCCCAAACTCTCAAGTCATCCGCGACAATGCCCTCACCGAACCAGGACGCGTTCGTGGGATGCGTCTGAAGTGGCTTCGATATCACCTTCGTCGCCACCCATCCAATCCGCGCCCTCTCCCGCACCTGCTTGGACAGAGAGGAGTTCAGGCGGACAAGCTAGCGCCAACTCTGCCCGTCTTTCACACAATCGATTGCGCAACACCCACCACCTCTCCACGAAGCTTGACACCTGGCCCAGTGCGTCCGATGTCCAGTTCCAACAGCTTGCGTGCTGGAAGACTCGTCGGTGACCGTCAACCGCCGGACGGGCCTCCGAATCGTGCAGCCATGCCTCCGAGCGAAGGCATCGGAGCTACAGGCGCAAGTCTTCGCGAACCCCTCGTCCGTCTGCTGCCAGATCCACCGTCTACTGCCACTTCGAGCAATCACAAGCGCAGGTCAAGCTGGCTGGGTGAGCAGGAGTCCAAAGTAGCCATCATCGGCTACAGACGGACAGGTCCCCGCAAGCCACGATGCACTCAAACTGGATTTGCATGCGCAATCAACGCTACCGGAGAACAATCTCAAGGCCTTCATTCGTGAGTCGTGGAGGCCGTCATCTGCGGCCCCCATGCAATTGCCAGACTATTGGACCTCTGGGCAAGTTCCAGCTGCAAGACCATTCCAGAACCTCAAGCCCCTTGCCCTGTCATTGCATCTGGAAAGCAATTCCGGCAGCATGGCTCGCTGTCTTTCTCCAGGCCCAGCCCAGTGGGTGCTTCTGCTTTCCTTCCCCAATCTGTTGGGGCAGGTTGGGGGACCCCGTAATTATTTTCCTGGCTAAAATCGCCGACACGACGGAAGAATTCCCAGGGCGCCAGACATGGCCCGCACCTCGGGGCGTCGTGACAATCTTTCAGCGAACCAAAATCGCAGGGCTTGCAAAAACAGGGCGATTCAGGGTCCTCGTTGACGCCTGACAGTACTAATTGACTGCAACATCCGTAGTCGGGCGCGCGCCTCGTCTCGCCCGTGGTTTTGTTTCTGTCGTGAATGATTATTTACTCTTCTCACATCTTGCAACAGTATCCATTCGTTTGAAATTGAAATGGTATTGTGATTGAACGATTCTTTCCTCTCTCTCATACTTCATTCCCGCTGCGAGCAACCCCCAATTGGATAACGGCGACGAGCCCAACCAACACCAGACAACAGGCGCTTCAAAAGATCGACACCGCTCATTCCGCCTCCAAACGCGCCGCGCCCACTCAACCCAGCAGAATAGTTTCGCTTGTCCAACAAGAAACTGACAGTTGACTTCGACATCCAAGCAAGCAAACAAGCAAAAACATAAAAAGCCAATTCATCAACGTCGCTTTTTCTCTCGACCGTGAGGTTTTTGTTCGATTTTTTCGTTCTGTTCCGACGAGCGGTGAAGGGGCGTCACTCACTCCCGATGAGAGCCCAATGCTTGGGCCGTCCCTCTCTCTCTTCCTCTGTTTTTCTCTTGGTATCATTGTTCCCGATCCCCTCTCTCCTCATCTCTTACTGTCTCATTCTCATAAATCTTTGGGGACACCTCATACCGGGTTTCTCTTTATCAAGACCCAGGGACGTAGTCGCACTCGAGTTGAGTGTCAAACGACACAACGCAAGAAGCAGCATGTTTATACCTTGCTGTTATACGTGTTGGACCAGACTTCACGACGGGGCTGGAAGAGGCGCTTGAGGCCAAAGTAGGGGCTGTTGATGGGGCTCTCGCCCGTGTAGAGGAAGACGTCGTACAGGAAGCCTCCGAAGAGGGTGCCGAAGAAGGGGGCGACCATGGGGATCTAAATTCGACGTCGATCGTTAGTCACGGGACTTTTCCACGGAGAGAAAAAGGGACTTTGGTGTATGGATCTCGGCACGCACGAAAGGACCGCCGGAAACAACGCAAGACCGAACGCCCATCTCCGAGGCAGGGAAAATACGGAGACGAACCGAGGCACACGACAAGCAGGGCAAGGGAAAAAGGAGAGATAGGGGAGGGGGCAACACAGCAACGTACCCAGAAATAGTATCCACCGGCGGACCACACCTCAGGACCGTATCCGACAATGTACGAAACCAGGCGGGGGCCAAAGTCACGAGCGAGGTTGATGGCGTATCCGGTCTCCCAGCCCCAGCAGGCGCCAATGCCGAAGATGAGGAAGAAGAGGGCCAGGGGCATGAAGGGCCCCGCGGCGCCGTTGGCCGGGTCGGCGAGGGCGAAGATGACCAGCTGGAGCAGGCTCGAGCAGATGAACTCGGAGAAGAACATGCCGGTGCGCGTCATAAACTCGGCCGGGTAGGTGCAGAAGATGCCGGCGGTGGCGTTGGGGCCGGAGACGGTGCGGATGCCCTTGCCCTCGAAGTTGTCGATGGCGGACATGTAGTTGCCGTAGAGGATGAAGGCGGCGGCCATGGCGCCGAGGAGCTGGCCGATGAAGTAGATGGGGAACTTGCGCCACGGCATGCCGCGGTACACGCAGTTGGCGAGTGTCACTGCCGGGTTGAGGTGGCCGCCGGATTTCTTGCCGACGTAGACGCCCAGCATGACACCCAGTCTGGGGGAATGTCAGTATATGCTGTGACATCAATGACGCGCCCCCTCATCGATGAAGTCACGATGAGAGATACCCGTGTGATGAGATCTAGAAGAACCATCAGGTTGTGAAGACTTACCCCCAGCCCCAGGAAATACTCTGGTAGTCACCCTTTGTCGAATTACTGAGCACGACCTGGGCGACGACGCCGTCGCCGAACATGATGAGGACCATGGTGCCGAAGAACTCGGAGAAGCCGTCCTGGAGGTTCTCGCGCACGCGGGACCACCACAGCTCCTCCTCCTGGGGAGGCGTCATGGTGCCCGCGGCGTGCTCCTCGTGCGTCTCTTCGCCTCCCATCTCGGACTTGAAGACTGGAATGTGTTGCTTGCCGACGGACGACGAAGACTCAGACACCGATTCCGCTGTGTGAACCACGATGGACATTAGAAACACCGCGATAACGGGAGGATATTGTCAAGGCAGGATGACGACAAGCAGAACTTCTGAGTTTTTGATGATGGAAGAGATGAGAGTTGATAACGCCAAGCAAGAAGGGAAGGGAGAGGGAAGCAGAGAGAGAGGGAGAGGAGAACGCGGGGTGGTGAAGATGAGACGAAGGGACGGACGATGGTCTGGCCAAATATCATCCCACGTCTCCCATGGGGAAGAAGCAACTCTTATGGTCCCCACGGGCTGATCACATCCCACGGGGCTGGATGACCGTTGCACCCGATCCGCCGGGTTGACAAGCTTGGGGAAAGAGGAGATGGAGGAGAACGAAGAGGGGGGCACGGGCTTCGGGGGTTGCTCGCAAATGCACGAAAGCTTGACGCTTACCCATCTTTGATCTTGGGTTACTTCTTTTCCTTCTCGTCCTTTTTTTTTTTAAACTTGCTTGCAGCGTGCTGCCGACTCTCGTGTGGATCTTCCGGACCCGATGAGACTCTGATGGTCAATCTTGGATGGGACACACAAGGTGGTTCCTAATCCTTATCCCACCCCCGGGATTCAAGCAGCCACGAGGCTTCGAACGCAGGCGATTAGCTCCTGCTTCTCCTGATCCGGCTCTTTGGGATACCAGCAAGTCGGTTACCGACGTGCTTCACGAGGGGAAGATACGAAGAAGGGGGGGCGTGTATCGTTGGTACGCGGGCCTTTGCGGATGAGGAGGCACGGGAAGAGCGAAAAAATCGAACGATGTGGGCGAGAGGAAAAAAAGAAGTCGCCCAGGTGGCCTCGGTGTTGCAGAGGCAGAGAAGAAGGCAGACAGACGGTGGGACGAGGGGGATGAAGGGGAGTGTGATGCAGTTCGGTGGCTCACACCGAAGTTGAGGTGGTTGACGGGGACGGAGGAGACGTTATTACGGACGACGGCCGAGGTTTATTCTGTGAAGGAATTCTGGATCTGGAGACTGGGATCCGGGGCACCATGGAGACGTTCCTTTTCGTCTCCCCTCTTTTTACCCCCTTCTCTTCTGGGTTTTGCTGCTCGCAGGTCTTTTCCGGGGTTCGCCAAGATGCGGACGGGACACACGCACTCTCTGCTTCTGGGATGGGGATACGCAGGCAGAGTGGCAGGACCAAGACGCACAGGTTGCGCAAAGTAGAGGTACAGAAACGTACGAAACCCACACACACACCCGCGCCACTGATAGGCTTCACTTCCTAGCAATTCAGCAATGCAGGGTGTGCCTGACTGCCTCTCCTCTCGCGCATGGAAAACGCGGAATGGGTGGTTCTCCAGAGGTAAGCTTCTGGGGCGGTTCCCACGTGTGGAGAGGGGCGTCGTGGGACCGCAAAAGATTGAGCGCGTGAGATGAGGACCTTTGCGCCGCGGCCGAGACAAGAGAAGAGGAGTGAAAGAGGCTGGATGGAGTTCTGGCCGAGGATGCCAAGGTAGGTTTTCGGTGCGGCTTCCGGGAGACCCGTTTTATTCGATCCTCCGTCCGCTTTTCTGCGCAGTTGCTTTACTGATTGCGGCGTCGTATGCAACTCTGTCGTGCAAGGCGCTGCAGACTCTGCATTTGCATCTCAGCTCCCGAGGTTGTTTGGCAGTTTGCTGTTCTTTCTACTAAGAAAAGATCTGGGGGAAAGTCAAAAAGTCGGCTGCTGGGTAAGTTTGCCTGTCTTCCCACCCGGAACTTCGTGGTCTTACCCCATTAATACCGATGAAACTTTGACTGATCAGATCGAAGATTGCCGCTTTTGATGATGGCATCCCTGGACCAATCTGGGGCCCGGGCAAAGGACGCCAAGGGTGCAGGGTGTGGAGCACCCTCTCTGGTTTTTGCCCTCTCTCAATCCGACAGTGACGAGCGGCCGAGAGAGAGAACCCACACCACTCCCGAACTATGTAACCGCCGCGGCAAACGTCATACACGGACGGGTACGTCTAACACCAGCACCACCGTCAGCACCAACCACCGCCGCCGACTGACCTCGCAAGCAGGCAAGTAATACGTCGTCGTCTTTTTTCTTTCTCTTAGTCGACAAAAGGTTTCGATTACTAGCCAATTGGACCAATGACGTGCGCTGCCCACATTGGCTCCCGCAAAAAAACGAGGAATCTTGAGCCGCGGCTCGTCGCAAAAAAAAAGAGGCTTATCCCATCTCACGCATTCTTGGCCTGCACTGCATCGCGGTTGGAACTTTCGCCTCTTTCCCCGCAGTTCGTCGTTCGCAGACGGACGAATAAGACTGGTGGTGTGAGCGCGAGTGTAACGTAGTGGAGGGGAACCAGGTCAGCATCGACGGTTCTTGACCAATTTTGACAAGATGACAAGCGGCTTAGAAAAGTTCTAGTCGTCGAAGCGCACGTCGGCACATGATCTGGTGCATGATCGGGTTGGATTGGCGCGTTCAATTGGGAAGTCGAAGCCGTTGGTTCGTTTCAACTCGTTTGCGATGCCATGTTGGTTGGAGACACTGCTGTGCCGCGCGGCGGCCATGTCCGAACGGACTTCTGCCCACCCTCGTGTCCACGAGATCCTCATCCCATGCTGCTCTTTTCCCTCAAAGCCGCACGTAAGAGGCGGGGGATCCAGCCTATTCAGCTCTAGCCTGGTGAGTCTTGGATGGCCTTGGTCTGCAAGAAATGGTCCAGGTTGTTGTGGGATCGTGTGCCAGTCTAGTAGTTCCGCGCACCACATACACACACACCGCGGGCTATCCGTAGCATCCCGTGGGACCATCATCTCGTCTGGTCTCCTCGTCCTTCTTTTTTCGTGTGAAGAACCCCGCTCTTCGGGCGACCGGTGCTCGAGATAACGGCCGGCATAAGGCCGGACCCACCGGCCGTGGAGTTCGCCCCGACGCAGACCGAAACTGATCTCGTTGCACTGCGCCTGGGAATGACATCAAGCCCGTCCTCCCCCGCTTTTACTCGCTGTTTGCGGCCGACATTGCCTGCTCCCCCTCGAACCATCGGCCGACCAGCTGCGGCTACTCGGTGTGCCCACCCCGAATCCCCATCCTGCTGCCATCCCGGAATTCCTCGCGTGCAATTGAAGAAGGATTCGGCTGCCTGTCATTGAAGAAGTACTTGCATCCGCATCCCCCCGTTGTGACCCGTTCGCATGCCCCAGTGGGGGATGATCCTGCATTTCCGGGGCCCCCTCGTTGACAGAGCTGCGGTTCTCCCAGTCCGGCCTGTTGGTGCTCATCTCGTGACATCTCCACAGATCTGGGGATGGGGTAAGGTAGGTAGAGATGGGAGAATGAGGGGTAGCTTGTGTTCGAGAAAGCTGTCTCGTTCCTGTTCCCCATGGAGGGAGCTAACCCGACGCCGCACCTAAGCTGTTGGAGGAGCTGAGCTGGGTTTCCCACATGCGCCGCGCACATGGTACTGGGGCCGGAGCGGAACTCACTACAAATATTTTGTCAGCCCGTGAAACTCAAAGCTCAATCGTGAACCTGTGCTCCTCTCCTTCTTCCCTCCTCACCTCGTTCCTCAAGATACCCAATTGTCCCTTCTTCTCCTTCTCCAGCTCATTGCGCCCGTCGCCGTCGTCGTCCTCGTTGGTGCCATTGAATGCTCTCGTCCCTTCTTCCCAGCCGTTTCAAACTCTCCTCCAACAAAATGTCTTCCTCTGCCGCCGTTAACGGCCAGAAGCCGTCCTTCGTCGGTGCCATTGACCAGGGCACCACGAGTACGCGCTTCCTCATCTTCAACCCCCACGGTGAGGTCGTTGCGACGCACCAGCTTGAGTTCAAGCAAATCTACCCCAACCCTGGGTAAGTCGCGCCCTCAATTGGGTAGCTCTGGTCGCAATGGCGCAGAAAGCTAAATAGTTTGCGACAGCTGGCACGAGCACGACCCCGAGGAGCTTGTCTCTTCGGTCGAGGCGTGCATTGACGGCGCCGTGCAGGCTTTTGAGACCCAGGGCCACTCCCGCGACCAGATCAAGGCTGTCGGCATCACCAACCAGAGAGAGACCACCGTCCTTTGGGACAAGACCACCGGCAAGGCTCTGTACAACGCCATTGTTTGGACTGATACCCGTACTAAGGACCTCGTCCGCAAGCTCAAGCACCGCCTCGGCGCCAGCGAGCTCACCCAGCGATGCGGTCTTCCCCTTTCCACATACCCCTCCGTCGGCAAGCTTCTCTGGCTCATTGACAACGTCCCCGAGGTCAAGAATGCTTACGAGCGCGGTGTTCTGGCTTTTGGTACCGTCGATACCTGGTTGGTCTACAAGCTCAACGGCGGCCCGTCGCGCGATGTTTACGTCTCCGATCCCTCCAACGCCGCCCGTACCATGTTCATGAACATCCACACCCTGCAGTACGATGAGGACCTCATTGACTGGTTCAGAATTGACCCCAAGAAGGTCAAGCTGGCCAAGATTGTGCGCTCATCCGATCCCGAGGCCTACGGTACCCTGGCCAACACCGCCCTGAGTGGTACCAAGATTACTGGCTGCTTGGGTGACCAGTCCGCTGCTCTGGTCGGCCAGAAGGGTTTCACTGCTGGTCTTGCGAAGAACACATACGGCACTGGATGCTTCCTGCTGTACAACATTGGCCCTAAGCCCGTTATTTCTTCTCACGGTCTGCTCACCACCGTTGCTTTCGACTTTGGCCCCGGCAAGACCATGTACGCCCTCGAGGGCAGCATTGCTGTTGCCGGATCTAGTGTCAAGTTCCTCGTGGACAACTTTGGCTTCATGGAGTCGTCCTCTAAGCTCAGCGCCCTCGCCGAGACTGTCGAGGACAACGGTGGTTGCACATTCGTTACCGCTTTCAGCGGTCTCTTCGCTCCCTACTGGATCGACGATGCGCGGGGTACCATCTTCGGTATCACGGCGTACACCCAGCGTGGTCACATTGCTCGCGCCACCCTCGAGGCTACCTGCTTCCAGACCAAGGCCATCTTGGACTCCATGGAGAAGGACAGTGGCGCCGCCCTCACCGAGCTCGCCGTCGACGGTGGCATGTGTAACTCCGACCTCGTCATGCAGGTAAGAATAAGCCCCGGACCTTTTCCGAGCCTCGGCGCGGAAGGAGAAAAACCACAGACGCTGACCCTTGTAACAGACCCAGTCCGACATCATTGGCATCCCTGTCAACCGTCCAGGCATGCGCGAGACCACTGCCCTCGGCGCGGCCATCGCGGCAGGCTTCGCTGTGGGTGTGTGGAAGAGCTTCGACGAGCTTAACGACGTCAACCTGGAGGGTCGCACGATCTTCAAGCCCCAGATCACGGACGAGGAGGCTAGCAAGCGCTTCGGCCGCTGGGAGAAGGCTGTCCAGATGAGCAAGGGCTGGTCAAGCTAATAAAGTTATTGGAGGGTTGGATTTCATCTTTTTTTCATGATTAATATTTTTGCCATATACCACTGTGTTGCTTGGGGAATCCCATCACGACGGCGGCGCGAATGAGGTTTGGCGCCTGTTGGAGAGAACTCCGATTTGTATCATAGGTACCACGAGGGAATGACGCATTTTTTGCCTCTTTGTCGAAACTTGTGTGTTTGTGTGCTGGATCCCGTGCCCCGTTCGTGTGCGCTGGCCTGCAATATTTTCAAGACTGCCAAGTCGAGGTTTTCAAGGAAACCCGCAGTTGCAGCATCATCGCGATCCATCTCCACGTGCAGAAGTTCCCTGTAACGTACGGATGATCGGAAGGCGGGCTGTCCCACGTCTCCATCGTGCCTTTGACTGAGTCGTGAAGGCAGCGGCCCGCAGGGAATTGGTCGTCATTGCTGCCACCGTGGAGGACATTCCGCGCCTCTCGCTCTCCTCGGACGAAGACCGCTGAGGGTCGCGGGTGACGATCGCAAAACCACCAGCCATCTCATACGGTGCCCCGCGGTGGGAGACATCGTCGAAGCCACTGCCGTGCCCCCCACCTTTTGACGGCTATGAGACCGCATGGATGATCCTCGCAGAACCAGCCTTGACAGGGGAAGGCAACGAGCGGGGTGCGGGTTCGGACTGGCCGGGGTGCGGCGCTGTTTGCCAAATAGGGTGGGAGTTTTCAGTTGTAAACTTGGAGACAATGAGGGGAATCGATGGCGGTAACGCGGTTCCTGCGTCTTTTTTGCTGTACGAATAAGCTGTAATAGTACCTTTGTTCCGTCTGCCCATTGCGTGTTGCGACAAATGTCTTCGGAGATGACCCTCGTTATCGTAATCGCCCCCAGGGACTCGCGGCATTGGGCGCAACGATCTCCCCTCATCCGTTCCGTCCATCCCTCGTTGCCGCGGGATGAGTTCTGTGCAACGGTTTTTCCGTGAGAGACGAGGGCGCAGCGGCCACGGGACCGGTTGGTTCGTTGACTTGGTTGGCGCGCGACGGCGGCGCGGCGGAGTCTTTATTTCTCTCTTCCGCCGTCTTCCGTAACTTTTTTGCGACACCAGATCCAAGCTCTTATTGTGGACAGCAAGTGGGCCCATGACTGGACCTGGACCGATTTTCTTCTGCGCATCCTTCTTCTCTTTGTGTGTCGGGCGAGAACACCGAAAAGCCCCGTGGCTCGCTGGCACAGGCACCTGTGGTCAGAATTTCTTCTCGCTCAGACACACACCACAGCGCTCAGTTGCCTGCTGTCATCTCGCGGACAAGCTTTCCCGACTCTTTTCCCCCTAGTCTCGTCGAATCTTTGCCTCTCGCTGAAGATTCGGTAGTCTCTCCCTCTCCTCCTGTTTGCCGTATCGTCCCCTCAGTCTCGACCCTGTACACACCACCCCCTTCAGACAAGCCCTTGCTGCATTCAATTGTGCTTGCGCTTGCGCTCTGCATAGCGCAACACTGCAGACAGACAGACAATCTTGCTGCAGGTTCGTGCACTCAACTGGAACCAGCTGCCCACGTTGCCTAGCAAAAGTCCAAGACTTTGCCCTGAACCCGGCCAACCACGGCGGGCAACGCCGGATTATCCCCATATGCGCACCCAGCTGCTGCGGCGCATCCTCCACCATCCCGGCCGGCTGAGGCAATTCGTTAGCCTGCCTTTTACTGCTCGCTGCACGCCCGCATCGCCTAGTGAAATGACCACTTTCTGACATCAAATTTGGCCCTGCTCCTCAAGGCTCCATCCAAAAGGGCCCTGATAAGAGCAAAACACTTCACTTTCTGTCAGAGTAAAAAGGGGAAATGTGGAGTTCCCACGAACATGGGACAGACATGATAGGAACGAATGCAAATGCACGTCCGCAATCAATGGCCGAGGAGGAAGCGAACTCGGTCTTCAGTCACGACGAAGGCTCGAGTGGTGATGAGACAGCCAACAATGGCTCGGCCGGGCCACCGAGAAAGCGCAAGAGGGAGAAGCACCAAAAGACATCGTATGTTGTTTGCTTGCCGATGGATGACGCTGTAACACCTGGCTGACCGCGCTTCAGATGTGAGCTGTGCAAGGCGAGAAAGGTGAAATGCGATCGCGCAGAACCCGCCTGTTCATGGTGCGCTCGACACAACCGCACGTGTGTCTATCTTGAGAGGCAGAAGCCTGGAAGCCGCATTGGATTCAGTCTCGAACTTGAGGCCAAAGTCAACAGGCTCGACGCGCTCCTGCAGGCCCTGGGTCGCCGAGTGGAGGACCATATCGCCAATGATCACGTCGCCAACGGCAACGCCCAGGCCCTGTCCCCGGCCATCAGTAATCAAGCATCATCTCAGGTCGAAGGATTTCATCATGATGGGAATGGCGTCAGTCCCGCGACCGCTATTCCAAGGTCAGCACCAACAGCGAACGGGAGGACGCCGGCTTTCTCGAGTCCCTTCTGGCAGGGTGGCGATGCTCAGGAGGCTCTGCAGAATGGTGACCGAACCTCAGTCCAGGCTCTCCTGAACCTCTCGGCTGGCGAATCATTCAGTCAAACAGGTGCATCTCCTAGTATTTCTGGGCCTCGGAAAGATGCATCGTCGTTGTCGACTGTGTCAGAGTTCCCGCCCCACGACATGCTCTACACGCTTGTCGACCTGTACTTCAAACACTGCAACACATGGTGTCCTATTCTTGACCGCAAGACGACATTCGGTGCCTTCTTCGGCTCAACTTCCCTGACCGAAGCCGACCGTGTTCTGTTACACGCTATTGTAGCAACGACACTGAGGTTCATGAAAGATCCGCGACTATCACCCGAGATGCGGTCTCATTACCACGCCTTGTCGAAAGGACGAGTCCAGATATACGCGATGGAGAATGTCAGCATCGCAGCGCTAAGAGCTTTGGTCATTCTGTGCTTGGATGAGCTCGGTACCTCCAACGGGCCGCGTGGTTGGAACATGCTTGCGCTGCTCTCACAGAACGTGAGACAGCTTGACTTGTGCGAGGAAAGCAGCGTATACCTCACGGCCGAGGCCGAAGATACACCGCATACCGGGTCGATTCGAAGAGTTGCAACAGGGCGCCCGGAGTCGTGGATCGAAGATGAGGGCCGGAGGAGACTGTGTTGGATGGTATACCTTCTCGATCGATACGCAACGATCGCAACGACCACATTCGAATTCATGCTCGACGACAAAAAGATGAAGCGCGGCCTTCCGTGTTCGTACGACTTGTTTTCCCGAAATGTGCCAGTCGAGACGAGATCATGGAGCCCATCCTCCGATCCGACAGCCCCTCCAGCGATCAACAAGCCGGACAACTTGGGGAGCTTCTCGTATCACTGCGAAATTCTCCGGATACTCAGCAAGGTCCACGATTTTCTGAAAACACCCATCGACGTAACATCCTCGGGTGAGATGGCCGTCTGGCGCAACACATACAGATCGCTAGATGGTGCGCTCGACAACTGGCTGCAAAGCCTGCCGAGTGAATACAGCAGGATTTCGGCGCTGTGCCACTCCGATCCAGCCAGCCGTGTCGCGAACTGGTTCATGCTGCATAGCGCGTATGTCACGTCGGTGGTGCGCCTGCATTCCTCGGCTGCGTACCCCACCGTGAGATCTCACATATTCGTCCCGTCACATTATGCAATGCAGCGATGCCTGTCGGCCGTGCAAAGTCTCGGCGATATTGCCCAAGACGTGTTCGAGGCTAATGGTCTCGACCTGCTCGGGCCTCCTTTTGCCTTCTCCCTATGGGTTGCTGCTCGGTTGCTACTCGTCCATGCAGCAACCGTAGGCTGCCCGGTTGATCCCAAGATTGATTTCTTCATCGAAACCCTCAGACATGTCGGCCAATACTGGGAGGTGGCAAATAATTATGCCAAAATCCTTGCTCGAGTAGTCCAGCGAGGACGTCAAGGCGATATGAACTTTACTGCCATGAGAAAGTCAGTACCCCGTGTTCGCCATCCCTCCAGCGCCCGGACTTTGCTGACAGTGTGATTCCCAGGAGTGCTCATGATTTGGTGACTTTGACGTCCTCAACACGGCGGTCTGGCTTGGAGCCCACATCGACCCAGGTGACGTCGCTAAGCGAGCTGGACAACATCGACGTGTTCGACTTCTTCAATTATCCGAAGATGTCGGACCCACAAACGAGAGCCACCAACGGCCAGACCAACATTTTGCAAGCGCAGGCTATGAGCGGGCTAGGAGGCGATCCCATGAGATGCACTGGTGTACCAGACCCAGAATCAGACTGGCTGGGATTTAATACCCCTTTCAATTGAGGCGGTGTCGGCGAATTTGGCGACCCGCGAGGTTTTTGTTACTCAGCTTGACGTGTCGTGCAAGACACCACAATACCACTTGAAGAAAGCTGTGGCTGGCGCTGGAGGATTGGACTTGGAAGAGGCGTTTCCGGGGCGCTGTAACCTTGATTATTGATGGATCTCCTGTGGCTTCGAGATACAGCCGCAAGGGAGGTCGGCCCAATTGAATTCGCTGATCCCCGCACAGCTGACGAGACACACTCCACCGTGATTGGGCTCAGCCACTGGCCGTCCGTGTTCGCCATGACGTTGAAGTTGAAACGTTGTCCCCTGTCCGCCCTCAACATCTTGGAACTGCTCTTTACAACTCGCAACGATCTCATCAATCATTGAAACTAACACAATACATTGTGAAGAGACGAACATACCGCTTCCTTCAATCCCAATCGAACATGGCGCCAAACCAGGGTCTCGTGCATCTCAAGGAGTACGACATCAAGGACAGCAATGTCGAGCTCATTGGCTCGGACATTGACCATCGCGTGAAGTACAACTCCGCCGCAACCGAGCCCGCATGGAACGACGGAAAGGTCGGCCAGGAGGCAGGCCTGCACATCTGGCGCATCGAGGAATTCGAGGTCGTCCCTTGGCCGAAGGAAAAGTACGGCCAGTTCATGGACGGCGACAGCTACATCGTCCTCCACTCGTATAAAGTCGGCTCCAAGGACGATGCTGAGAAGCTAAGCCATGAGATCTTCTTCTGGCTCGGGGCCCACACGACGCAGGACGAGGCCGGCACCGCAGCATATAAGACGGTTGAGCTCGATGAGTTCCTGCACGGCGCCGCTACCCAACATCGTGAGGTGCAGTCGGCGCCCTCGGATGACTTCTTGGAACTTTTCCCCAGAATTCAAATCCGCTCAGGTGGTGTCCGATCAGGATTCCGCCACGTCGAGGAGGATGAGCCCAAGGGAGAAATCCTCACGCTCCTGCGCATCTTCAAGAACCCGTCCGTTGGTGCGAGTGGCGTTGTGGTGCACGAAGTCGAGCCCACATGGAAGAGCTTGGATGACGAAGACGTGTTCGTGCTGGACACTGGCGACAAGATTTGGCAGTGGCAGGGCAAGAGCTGTAGTCCGATGGAAAAGGCCAAGGCTGCTCAAGTCGTCAACGACATGACCCTGGCGAAACACATCGATGTAGAGGTGTTGACACAGGAGGAGTCGCGGTCCCGTGTCATCGTAGGCTTGCTCGGTGGTGACGACGACACCCCCCAGTCCGGATTCAAGTGCCCCAGACCTGTCAGGTCCGCGTCCAAGGCCCACGCGGGCGAGAGGCCCCAGAAGCTCTTCAGGCTGAGCGACGCATCTGGCGAGCTCAGATTCGACCTAGTTAAGGACGGCAGCAAGGCCTCGATGTCAGACTTTGATGGCCAGGATGTGTTCCTTCTGGATGATGCGGGACGTACCGTGTGGGTGTGGGAAGGGCAGGGCGCGAGCAGAGGCGAGAAGGCAAACTGGCTTAGAGTCGCCCAGGCCTACATTCGTCAGTTGCAGGGAGCAGACGAGGACAACGAGGCGCACCTTACGCCCGTCGCCAAGGTGGTCGAGGGTAACGAGAGCCGGGCTTTCAGGAAGGCCGTCCAGGCGTAAGAGATGGACGAGGGTTGAAGCGTCTTTTCAAGCGAGTGGTGAATCAAAGACAGGATGTAGTTGTTCTCGCAGCGTTTGGAATTGATCGCGGAGATGCGAGGTTATACTTCCAATGTGTGTGATGTTTGACGTGACGTCGACGAGAGACGCGGGGTTGCTGAGGCAAAGGTTGCGAAGGCACGTTCCTGCTCTTTGCAGCTTCCGTCCCTCTGTGTATTCGGAAGGGAAGGCGGTGGGTGAGCTTCTGAAGGAGACACTGCAGGAAAGTGCGGTCCTGCTGGACGGTCGTCGATGCAGGTGGAGTCCTGCCTCAGGTAGAGCAATACCTCACGCTTGCCGTTTATCATTTACAATTCACGTCCTTACTGATTGCTCGATCAAAACAAGTGCTATACATGATCTGGATACTACGACTATCGTTGGTTAGTCTTGAGGTTTAAAATCAAAATTCGCTAGGAAGGAAATCGCCGTTCTGATATCCTGATGAACACTCCTGGGTGCTCCGGAGAAAGGACAAGAGCATTAGCGATAACGGGGCAACGTAGCCAATTGGAAGGACAGCAAAATACGACAGAGCCAGTAGAAACAACAAAAAATGACAGGAACAAACAACCCTCTGCCCGGTCAGCAGGGCTCTGCTCCACAGACTCCATACTCGGTAATTCGACACGAAATCATGAGACCCTAGCACGGGTATTCGGTGGCTCGTCGTCAGACTCAGTCGAGCTGGAAGCTCTTGCTCTCTTCTCTCCTCTGGGCGCCAAAGGATCGGGCAAAGGATGTGGCATGATTGGCCCCTGACGTCCAGATATCATTCGCAAAAGACCCGGGGTGCAGGTTAAGGGAGTCTTTGGTATGTAAGTGTCCCTCGCCCTACATGTGGCCTGTCTATGCAGCAATTCAGTGTCCAGGTCTATTGTGTGAAGATGGAGGTCCAAGATGTCAGCGATTGCGTACGCCAGAGCGTTCTCATGCCCCGTCATTGAGACATTCTCAAAGCCGGACGCGTTCAAAACCCACTTGACGTAGTCTTTGTTACTTGCAATGAAGGGTCGCAGTAGGTCTTCACTGAGCGCCGAAGCTCCAGCATGGCAACAGTCGAGAATGGTCAAGACGTCGGTCCTGACTTCGAGAATGGCCTTGGCTACATCACTCCAGCGGACACATGTGCCACCCTCTTCATGGCTGCGGCTTTCAATTAGCAGGAACGCTCTCTCTGGAGGAACATTAAATATGCTGGCTTGTGAATGGGCTGATATCACTCCTACCTGGCAAGGGTCAAGCGATTCTCACCGTCGGGCCATGAACCGCCATGCCCATAGTACCAAATGATCAACAGTGTGTTCAGATTCGGCTTCTCCTTGATGTCCGCAGCAGAAGCGCGAATCTTGCTTTTCAGGCTCTGCAAGGGCTCGGATTTCGGAATCCGGAACTCTTCCACTTCGTAATTGTAGGATTCGAAGGCTTCCCGCGCTCTTATCACTTCGCCAAAACTGAGGGTATGTTCTTCCCACCTGATTAGTAAAGCTCGAATCTTGTCGTACCGCTTTTGTCCTTTTGTGAAAAGTTGAGGACCTGCCGCTGACGTAGGAAGTGAGGAGGCGAACAAATTGGCCCCTTCGCGACCCGTTTCTTGTTCTGGAATGAAGTCAGAAAAGGCGGTCAATAGGAGGGGGCAGCTCCCAGTACTTGGAAACCGCTGCTTCGTGGTCAAGGAAACGTCATTCAATAGCTCGTCCAGAGGCCTAGAGCTGTCGTCCAAAGATGGTTCCGTTTCGAGAAGAAGCTGGCCAAGCTCTTCACAAAATATGATGCGTTCATCTTGAGCTGAATCCGAGTTCTTGGTTGCTCTGACATGCCTCATGGCTAGGCGGGCTAGTGTCCAAATCAGAAAGCAGTTCATATTGCGCGAGAAAGGGAGATACTTGCCGAGAATGTCAATGGCAGAATCTTCGATCTCGAAATGCCCAAGTAGGTTGGGCCTGAAGTGCTGCCAGGTGACCTCGACTTGAACTCGTTTCCATATCACCGGCCATGAGCTTTCTTCGCGGGTGGCGTACCAGACGGTTCCTTTGCTTTCGTTAATGGGAATGACGAGAAGTGCTTGGGCGAAGTGAACATGGAGTTTAATCCCGTATAACGTATGGGATACTGCGGGGTCCTGTAGGCGACTCAGCATGTACACTGATCGAACGGTAGTACGCCCTGGGGACATAGTTTGCAGCTGCTGTGATATCGTCACCAATATAAATCAACTTGTAATGATGTTTTAAGGTGTAATAAGCATAGCTCTGGTTAGTGTATATGTACGTACGGCTTTTGTCCCACCAACGTGACGACAGGTGGCTGATCTTCAAGAGGAAAAGTTAGGGAGCCGTCACCAACGTTCCATCCTCAAGCGGCTGCTTGTGGTGCATTGCCGAAACCTCCATCGTCATTTCGTCGGGAGTTCAATTTGGTTTCAAGCCTGTCTGTTGAGCGCGATAGAGTCAAGATTCAGTCTCAATGAGACCCAATGGGCCCACCCTCGTCACCGGTAATGGTCGGGATGTTTCCCACGTAAGCTGAGCCAGGGGAAACGCCCCTTTGACAAGTTCCGCTAAGTTTCTGCAGAGCCTGAGTTACCAGTTGATGTTTCATATCAGTAAAGAACCCGAAAACATCACTAGAAGTATTTCAAACGAAACATCCGCAGCGACCCTAGCTGATTCAGTTCTCCCTGCAACATCAACAAAGGCTGTGGGTGTGTGAAGGAGGCTTGGAGGCAACAAGCTTGCAGGATTCGAAAACACACGAAGAAAACTGTTTTTCTAAAATATCCGGGAACAATCTGAGGGAAACCATCTTAAAGAGCATACGGAGAGAAGGTCAACACAAGAAACGGTGCGCATTAGAACGTCATTTGTCCCCATCCTTCCATGGGTAATGATAATTGGTAGCTATGTATCCACGGCGCCCTAGCAAGCACCTCCGCCTGTATAAGATGTCACTTTTGTGATCGCAGCGGTTAAGACGAGAATACTATTAGTTGAGGGCCTGGAACAGCAGATAATATTGACATTAATTTTATGCGCGATGTTGTTCAGATTAGCATGCAGCTATTCTCCGCACTGATCAGTCTATCTCTTCTGCTTCTACTCGTGATGCATTTGTTGGCAAGGGTAGACTTCTATCAACATTCATCAGCACACAGCGATATGTCTTATCTACCAGTATTCGCAGATGCTGGTAGCCATCGCCGAATTTTGTGCCTGCTACTCTGACAATTTCCACCAAGACATCGATTGGGCCAACGTCCATTGCTGACCACACACTGCTTGGCGGATGTGGATTAAGTGAAAGAACGTCAGCTAGTGAACATCCCACGTCAAATACTTTCTCTAAAATGGCAACTCCGTTGGCCTCAAAGGCCTTTGACGGCAGTAGACGAGAAATGAGCACGGTTTCGCGGGCTATCGACGAAGGATAGCCAAGCGACATGCTATCTCTACTATTTGTGCTGCTTGATAGTAGGGATTTTGACACGCAAATCTTCCAGACGATGATCTTGAGCCACTCTCGTGTGACTAGTAAGTCTGCTTGCTGTGCCTCGGGATAGTGCGATATTTTGGCGAGACAAATCGACAGTCTGTCTTGCAGCCGCCTGAATTGCCCTGCCTTTGCCGTTTTCAACGCCGGAGAAATAGGTAGGTTCATAGTGGTGATAAAGTCGAAATCAAATGGAAGAAAAAGCGAAACAAGATCAAGAAATCCTGCCAGAATCTCGGCGTCAGGACTAAGAGGGTCGACTTCGGGCAGGTTTATCGTGGGTAGTAGCGTTAGAGGTCTTTCTCGCTGTATTGTGAAGGACCGTTCCGTGACGAAGAGTGTCCAAAACATCCGTCGAGCATATGTAGCCACGGTCTGATCTCTGATTTCGCTGTATGTTGCTTCTTCGTGGAGCCGGAGCGTTTGCAGAATTGTAACAGACTCTCTGAGGTAAACCCACGCGGCGTTCCCATTATTGAGACAGAAGAAAGCATGCGAGAGAAAGAATGACGTGTAGATGTGCGTGAGGGATAGACTCTCGGCAAGATGAATGTGCCGTCTTGCACGGAGCGTTTCTTGTACGAAGAATTCGGGTGTTGGAAGAATTACGCTGAGTTGAGCAGACGATAACAGATGTGCTGGTGTCGGTTCAAACTTTTGCAACAATACTTCTGAATCCAAAGCTATAGTTGCACAGCACGATGTCAACAACCCATACTTTTCGGGTGACTCGGAATAAGTCGAGACGCATTCTTCCATGCAACTGCGATCCAATATGGGCGTGATGGGATATTTTCGTATGAAGTAAACGTCCAGATATCGTCTGAACAGGTCGGCTGAAACCAGAGGCGATGGCCGAAATTCGACCTGAGTCTCGCTCCATGATGCGGCTTCCGTAGTTCGAGCACTGTCGGAACCTGTTCACTCCGACTTAGTTGCCGAACCTGGAGTAAGTCGCCGCCCGATGATGATATTTACGCTTAAGTCGTGGCCCTTTTGGTCCGGTCTTCTTGGGCACGGCGTTGTAAGTACAGTCAACCCTCGCCAACCGACAGTTCATGCACGGACGACGCCCGTCGCATCTAATTTTGCGGGTATGGCAGATATCGCATGCTTGTCGTATTCTGGAAGACGCCTTCCCTGCAGTAGGATGAGCTACTTTGGGCGGCATGTTCGCCGTTCGCGTTTGGGAAGGAAGGCATTCGAAAATTTTCTAGAAGGTTATATTGTGATGAAGAACTGTGTTGTGAACAGCGGACTTTTCGTCAATCCTTTCTTATCGTCTGAGGGCTAGATTTAGACTCGTCGCGACGGTTTCAGATTAATCACCTATCAGCGAAAGATTCAACGACGAGCCTAACTAAAATAGAGTTCGATAGATCATTCTGCCCGAGTACGACAACGCTAGGGAACGGACGGCTCCGATGAGTAATAATTCCGGCAGGCAAACGAACATCAATGTTCTAGAAAGGCCATTGGAAGAGAAAAGGTGGTCCAAGTCGCTATGCTTTGGTAAAGCTGGTCTTGTCTGAAAGTGCCGAACAACACTAGTGAAAAGTTTCATTCATTTTACACCTAAAGGTTGGTTGCGCACTCCACAGCCTAATTTAGTGCCCAACCAGAGCCTGGTGACTGGGACCATATCTAGTTCCATGAGGCTTAGCAGCGTCAATAATCCTTCTCATCTCCTTCTTTTCTTCCTCTGTCAACTCAACATCTCTAGACGCCCAGTTCTCCTCGAGCCTCTTGGCCTTCGTTGTACCGGGGATGGCAATCATGCCCTGAGCAGCAACCCACGCGAGGGCAATCTGGGGCAGAGTGCAGCCCTTCTTGTCTGCAAGCTTCTTGATCTCATCGACAATAGCCTTGTTCTTGTAGAAGTTCTCTCCCTGGAACTTGGGAACTGTTTCAACCAATGTCAGCACGGTGCACATACAGTAGTCACTTCAGACGAGGCAACTAACCACTGCGACGGAAGTCATCCGGGGCAAAGTCGTCGGGGCTCTTGAAAGGGAAATCGTCGACCAGCCAGCCATGACCCAGAGGGCTGTAGGCGACGTATGCGACGCCCAACTCCTTGGCAGTTTCAATGAGTCCGTCGGTCTCGTGGAGAGTCTCAAAGGCCGAGTACTCTGCTTGGACTGCGTCAATCTTGGCGACTGCGTGTTGTTAGCTTCTTCGATTGAATCTTGTATGAGATATACCGAAACTCACTAGAGTTGGCCTTGCGCAATGTCGCAGCTGAGCACTCGGACAAGCCAATGTACTTCGTCTTTCCCGCCTTGCGAATCTCATCCAGTGCAGGGATAGACTCCTCGAGTGGCGTGTCTGGTATTCGAGTTAGCTTAGAAATTTAAAAGACTTGGACAGAGTGACATACTAGGGTCAATGCGGTGAAGGTAGTAGAGGTCGGGGGCAAAGCCAAGTCTCTCAATGGTTCCCTCGATGTATTGCTTGATGTGGGACGCAGAGTTGGTCACTCCACCTTTTCCAAACACATCAAAACCGCACTTGGAAGCGACTGCAAACAATTAGTTTCAGTCCGAATTGACGAGTCTCTTGGACTTACTGAAAACCTTATCGCGGACGTTGTGTTTTCTAATGAACTCTCCAAGGAGCTTCTCGTTGACACCTGCTTGGTAGACCACCTGGATAACAATGATCAGAGCCCGTAACTGCAACTGCAAAGACTTAAGTGACACTTACAGCAGTATCCCAGAATGTGCATCCCAGCTCAATTGCCTTCAGAAGCACGGGCTCAGCCTCCTCAAGACTCAAGTTGGAACCGAGACCAAAGCTGATTCCCATGGCACCAAAGCCAGGGGAAGGGACCTCAACGTCTCCGAAAGCTAGTGTCTTGACCATTTTGATTGGTTGATTTAGTGCCGTTTGATAGTTGAATCTGATTATTGAATCGCGTGTACCAAACTCTTTACTGAACCAAATAGACAGTGAAGCTTGGCAACTAGACCTCTTTATATATCATAACAACTTGTACGATTGAGACTCTCGTGATGACGTACAGCGCGCGGGTGAATGAGAAAGCGCCACGATGCACTGACGGAATTCCGGCGTTAAGATGCGGGTCGCTGACAACCTGGCAAACCGGCGCCACAAAACACGGCATCGGGACCACCCGGCGGCAAACATAGTGGGGCCCATGAATCGGATCACCAAGTAGAATGTTTTCGAAGACCGGATTTAGAGCTTGTCCCCGCTGACATGGACTTAAGATGGAAATATCGATGATGTATTCGCTGCAATTGAAGTCATTGGTAGGTCTTCTGTCCGTTATGAGTAACTGAGGTAGTCGAGGTCACTACCCGCCCCAAGATCTCGTAAACGCACGTGTGTAAGGTCTCCTGTATCATAGTAACGATGCGGATTCCCAGGAAACGTGGGTTGAAAACCGCCCCTCTTGCCGTCCCTCCACTACGTAGATTTCTTACTGAGTTTCTCCCTGTGATCACAGATGTACGACGATGAGGATTGCAGTTTCACAGTCCGACATGAAAGTCGCCATCCTGTAGGGATTGATGACTGTTTCCAGTTTCAAGACGATACTTAAGGGCCCATGAAAATCAATGCACCCATTTTGGGCGGGCAAAGCTCTGTGGACGCATTATTGACATTGAACTGTCAGCTCGGACAAGGGCATCAAGCCCCTAAGCACCTATTCAACGAGATCGCCTATCTTCCCTGTGCTAGAGCGACTACTTTTCTTGTGGCTAAATTCTACCTTACGATCGTTGCCTTTGTAACTTCGATCGTCGTCGTCGTCGTCGTCGTCATCGCTATCGCTATTATCGTCTTCAACAGGAGTAATTGCGGCCACAGGAAAGCCGCGCAGACACAAAAAGACTGGGTGATCTCCTATCTAACGGACCAAAACGTCTATTGCACTGACTACGGAACGTGCTGGACTATTCTATCTTGGTTCTTTTCGCCTTGTCCCGTGGATGCGGTGGAAAGCGCGGAGCTAGATGTTTTCCTTGATTACTATGTTTCGGCAATTTCGCCCCGAAGGAGTTGGTTCTTTTTACTAAAGCTTTCGTGGCGGCTCGCTTTAGCCGGTAGGGTAAATATTGTGTTGCAACGAAACAAATTTTGTAGAAACAACACCAAGTGGTGAGCTGTGAACGCCTCCCATTGAATCGTGTGCACCTTGAGGGCTCGGACTTAAGGTGCAAACACCGTTCATGTCATCTTGCTCAGAGTTCAATTCACGACCAGCTCATGGCGATTCGTGTGGATACCTGATATCTCTTGACAAGGTTTTTGGATCTTAGTGCTTCTTTGTCGATACCGCGGCTTCATGCCATAAAAGCCGGTACTCCCCAGACTTGATATCTCGGGTCAGGTCTTACCCCTGAAGCCTGCTCAACCAGAGATCTCCCAGCCATGTTTGTTCTGCATACTGTTCTCCCTGCCTTCGGGCTCGCCGTCTTCTCTCTGGCTGCATCAGTCCAGTCTCTGCCTTACAGCTATTGCAACGGCAAGACGGCGAACGTGACGTCGGTTCATACCGTGCCTGGCACCACAACACTCGAGAACCTCGCAGTCCGACGCAATGGCAACATCCTCGTCGCATCCATTTCATCGCCTATTTTACACCAGTTGTCTCCTACAAACGAACACCCTCCGATTCCTGTTGCCAGCATAGACGGCGTTACTGGTCTTCTTGGAATCTCCGAGATGAAGCACGACTCCTTCTACGTCGTTGGATCGAACCTGACGTCGACTGAGAACTCTAACGGAGTGTGGAAAGTTAATCTCCGCAACTTCGAAGTTTCCCGAAATGGCACTGTCATCCAGCCTGCCGAGGTTTCATTGGTCCAACGCATCCCCTCAGCAAGGCAGCTTAACGGCATGACCCGTCTGGCAGCGAACGATACGAAGAACCTTCTCATTTCGGATTCAAGCGCGGGGACGGTCTACCGTCTTGATGTCGAGACTGGAGTTTTCGATACGGTTCTCAAGGAGCCTGAAATGGCCCCGTTGTCTACCGGTCTCAGCATCGGCGTTAATGGCATTCGTATTCGCGGCAGCGACCTCTTCTTCGTGAGCTTGGACCAGGGTCTCTTCGCAAAACTTCCCATCTCCCTTGCCGATGGGTCGGCAGCTGGGCCTGTCCAGGTTCTAGCCTCAAACATCACCTTTGGCGACGACTTCACGCTGTCAAAGGACGGGAAATGGGCTTATGTTGCCACGAACGGTCCTCAAGAGGTTCTTAGAATTGATGCAATTCAGGGTGGAAAGAGCATTCTCGCATCCTCGCCTTTTCTGGGATCAGCGTCCTCTGTGGCTTTGGACAGATTTCAACCTGAGACGATTCTGTATGTGACTGGCGCGGCAACGGCGGGTAACAGCACTATTGGTCAACTTTCTAGGATTGCCCTCCAGTGCTGAGGCGATATCTAAGTTCGTCACTTGCGAAAGGACAGCTCCCGGCACGAAGGATAGCTCCTGGGATGTAAGGCGGGGAGCTGCGCTGGACCTACCAGAAGAGTGTGTTGGCGAGGACCTGAAGGGGGTGACAGGGAAACTCTAATTGTAATCGTTAGTACTCTCGGTATGGCCGAGTCACGTTAAGGTTGTGAAGACTTCACAATCCTTGTGCGCATGAGTGGCCTTTGCGTTGTACAGAATGAAAAGGGGTATTTTATTCATGACGCTATCTGATGGTTTTCTTTCGTTCCTCCCACCAACTGTGTAGTGGAGGTGCACCTGAGCACAAAATGTCTATTGGTGTGTCCAAGAGGAATTTGTCGATTACTTCTGGTGGGGCGATACCGAGGTCATCCAGCCGGAATAGGCGTTGTCCGAACTTCTTCAGCATTGCGGAGAAGCCAGGCACGACTTCTGCTACCTTAAAGAGTTCGTAGCCTCTCTCGAGCATGCCAGTGCCAGTCATCGTGTCCATGATCGCCCTCGCCGCTCCTAGTGAACAAGCCATGTTAGCAGCTATAAGCTTGAGACCCGGATTCCGCGCTGTAGCCAAACGTTTGTCACTTACCGATGCCGAACCTCTCCATCTCTGTTTCCGTTTCGATGATCTGATACTTCGTAAACATTGGGTTGGTTGTCTCCAGCTTCCGTGCTTGAACGTGCATATTGTAGAGACTGATTTCGAATGGGGAACCCCGAGTGGCCCAGGCAGTCCAAAAGTCCTGGTTATGGGTGTTCTCCACGTATTGAACGAGATCGTCGATGACTGCCTTCTCAAATATCCACTCCACGCTGAGAGAAGAAACGAGTTAGTTGGTGTGGTTGGCAGTTAGGTCCGCGAATCTTGCCTACCTCTCCAAGTTCCAGAACTTCTGCCCAAACGACTCAATGTCCCGATTCAGAACGTTCGCAGAGCTGCCTATAATGGCTCGCATGAAGTCGGTGTTGGTCATTTTAGACCTGAATATGGTTGGGTTCTTAATGTAACTGTCGAAAGTCTGCCTTATGCTGAACGGTTGCACGGCAATGGCTTCAGAGTCCAACCACAGTGCCCAGTCATACTTGATTTCCATAGCCGCGGCCATCTTTTTGATTGTTTGGTACTGATATTTGTTACGTTCATTTATCAGCGCCGATGTGTCTGCGCCCGTGATTTTGCCTTTAGTCAAAGTGTGAAAAACTGGCGGCAATATGTCGAAAAGATTCACGATGTTGAATTTCGGTTTCGGTCCGTTAATGTTCGCCGGTGGTGTTCGGAATATGCTGAATGTTTCGCCACAACTATTCAGACCGTTCAGGGCATCTTGGAACTCCTTCACCTCGTTGGAGTCGGATACGATAACATGGATATCGATTTCTTGGTAGTCGGTGCACAGGCACATGAATGATTGGAAGAACTCGATGGCTAGCGGTATATGTTTTGTCTAAATGCCAAAGGTATTAGTCCAGAGGTACTCAGTGCCAGTGCCTCACCGCGAAGAGAACCTACATATGTTGGAAGGATAATGGCATATTTTAAACCGTTTAGTCCGGCCGGTTTTGCTGTTGTTGAGTGACTTGGAATGAGTGATAGAGACTCGCCATCGTCGGTCTTATTCGTTCCGCCATCGGTACCGTGCGTCGCCTGGTAGTCGTGTTGTGTCTTCGAGTGGCCCTCGGTAAAGTGAAGAGAGCCCAAATCGAATTGCGGCCATAGGTTAAGGCTAAAGAAAACCACCAATACTACCAAACAGCTCAAGCAGCTCAAGTACACGATGCGTGCCTCTCTCGCTTGCACTGAAAACCTCTTCGTCGATATCATGATCGCAAGTCGGCCATCTGTGGAGGGATGAAATTTCCTGCCCGGGGCAGTAGAAGAGAGTGTCGGCACGCTGTCCTTCATCCTATATACATAGTAACGCTGCCCACGATAGGGTTGCTGGCGTAATCGAAGTTTCCATCCTCCTGTCCGCAACCTTGAACTAGGAACTGGCCCGTCAACTCATTGTCAAGGGTATATGGACTAGAGTTGAGGGGCTGAGTCTTATCGCAAGTTGATGGGAGATGTCGATGTACATTTGACCGTTTCAGAATTGAGACCAAGCTGGGGTTCAACTCATGATATTGACTTTTCTGCTGAAACGTTCCTATTCCGTCCATCCCGTCTGGCTGAGCGGCCCTTCACAAAATGCCCGCCCCCTACAACTCTCACCCCGTCTTCTGTCATGACTTCGGCGAACGGCAAACCTTCAGGACTGGATATGTCCGCTTCATTGTACACGTCTAGGCTCATCCTTGCTCTCTCCAGAGCAATTGACAAAGGGCCACGCTCCGCGGCGCACCCCTCCTGCTAGCTAGTGCACCCTTTGGTGGCTTGACGCTGAGGTAATTACTGGCGATTGGCTGCTTAGGAGCTTGCGATAGTTCTGTGTTGCTGTGAAAACACTTGTCTCTACCCTACTTTCTGCTACTTATATGCTAGCTTACCCTCTGCTAGCTGGCTCTCTCTCTGCTTCTAAGGCCTCACTTATAGAGGGCAGGCCAGAGGGTAGAGGGCAGAGTGAGCAAGACTTACATGAGAGCCTCTAGTAAAGCAGTGTGGCAGCGGACTTTGCACATGCCTAGCCACACTCTAGCCACTGAGGGGTGCACCGGCTAGCAGGAGGGGTGCACCGCGTAGCGTGGCCCTTGACAAATTGAAGCGCTCCTTGTTTCCCCTTCGCTCCCAGGCTAAGCTTTGAAGGCCCCATCCGCGCGGCTATTATCCGTCACACAAGCGTCACCTAGGTCGTCGTTGAAAAGCTTGTTCCTCACTTGGCTATGCGGAGCAGGCCAACCCCTGTCAATGAGACTCCAGGTTCCAGAAAGTTGGACAGGTGTGTATGGTACGGGTGATGGATGAAACCCATCATCTGTTCAGTGGTGTCTTCATCTTGAGAACCGTCTGAACGGCGCCCTCATCTGCGGTGGGACCGTTGCAACGTAAGCTAGCACGCGATTCCGAGCGTCGTTCGGAAACCGAGTCGTGCTAAAACTTGACAATAGATATTCTCTGCCGACCCAACCGAATCCGATATGGATGCTTCGACGGATAAAGCGTTCAAGGCTTCCCTGGTGACCAGGACAGGCCACCTAATTCACGGAGTTTAAAGTTTCCCGGCCCCCGCCTTGTGTCTTTTGAGGGCGCTGAAAGTGCGCCCACCGGCCTACGCTTACATCGTTTGCAGGCGAGAATAATAAAGTCTGAAGTATTAACTCCAAAGTTTGAAGGGCACTAAGGATAAGACAGCAAATAGAACAGAGGAGCGTCGTAATCCACTGACTACTTTGGATCAATCAAGTAGAAGCATACGATTATTTCCAAGATCCTGCATCATTCAGCCCTTTATAAGTCTTCTCCACCATCCTTCGCCTTGCCCGAATGATCGGAATGCCCAAGGCGATCGACGTAGCGATCTTTCATAGGCACACTCTCGTAAGCGTCCGAACCGCCCGCTCTCTGATACCAGTAAGCCACCACAGCGTACAGACAGTCGTTACCAGGCCCCCAATTGTTTGGTTTGTATTTCTCGATGCACGCCTCAAAGCTCTTGTGAAACGGTACATCGTCGCATACGTGAAAGCGGCAAACAGAGGTGTGACCATTGGCGTCCAGTTCCACGTAGGGCTGGCAAGCGTAGGCACTGTCGAAGGTTGGGAAGGGCGGTTCGGCCGCCCACGCATAGCCAACGTAGTCCTCGGACCCTGTTCCGAAGGTTGACGGGAACTTTTCGCCGTCAACAAAGAACTTCTCGTCTCCTTCTCCCCACCACCAATCAATTGACTTCTCGCCGCCGACACCATACCACCAGTCTTTGGCCGGCACTTTTGGTTCTTGCCAGTGATTCCAGACATGCATCTGCACTCCACAGAAACGGCCAGGGCCATCGTCCAAGATAAGGAGTGGCCAGTCAATGTCTCTTCCTTGGCTGATGGGTCGCTCTAGGAAGGCATCTCGGTGCCACTTGGCGTGGAACCGTAGCATGTCCTTTGCAGACTTCTCGAGCGGACGGTGGCAGATTGTTAAAAAGAGTTTTGCCTCTTTCTTTCCATCGTTTGTAATCTTGAGAAGAGCACGGTCGGAGAACGGCATGAACCAGTGGCTGTAGAAGCCGCCACCGTCCGTTGAACCTTGGGTCAAAGAACGGTATGTCTGAATACCAGGGACACTTCCAAAGAAGTCTCCGAGTGGTGCCCAAACGCTCGGGGTCTTGTCGTTGTCCCATATGATCTGGAAAACCAGCTCGCGTAAGATTTGAGCAGTTTCTTGGTGAGAATCTGGAAGATCCAACGGAACAACCCGCATTCCAGTAATAGCTCTGTTTCCAATGATCTCCCGGACGGCATGTGTCTTGCCAGGCGGGATGGTAACGGTAAGGGTCTCCAAGGTGTCACCTTTGGATCGTGGAAGTGCGGACCATCCACGCTGGCCAAGTTCGCGATCAGCAGCGGCGAGCGCTAGACAAGCCTCTCGGTCAAAATTCCCATCAAATCGTGGCACTTTCGTATCTTTAGGGAATTTGGTGTACGTGAAGTGATAGTAAGCTCCCCAGCCGGGACCAAGACGAATCTTTGCGTACTTATTGTAGGGGATGGGGATGAAGCAATTGCGGCCGCGTGACAAGGTCGGTGCAATTGAAGGGAAGTTGAGCGGCATGCCTTGAAACCGATCAAAGAAATCTCGAAATGGCATGTCAATCACCGGCTTCTCATTGTCTCTGTCGTCGATGAAGACCTGGATGCGTCCCATATCAGGCATCGCAGACCATGTCCGCCAGATGACTCCTGGGCCTTCTTGCTCGAAAGCGACAACCCATTCTCCCTCCTCGCGAATGATGCCTCGGCCATCGTCATTTGCATCCCAGTCGATGTAGGTGTCGGTCTCCGGGTCGTACCGAGAGCGACGGTCATAGCTCGACATGCACCCACCACGCTCCTCCGCCTCGGGCGGTTCCGCAAGACGCTCGAGGTCGTAGAGCCTTCGGACAATATCAGGATATGTCAGCTGCATTTTTCTGTTTTCTCGTCGGGTCCTCGAAATAGATGGACAATCTAGGATGAGGGGTCAAAACATGTTGCTCAGGTCGGCATTGATGCGGTTTCCCGAGGTCTTATACAGTTGGGGTAAAACAACCCGCAACTGCACATGACTAGTTTTTAGGTTTGTAACAGACAGAGAACACCACCCCTGCCACAGCAAAAAGTGTGGATGGTGACATTTCATCAGCCCATCCTTGGATCATCCGTAGCTCGGTTACGTTGATGAAGACAGGAGGGTCAAGCATGAGAAAGCCGAGCAGCCGTAATACATTGCATTTAGGTATGCGTATGATTGGCCTCTCAGGCTTGGGATCAAGCCACGCCTTGAGTTTTAGTTATGTCAAGACATCACACAAGTGTCATCTGATCCCCAAACTCACAACCCTGCGTACTCGTTATCTCAGCCATCATCAATGGAGTCTTGCTACTTGGGCGGATACTTCTAGCCAACCGGGCAGATAACTACCTATATTAGGTCTAATTGTTGATTTTATCCTCAATTCACTTTTACTACTTTCGTCACAATTCCTATCTATCTCTCTATCTCTATCATTATCGTCGTCGTTATTGTCATCATCGCCGTTATTGTCGTCGTCGTCGTCGGCGTTATTATCTTTATCGTATTATCCCTATCGTTATACATCTGCTACCCGCCCAGTTAGAAGTATCGGCCCGGATAGGAAGACTCTATCTATGGACTTACAAGCCAGCAACGCTTTCAACAAGTCCCAAGCCAAGCTTCCTCTCACCTTCCTCTCACAATCAGTGAGTACAAGTAATTAATGCAAGTAATTATTAGCAACAACAGGGCTGCGAAAAGAAATCTACACTATGGCTAGTTGATTGACAACAACATTCTCTGAAGGGTATTTTCCATGTTTATTTCTTTTGCAAGTGTATCTGAAGCATGGACAAGTAACATGTTAGAGCCCATGACGTTAAACATAAAGGTATTGTACAAGAACTTGCGGTTCCAGACACACGGCCTTCGCAACGAGGTTCTTTCAGTCACCGAGCAATGGTACTTTAACAACAGTATTGTGCGTTAATCCATGGCCCTTGTGTGGCGAACAAGGGCGAGTAACAGCAGGAGTCTATTGCTTCAGTGGCTCAGTCCGGAAACAACTTGCAGCCAAGACGCCTCGTTATTTGCGTATCACGAATGCATTCTTGAATGAAGCCCCCAAGACCTTTGCCTTCCTACCATGGATATAAACACGTCCTGATTGTCGTCAGGTTCCTTGACAAGCCACAGACCCACATCGTTCCAAAACATCAACCCAAAGCAACAACCAAGCATCATCTCAACCAGCCTTGATTAACAGCGAAATGTCATCACAGACTTTGTCATCAACTTCTCCGATCGCAAAGCTCGAGGCCCTACCTTCTGAACTTCTGCTTCAAATTGCAGGATACCTCGCACACCATGACCCTCCCTTCCAAGAAAAGTGTCTAGTTGGGCAATACCTTGCCAAGGAGGATGACGAAGAACGAAGCGAATGGACCGGAAAAGTTTGGGAATTGACACCGTCTCTAGACACCAGATATCCTGGTGAGTTGTTGGTGTCTTCGTTCCAAGTCTCCGATTTACTCAACTTGGGGAGGTGCCACTCACGGCTGCAGGCAGTCTGCGCGGAATTCGTCTATCGTCAGCCGAATTTGGTTGGCAACAGAAAGGAAGGTCTCCCAAGATTCCTTCACACCATCACATGCAGAAGACCCGAACTCCAAAAGTCAGTCACCGATTTGGAAGTGTCGTGGTTGAGATCCGGGAACTCTGGCCCTGGATACAGAGGTGCAGACATGATCAAGAAGTATTTGCGACCAAACTTTATCAATTTCACCAACTTGAGTACTTTAGACATTGAGAACCACCCGTCCGACGGGACAGTCTATCTTTCTCAATGGTGTGCTTTACTTCCGCACTTTCCTGCCTTGCGTAGACTGTCCATGAGAGGCTTCCGCAAACAGCTATCAAACCTTTTGCCTCACCTGCCGCAGGTTGATGAGGCATGGTTCTACAACTGTACGGTTTCGACTAAACCGGAATGCCGGCGAGTTATTGCCTGCATTCCAAACATTCGTACGCTAGTCAACTTTCGCAGCCTTCGACATCTTCCTGAAAACGCCCTCGACGAAATTGCGAACAAGCTGGAGACCTGTGCTTGGCTTGTGCCGTCGAAGAACATGGCTGATTGCAACAAAGGACTGCGCCGATTCACAAAACTGAAACATCTGAAGATCATGGACTTGGAAGCCTTTATTCATGGCAATTTCGTCAATTTCTCAGATACTCTGGAGACATTGGAGCTCGTGCGCGGTCCCGCCTCAATGTGGCATCACGGTCCGTTGGATCAAGGTTCATACTCCAGAGTGCGGTCCCTCATTGCGCAGCTTGCAATGCAGTGCGCGGAGATATACACAACGCTGAGAATTGTTGATTTGAGACGTATTTATGCTGACCTTCTTGGCAGCCATCCGAGCATCCGCCGCGCGATGCAACTCTTTAGGTACTTCATCGAAGATGACTTCCTCGCGAATCGCAGCCAACTTCTTCTTCGCGGGGAAGGTAAACCGACGCTGGGTAGCAGCTTCCGCTATAGGCTACCTGCCCCCCCTCCCTCATTTGTTGGTTAACTTGAGTGATTGATGAAAATGGATATCGGGAGTTTCCTATCTCATCCCAATAGATAAGCGAAATAGTATGGATTGACTCTTTTGATGCTCAACACTTTTACTATCGCCTCTGTAAATCCCTCTAAAGAAGCTTTTGTAACTTCTACAAGTGCTGCCATAGATTGGATTCGTCGTAATTTGGTGAGAGCGAGGTGGTTGGCAGGAACTCCTGTAGACCTTAGACACTTGATCCTACATAATGAACCTTCCACCACGTGTTCCTGTGCATGATTAGGGTACACGACATTTTCTTATCCCATGATACTAGTTGAACTCATCGTTGTGTTCATAAAATATTGGATAGTTAAGGTAGACTTTTTCGCCAGTGATGTAGCTTCTGTCTAGCGAAGCTGCTGTATTCCATTTACTTCACAACTAGCGTAGCACCCCGTTCAAGCCTAATCAATTAATTAATTAATTAACTAATTAAATTAGAGGCTTTTTACTATTTAAATAGATAAACCTATAGTACTAGAAGTTTAATTAACTTAATTAAGCTAATATTACTTAGAATAATATAAATCTAACCTCTAGACTAATTAGAATTTTTAAAAGATTTTTTAAAAAAATAAAAAAAAGTTTACTTAGATATTTTAGTACCTAGCCTTATTCTAATTACTTAAGGTTATAACTTTTATAACTTTTATACTTAAAGTAGATAACCTAAGCTAGTTTTAAACTAATATCTCTATAATTACCTATATAATAGACTTATTATTAGCTTATTAGGTCTTATTATAATATATCTCTAAAAAAAAAAGGTTAAGTAGTTATTAATATTAGTTTAGTGATATTTTTAGGTTAATAAGTAGTAGAATAAAGCTAGGTACTTTCTAATAGTAAAGTTAGTATTATTAAGAACTACTAGAAGTACTAGAAATATACTTTTTACTTTATTATTAGATTAATATATTTCTAGCTTCTCTATTAGGGGTTAAAAAAGCCTATTTTTAACCCTTATATTAGTCCTTAAAAATAACCCTTTTTTAATATTATTACTAATACTACTAATACTACTATTATTATTATTATTATTATACCTCTACGCTTTAAAGACCTACTTATATATACCTCTTAATATCTTTTTTAACTTCTTACTAGTTACTATAATACCTCTACTAATCTATAATTAATATATTAATCACTTTATTAGCTATAAGTTATTAACTCCTTATAAAATTACTATTTAGATTTATATATTATCTACTACTACTAGTAATATATTAACTATTAACTTAGCTATATATAATACTTTTAAAGCTCTATTTTATACTATATAGAGGGGTTAATAGTTTATTAATATTAATACTATTATAAAGAAAGGTTCTTAAGGTTATACCTCTTAGATTATAAGTAAGAGTACTTTTATCTATAAGATCCTTATTAATAGTAAGAAAGGTAGTACTTATTAAGTTTACTAATACTATAATAAAGTAGAGACTCTTAATAAGCTATATAATACTAAAACTATAACTATTACTACTTAATATCTTAAGAATAAGTATAAGGTTTTCTAAGGTTACTTAGAGGGTAGTAATATATCTCCTAATAAAGTTAATAATTTTAGACCTCTATCTAAGTACTACTAATTTATTCCTATTACTATACCTAAGAAAAAAACTACTTAGATTAAAGAATTAGTTATAAACTTCCTTATTAATACTAGTAACCCTCTTATAATATTTAGTAATTAGTATATATAATATATACTTATTATATTTAATTATAATATTAATATTTAGATATATTAGTTAAGGACTAATTAGAGGGATTAATTTTAATAACTTTATATCTCTAAGAAGTAATAGATTAAAGAGGAGATATAGAAGGCTCTTATAAAGGTTTATATATCGTTTAACTTATAGACCTCACCTAATTAATATACTATTATTACTATTTTTAGTTATTTTATTAATAAGTTAGGTAAATAAATATAATACCTCTTAGGTCTCTATTACTAGTTTAATATTCATATTAGTGAGAATATTACTACTATAATATATATAGTTATAAGAGATTAATACCTACTTAATAAGATTAGTATTATAGTTTTTAATAATACTAATACTAATAGTACTTATATTAAGGCTTTATATCTATCTATTTTATAGTTATATATAGAAATAGATACTTAGTATTATTAAATTTAATACTATAGCTATATCCTCAACTTTATTAGTTATACTATTATTTATAAAGTTAATAAGGAGGTATTTAAATAAAAGTCTAACTATCTTATTAATACTAATAGGATCTAAGAGGACCTAGCCTATTAAAAAACTAAGGGACCTATTAATAAACTTTAGAATATTATTAAATATATTAAATTATTACTATAATACTTAGAAGCCTTCTTATCTATTAGTAATAAAGCTAATAATAATAAATATACTTTTACTCTATAGGAGAAGTTATTATAAGAACTAAATCTAATATTAAGTAATACTACTTAATAGAACTTAATATATAATATAATCTACTACACCCTACTTAAATATAGCTAAATTACTAGCTATATATATTATTCTTTAGGTTTTAAGAATAAGGATAATTATATCCTTAATAAGGATATCCTAACTAATAAGGATTAGTAAGTTTTTACTAAGTTAAATAAAATACTTAAGTTTCTCTATTTATAAACTAAGTGATATAAAGACTAAAGTAAAGGTAATAAGTATAGTTAACTCTAAGAGATCTTAATAAGTTTTAAGTATCTCTTAGATTAACTTAAGGATTAGTATAAGCTTTATAATACTTTTACTATAGAAGAGATTAACTTTATAGCTATATAAGTATCCTAAAGTCTCTTATTATAATAATCTTAATTAATAAGGGTATTATATTAATTTAATTAAGTATTAATCTTATAAACCTTATTAATTAATAATATCCTTATTTATTTATAGTTTAAATATATCGTTATATTACTATACCCCCTTTAGGTTACTAACTTTAACTCTTATATATTTATATACTTATTAATTATTAATAGCTTATTATAACCTATTATATATAGATAATAGTTAACTAACCCACTTAGGCAATAGGTAGCTAGGATAGGATATTTATACTATAGGATTATAGGAATAATAGGGACTCACTCAGAAAATAGAAGAACTATAGTATAAGTTATATAATAATAAGATAAGACTAAGTAGATAGTATAGATTACTAAGTACTTAGTAAGGGCTACTAAGTACTTACTAGTAATTACTAAGCACTTATTAGTACTTAGTTAGGAATTAGTAAGTTAGATAAAAGAACTATTTAAAACTTATATATAGTATAACTTAAGCTTTACTTAAGGTTAAACTTCTATAGCTTTTTAGTAATTAACTTAATATTTATTCTTATAAATACTCTTAGCTTACCTTTACTATAAATTACTTATTAAGACTAAGATTAATTACCTTAGCTTCTAAAGATCTAATCTATAATTAGCTTATAACTTATAACTTAGATTATAACTTTAGTATACTATTATAATATATTAATCCTTAGCTTCTATTAATAAACCTTACTATTAAATAGCTAATTATAACACTTTAATTACTCCTATTTAGTAAGTTAACTATTAATACCTACTAATAGTAAAACGATAAGTATATCTTTATATACCTCTACTAAGTTACTTACTTTAGGGACCTCCTCCTCTTTATAATAGCTAGTCTAAAACCTAGCTAAAGAACTTAAAGGAGCCCCTATAATAGTAAACTCTAATAATAAAGTAACCTTAAAGAAAGATACCTATAAATACCTTTAAACTAAAGTTAAAAAAGGAAATAATAATATTACTAAGGTCTAAACTATATATAATAATACTACTATAGAATTTTAAGGTCTTAAAGAAATAATATAATAACTAGGAAATAACCTTTAGTATATTATAGACCTAAAAAATAAAGTTATTTAATTTAGAGGATAAAATAGTAATATTAATATTAAAGAACTTTAAGAAGAAATTTATACCCTATATATAGTTACTAATATTATTATAACCTCTATTAGAAGATAATAGAAACTTAAACTTAATACCTTAATTATTTATAATAATACTCCTAAATAACTTAAGTTATTTTTAATCTAAGTTAAGAACTATTAAAACTTCTATTATAGAGACTTTATTAACTAAACTAAGAAAGTTATTTATACTATTACTTACTTATAAGGATAAACTTTTAAATAGTTTAAACCTATCTAAAAAGAATTCCTTAAGTATAAAACCTTAGATAAATACTCTACTAAAACTTATAATATTTATAATAGTTTTAAGGGATTTAAAGATACTTTCTACTCTCTTTTCTAAAACTTTAATAAGAAATAATAAACTAAAAAAGACCTCATATAACTATAATAGATAAAGTTAATTAAAGAATATACTACTATATTTAGATAACTTAGTATCTAACTTAACCTTACTAAAGAAACTAAGATCTTTATATTCTATTAAAGACTTAAAGATAAAGTTAAAAATAAAATTATTAAGATTAACTATCTTAAAAACTTTCTTTAATATACTAACCTTACTATTAAGATTAATAATTAACTTTTTAAATACTATAAAGAAAAAAGTAAAAAATAATAAAAACTAAACTCTAAATATAAATACTAATAGTAGCCTTAATAAAAGTTTAGTCCCTAATAGAATAATAATAAACTTTATAATAACTAGAGTAATACCTACTAAAGTATTACCTATAGATAATATAATAAACCTATAGATCTTAATATAATAACTAAACCTAATAATAAGAAGCTTTAAAACTCTAAGTATTATAACTATAATAAATAAAAATATATTACTAGAGATTATAAGTAGCCTAAGAAACTTCCTTAAAAGCTAATAACTAAATAACCTTAATAAGTTAATACTATTACTAAAACCTTATCTATATCCTAATCTTAGACTAAATACTATAATAATAACTACTAGATTTATCTTAAAAATAAAGAAATATTAGGATATTACTTAAAGGATAGTAACCCTAAACGTTCTAGATATAATATAACTACCCTAGATAAATATCTAAGAACCCTAGTAATAATATATACTAATAATAGTAAGATTTAAAAGAAAACTAGAGAATAACTAGATAAGATACTCTAAGTATAGTAACTTAAACTAATTCTTAGTTCTACCTTAAAAATAACTAATAGCTAAAACTAAACTAATTATAAACTCTTAAACTAAACTACTTATATAACACCTAAAGAACTAGAAAATAATAATAAATAGAGACTCTTACGCCTCTAAGTAGCTAAAGAAATATACCTAGATGTTATAGTTAGCTATCTGACAGTAAGGTCTGCTAATAGAAGCTGGGGATTAATATATTATAATAGTATATAGGGTTATAGTCTAGGTTATAGGTTGTAGACTGTAGTAGATTAGGTCTTTAGAGGCTAAGGTAATTAGTTTTAGACTTAATAAGTGATTTATAGTAAAAGTAAGCTAAAAGTATTTATAAGGATAAATATTAAGTTAATTACTAAAGAGCTATAGAAGTCTAACTATAAGCTAGGCTTAAGGTTATACTATATATAAGTCTTAAATAGTTTCTTTATCTAGTTACTAATTCCTAATTAGGTATTAGTAAACGCTTAGTGATTACTAATAAGTACTTAGTAGTCTTTACTAAGTACTTAGTAATCTATACTATTTACTTAATTTTATCTTATTATTATATAACTTATACTATAATTCTTTTATTTTTAAGTAAGTTCCTACTATTCTTATAATCCTATAGTATAAATATCTTATCTTAGCTACTTAACGCCTAAAGTAGGTTAATTAACTATTATCTTTATTTATAGGCTATAATATTAGGTTCTCCTTTTAAAGGTTTTACCTTTAAGACCTAATATAAATAAGTTATTAGTCTTAGATTAGGGATCTATTAATTATACTTCCTATTTTTACTTATAATACTGATATTATATTAGGTTATATTATTAATAATCTTATAGTTTCTATACTCTATTATTATTATTATTCTCTTAATATTACTAAGAATAGTTTTAAAGTTATACTTTATTATTATTATTACTTAAAGGGTTTATATTATAAAATACTACTAGGTTTACTAATCTATAGGGAGTGTATTACTATTAGTAGTACTTATTACTCTTATAATACTTCTAATAATATAATCTACTAGTATAGGTTTTTATCTTTTATTATTAGTTCTTTTTTACTAACTTATTATAGTGGAGTAATTAATAGTAGAATCTTATTATTTAGATAATAAGGAGGAAGAAATTAAGGAATTATTTTAAAAGAGAATAGAGGTACTATAAAAAGTATAAACTAAAGTAAATAAGGTACTTATAAAGTTAGATTATATTTATAAGGTGAAGTGAATAGTTCTTAAAAAAGGTTATAAAGAGACCTTAGTAGTTATAGATGAGGATAAAGTAGTTAAGGATCTTCTAGCTAAGTCTTCTTTAGTTTTAGAGGTATAGTTATTAGGTACTTCTAAGGTTTTAGATCTAGATTTAATTCTTAACTAAAATCTTAATATATTAAATTTCTTATTAGGGGGATTTTAGTTATACTTTAGTATTCCTAGGTAAATAAATAGTTTTTTATTTACTCTATAATTATTCTAGTAACTATATATATAAATAGGTTATTTTAGAGGTATAAGGAATTATATATATAGGTAACGTTTATATCTTTCCTCTATTCCTTATTATTATTATTTATATTATTCCTTATAGATTCTATTATATTCCTACTATTCTTTTAGGGTTATAAGTAGGCTTAGTCTATCCTTAGGGTTTATATTATTAAGTATATTAATATAGTTTTTAATCTTATTATAATAGTTAAGTAAGTTATTATTTAGTTCCTATATATTATCTTTATATCTATAGTTTTTCTATTTAATAAGGTATTCCTATTTATTATCTCTATATTAGTAGTTAAATAGCTTTTCTATTTTATACTCTAGTTTATTATCTTTTATAATAATAAGGTTATTTATTTATAATCCTTATAGTATTAATTTAAGAAGTAAAATATAGAATATTAGGTAGTATTTTATAGTTTCTAGGAGTTTAAGTTTATAGTTAATTAGTAAAATAACTTATAAGATTTTAAAAGGTCTAAGTATTTTATAGTTAAGTTTATTACTTAGTTATTTTATTTTAATATTTCACTATATAAAGTAGGTACTATCTCCCTCTTTTAAGGTTAATCCCTTAATCCTTTATTTATTACTAAATTTT